>NC_060215.1:104038333-104372500 GCF_021130785.1 Homalodisca vitripennis
GAGATATACATGTTTAAACTCCAATGAAATGTACTGGCCAACCATTTTAAAACTGTACACACTTTTCAATTAGAACACCAAGGCCGGTGCGTAAAATTTGCAGTTTTCTCATGTTCCTAGAAGCGGAATGGTGGTCTGAAGAAAAGTATTACAATAAATTGCATAAATTGTTTTGTTAGGTTTACTAAATGAACTGTTATTGCTACAAATGTAATTTAATGGAAGTTTGGTCCTTATAGGACAATAATTAAAGATTATGGGACAGGAATATTCAACAATACAATAGCGCTTATTAATAAACATTTGATTTTCATTTGGTTAAACATTGCTTAGATACTCCAATTATAAAAGATCTTTTTAAAATCTTCAAGTACCATTAATTCAAGTAAACATAAAATTCAAAACTCTGGGAGAGACCTATGGTACTTGATTAAGAAGAACATAAATTTAGTAACAAACATTTGAATTTAGTTTGGTTGATTACAATTATATAATAGCTGACACGTCTGAGGAGCACATTTAAGTATAAAATTCTTTCCTCATGGAATCAACATTCACTCCATGAACCTCTCTCTGAACAAGCTGGTTTCTGGTTTGGTCCTAATTGCTGTGACCACATCCCTTCACTAACATCTTTCATTGAGGTTGGGTTTCAAAAACAACTTACATTGATTGCCTTTGTGTATCTCTTAGCAACTTACAAAATGGTAGGAAAAAAGGCCTTCTAGACAGACTTTATGAAGAATTGATTGATTAATGATTTTTGTGGGATGTAAGTAGAGTGGCTTTAGACAGCTTCTTGATGGCCTCATCCAGAGTTCTGGCCTTGTTTCAATTCTTTTTACGGTTTATTCAGTTGAGATTCCTGAAACACAGGATAGAAGGTTTATTCAAACCAATTAATTGCTGTTGTGTCACAACATAAAGATGTCCAAGCAACAGATACTAGTCTAGCATTTGAAATTGTTGTTCTCAATAGTTTTGTTTTCAACCTAAGAGCTAAAACCTAACTCTTTCAAAGCAGAAGTAGCATACTTTGATGACAAAAACAGGATGGCTAACTATAAACTTAACACCTGGTTTAATGGCACAAGATGAGTAGTATTAGTGTATTAGTTCCACAATACAACAGTAGTATTAGTGAAATTTAGCTGAGTCAAACCTAGATATCACACTGAGGTTAATAAATAACCAAGACTAGTCTACAGAATTTGCTAGTGATGTGCTATAGTGATGTTTTATTAATCATAGTTCTAGGTCTGTCCAAAGGATCATGAATGATGTTCTAGTCAGACTACTAAGTTGTATCATTTCTGTTTCTATTAGTTTCTAAAATACATTACTTTTAGAATGTCAGAAATTATTATTGTTTAACCCATTGCTGCTAGTATGAGTAGAAACAGTTATTTAACGTGTAAACTTGTAACGATTTATATAAATAATTCATTTTTTCCAGACTTGGTATTGGAGCCCTCTCTACTACTATTCAAGTTTTGGGCAAGTTTAAAGTTGATTTGTCGAATGTAAGTAGATTTTTGTAAACTTTATAATATAGAAGTTGAATAAATTTATGGTTAGTTATATTTGTTCTATTATTATTTTAATAATTCTGAGGCATTTGTTAGTAGTGACTTTTAAAATTTTTGTTTACTTGCCATAAGTCGAAGAAAAGAACTCTCATTAGGCATTATTATCTCATGGCAAGTTAGGTGTCAGGGAGTTTCTTTAGGATATTTGTAATTTTAGTGGCTGCACTGGACCTATATGTTGCTTTATGTAGGATCTTTCCAGACTGTACAATCTTCTTTTTACAAGTATGTATACACTTCAGTCATACATACAGTGTATGATCACAAAGTGTTTCGACACTTCGTGATCATATTTTAACAATATTTACGTTAAATTTCTTCCATTTTCTGAGGAAAAGTTTTGCAAGCATTTCTTGTGATAATCTCTCTAAATATTTTTAGTTAAATCATCTCCATTTTCTGATAAGAATTTTTACAAGCTTTATTGAGTAAATCTTACCATGAAAATTCCTGATAGTCTGCAAAAAAATGTTCATGATGTGTTGTAATGAATTGAAATCAATACATTCATCGCCCAGGTAGATCTATTTCTGGCTAGTTTATACCAATTTAGTAGAACCTACACTGATTACAGCTATAACCATTTTCATTTACACCCAGGCAACACACAGGAGCATCATTACATTAACACGAAAGTTGAGATAATGAGATAATGGATTGACTTAGTCGATGGGTCTCATTCACTGCAGAGGATGTTAGTTGGAGGGGTGGAACTTAAACTTGCAGGAAACCACTTATCTTCTGCCTGCCTCTGGCAAAGGGTGGAACAACACTATCTCTTCTTCCAAGGTGACAATGGCAGATCCTAAGAGTGAGTACCCCCCACAATATGTGGCTGGTTACTGTTGTGTAGTATTCTGATATGGGAGTCAGACCCAGATAATAATAAAATATATAGTTCATTTAACCAATGGCGCTTTTTATACGTTTAAGGTAATCCATTACAACCCATACAGTGTGTAGTATGGCATGTAGATGCACTAAAAGAAATATGGGCTACTGCATATGAGTTGTATAAGTTCATATTTAATATTCTGTAAAGTTTCATTTACAGCTCAAAGGAAGTTAACCATCTCCCGGCCCAGCTACCGTGTTGTGTTTTTGGCACTACTAGGCTTAATTAATTTGACCAATCTGCTGTGGATGAACACAGATCCACGTTTTTCCAATTTCCATTTATACAAAACTACTGATTCATATCAAAACAAACAATCAATCAATCATCTTTATTTACATTAACATCAAGAAACGTATTGGCGTCAAAAATATTATACAATCAGTACAAACAATTAGGAATATGTGAGTACAAATTACAATGTTGAAATTATTTCTCTTTACTGATGTGTAGCTTCAAAGAATTCTTTCAATGAATAGAGCGGTCTTGTCTTGAGCCAGTTGTGAAGTCCTGTTGTTAGTGGTTTCCCTCTGAGTGCTTTTAAAGATGTGGGGAGAGCATTGTATAACTTGCATCCGATGTAACTTGGTTTTCTTTGGAACTGGACTGTGCGATGAGATGGAAGGAAGAATTCGGTGGCATACCGGGTGTTGTAGGAATGGATGTTTTCACCTCTTGTATGTAAGTCCCGATCTCTTGTTTGAAGTATGCCAGTTGCCACAACTGTTAGTATTTCAAGAGGTTGCAAGTTCGACAAAACTCGAACAGCTTTTTTCTGCAGTACTAAAATACTATTAAGATTGCTCTCAGAAGTCCCTCCCCAAACAGCTATATCATAGCGGATGTGTGATTCTACCATGGCATAGTAAGCAGTTTTTGCTGTACCCAGTCCTGCTGCCCAATATATTCTTCTGACCACATATACTCCAGTGCTGATTTTTTTTACAAAGGCTATTAATGTGGCTAGTCCATCTGAGGCCAGTATCAAGAGACAGACCTAATAATTTTGTTTCTTCTTCGGAGGTGATGTTTGGTAAATCTAAAATAGTTTCTGCTAGTCTACTGAAGTTTAAGTGCACTGTCTTGGATGTATTTAATGCTAGGTCATTTTGGCTGCAGTAGTTAATTACTTTGTCAAGTGTGGATAATGAGTCTTCATAAAGGTGTTGTTTCTCAGAAGGAGAGTAGTGTCGTCAGCATACATGATACATTTTGTATTTCTATTTGCTTCGAAGATGTCTGGCAAGTCATTAGTAAACAAAATGTACAGCACTGGCCCCAGGCTGAGACTTGAGGTACTCTTCTTTTCATGGGCTGCGGCTCAGACATATATGCAGTCTTTGTGCCTTTTGTGATATCTTGGACTTCTACAATCTGTGTATGCCCTTCAAGGTAACTGGCAAACCATGCCAGTTATGGGTATAACAGGTGTTCTTTACCTGTTATACCCATGGCAGCTAGTATTTTTACTATTAGTCCATGTCCTAGGCAATCAAAAGCTTTACTGTAGTCTATAAGAATTGCTGAGACATGTTTGCAGCAATCTAACTGATCGATGATGAATTCGACAATACAAGTGCGCTATTAGTAGATTTACCTTTGAAGAATCCGTGTTGGTTTTCACTCAGGAGTTGTTCATGGTTAAGGTAGGTTAATAATTGAGTCATGACAATCTTTTCAATATTTAAAAAAAATGGAGAAATATGAAATTGGTCTATAGTTTTTTATTTCAGTGCGTGAGCCTTTTTTATGTAAAGGGTAAATTTTGGCAATTTTTAGTGAGGCTGGAAACTGGCTGAGTGCAAAAGACTTATTGATTATGCCAGCAATAGGAGCTGTGAGTTGCGGAGCGCAATGCTTTACTACTCTTGCTGGTATCTCAACATTTCCACAGGAGAGCTTAGGTTTTAAGGAAAGGAAGCTATTGCATCTTGAGTATCTTTCTGAGTGGTATGTTTAAATCTAAAAGGACTGGAATAGTTGAATGTAACTGGTTGCTGAAAATTAGGTAAAGTTGGTTTAGGGTTTCTTCAGCTACTTCAGAAAAGAATTTGTTGAAATGATTAGCTATAAACTCAAGATCACTTACAGTTTTTCCATTTAAATGAATTTCAAGTGAATTTGTCTCTGATGATTGTTTGCTCTGTCTCTCTGAATTAATAACTTGCCACAACGCTTTAGGTTTGTTTTGAGCTAGTGTTAATCCTGTACAGCTTATAAAATTCTCTATAATGTGGTTATTTAGCCAATGATAATTATTAGCCTAACAAGATTAAAGTTAGTAAAATTATAATCATATGTAAAAATTAAATCTGTTACGTCTTGTATGTACAAAAATTATGAATGTATAGTAACTTTAATTTATAATATAAATTAAATAAATAAAAGTTAGACTTACAATTATTGTTATTATGAAACTTCTACTCCATTTTCCTATTGTCACTCCAGATCACTGGCAATGGAGTGATGTAAAAACATTTTTTATATTACTCCCAGGCAACACTCCAATGCAAAAACAGCCTTTCTGTGAACAATGACAACACTACAACAAATAGGTTTCATAAGAAGTATAAGCAACTTCTCTATGACGTCAGTACAAAGCAGAGAATTATGGCAATGAAGAACCCCAGGCTCCCCTTTAAGGCGATTGTTGATGAATGGTGAGAGAAGGTTAATAAGAGATTTTGCAAACATAATGAAAATACCAAACTCCGGTTTGAAGTATTTTTTACTGTCCACCTTAGCCAAGATTTTATCTATTTTTGGTTGTTTATTTATTAGCCTGCATGTAACTCAGTTGATGATGATACCATAAAATCCTGTGATTCAATAGCTTGGTAGCTGCTGAAAGAGTTTTAAATGTAAATAACTAACTTTTTCCTCTCATGAATACAAAAAATGATGTGTAACAGCAAAGTATAATAAGTTATAAGAACAATCGTAAAACAATTTTATTAAAGCTAAATTAAACTTTTACTAGAAAATCCTCCTTCTTTCAAAAATAAGGAAAATGTTATAAATACTATTTTTAATGGTTTTTCATGTATGTGTTTGAAATAGACTTTATACATTTAAAAAATGTTTCTACCTCAGATGTTTCTTCTACCTATAGCTATTTTGCTATAGCTTTGAAATTAGGTGTGTTTTCACTTGAGCCAAAAGTTTCTTGATCCCTTGGATCTGTAGCAAGGTTAACAGGGTTTTTCCGGACATTTTCCATACTTATTTGAAGCAAAATCAACAGTAAATACTATGTTTCGATATCTACAAAATTATTTCTTTCTCGGATGGATACCTAAACTACAAATAGACTACAAACTAAATGAAATCAAACAAATCATACTAGTGCATTATAGCATGCAGAAGTCAGAAATCACAATTTAGCCTAGTTTGTTTGCTTAATAAAGAGATCAGATTGCAGATCTTGAAATATAGTGTTAACGTTTTTGTTTCAAATAGCAACTCTGATGCCAAAATCAAACATTAATGGAATATAACAAATTATTTGCATGTCTGCTACAAAATAGTGGTATCTATTTAGTGAATATTTGACAAGAGTTCGTATTTAAAAAAATTATATTTTTCTATTGACAAATGTTTGAAAATTGATGGAGAGACTCCAGTTTGATTAAACTGATTTGTTTCTGTAAAATACAATTTGTGAATATGTTCCAGTTGTGGTCCCTTACTAACATGACTCTGGGACTGGACCCACGTGTAGTGCAGTCTGTGTTGTGGACCATGGATGCAGCTAACGCCAGCACCACCTGGTGGCAGAACAATGGTGCAGCCCTGGAATCTGCTTTGCCTGGTAAGTATCCTAATTCCAGGGATCCGAGAACACTGAAACAAGACTATTGTCACTATCAGGACACCTGTTTTATTTGATGTTCAGACGCTTTCTTGCCGAATATAATGTATTTCAAATGTACATTCTCAAATAAAATTAATTGTTTCATTTAGGAACAATCAATTAGAACTGATATGGTAATTAGTTAGGGCATATGATTATTGTGAGTATTAGCTATTGTAAAGAGTTTCAGTAATTGATCATAATAAACTATTCATAATTATTTTACAGTAATAATAATACTTTAAACAAATTAAAAAGAAATCTTTTAAATATTTTATATATGTAATGTGTGTTTGAAAATGAAATAAATTCCTAACTCAAACTTAATTCAAATAGATTCATAATTAATTTAGAATAGGAATGGATGGGCCTGGTCGGAACTTAATTAACTCATTGCGGGGGACGAAAAACCTTACCACGTGACACCCAGCGGCCGGAGTTGTTTACAGCGGTAGACAGTCAGTCGCCCCGCCGTGTGCGTAAACAGTCACTTGCGGTAATTTTAAATACAATTTTATAACAAATTATACATTTTTATATAATACTATATGCATTTAATTATTTAGATAAGTACTGAACAAGAATAGTAAAATAAATCTACAATAAGATTCAGCTTGTTCGTCGAAGGTTTCGCACAACTCGGAAATGTATACTAATATTTATGGACAAACTCGAACTAATTCATTGTCAAGCAAATCATCATTGTTACCATATTCTTCATCATTGAAAATAAGAATCTGTAAAGTTCTGAAGTACACAGGTTATCGCCCATTCTAAACAACAAACGCGACCGACTGCCATTTATTACAAACAGAACTGAAAGTGAAAGTGAACATCATATTAGTAACAGCTGATACCTTACCAAATATCATCCATATCAAATATTTGTAGAGTACTACTGCAAAAACAATACAGTACCAAACGTAGCTGAGAGCATCCGAGCACATTTTATTGGAAAAGTATGAAATAAACATTAATTGCTAAACAGCAAACAGATTACGCTTAGCTCACGTCTTTCGGAATTTGGTTCACTGAACAGTTGGGTGTATAGCGCGCGTCTTTCGCCCACAATGGGTTGAGCAGGAATGTTTTTGTCCTAAAATTAGGGAATAAAGTTTTGGCAGAGTTTTCTTGACGTTTTAGTTTCTCAAAACTAGAGGGTGGTAAAAGTAATTACATATGTGAACCATGTATAGTTCTCATTGAAATGTTATTTTAAAGTTACCAGTATTTTCTCTCAACAAATACAAAAGTAGAGTTAGTGCTGTTAACTCAAAATAATAAAAATGTATATTGTAAAGAATTGTAAATTTCATCATATGGTATGTTAGTTTGTTCTGGAGTTTTAAGAAGAGTGGGCTACTTTCCAATTTTCTATCTTTTTACTTGTGATAACACTAAGTCAAAGGGCATCTTATTTTACAAGTTACAGAACAGTCAAACACATTTCAAATTGTTAATAACTTCAGTACAAGTAATTTTTGTAGAAAATATTTTTAAAGGATGTTCAGTATCAAGTAAAATTATTTTTATAGTATCAAAGTAAATAAGTTCAAATTCTTTGGAACATTGCTCAGTCATGTGATTGTTTCGCGATACTATGTGAGGTTGCAACCTTGTACTGCAACTGTTGGGTATATACCAAATAAGGTCACGTATTTGCTTGTGCCGCAATTGTTCCTGCTTTGTAGAGTTGCGTTTTTATTTGTACTTCGATTTTTTTGTCTTGTATCAATTTAGCTACAAGACACACAACATCAATATTTTTAACAAAAACACATAATTACATATTTTGTTATTTATTTACTTGTGTCATGTATTCTTTGTAAAATTTCATTTTTTCGGTTGGTTTTTGTTTGTGACATTAATTTTTTTTCACGTTGCTTGGTTTGTTAGTTCATTACTACTTTATTTATATTGTATGGTCCCATAACTAACAAAAATCTGTTCATAGTGAATGTTTAGCTGATTTATTTTTGGGAATGAAAAATCTATCTACACTTAGTATATTAATTTTAATGACCTATTAATTAATTATGGATATTACTATGAATATTAATTTTTGGAATTAGTATTAATCCAAAATACTGTCCGAAAAAAATTAGTACTTAAAACGTCCCACTAATCCGAACTAAATAATTCTGCTTATATCTCGGTTTTTTTGGTACTTGACTTTCTCTTATTTAGATCAAATATAAAATACAATAGTATCTGGTTTAATTGAAATGAATGGACTTGGTAAAATCCTGGGACATGAAAGCTTCAGTTAATTACCAACTTTTGACGTATCAGTTTCAGTTTCCAGTTCTTTGTCAAGAAAAGAGAATAAGACTTAATATTAAAACTATTATTACTGATAATAAAAGTACAAAAAAGTCGTGTAGTCTTGTACGAAAAGCTGAAAAGAGCTTGACCACACAATATTTTATCTCTCTTTTTTAAACTTGACAAAAATTGTGTCTGAAATACTCAAGATTGGTTGTTGCTGTTCAGTTTTGAGTGATTAATTATTTATATGGCCAAATAATGTTTTTTTTGGAAATAGAGGGTAAAATATTGTGTACTATATTAGATTTTTAAAAATATATCAGTTACATTGGGTGTAAATTGTTCAATACCTACATAATTTATATTTCATATTTGTTTCTTTACTTGCTTTGTTGCAATCACATTCTTTTTTCCTTTTATGTGAAAATCAGCAGCTGGATATTTCCCCCCCACCATAAATCTTAATTAGTTTTACAGTATTCCTTGATTTGGTTCAGTGCTCTGAGGAGGGTCCAGAAGTCAGGCACTGAAGACATTAAGTCAATTACCTCAGATAATAGAAGGAAGCGTTGGAGGTCAATAACCCCACCATTAACCATTAGCTCAATAACACTATCACTAGTAGCTCAGAAAAAAGTAAAATCTTGTCTTTTTTTAGTTTTATTCTGCCTGACCTCATGGTCCAAAAGATTATATGAAACAGAATTAGAGGAAGAAGTTAATTAATCACTTGTCAGTATTAATTAACAATGCTGTAGTTATGGACAGGACTTAGGCCGGCACTCTCTCTATTCAGACTTCTAGTCTGGCAATTTATATTATGTGGCCATCAGCTCGCCCACAAATATTAAATTATTAAAAATATATGCTTGTATTCATTAGTTCGTAAAATCTAGCGTAACAGTTGGAGCGCAAATGAGATCAAAAAGCAAATATCTCTAACAACCTGGTATATTTTTTAATTTGCAAATTAATTTATTCATTGAATGTACAATATTTTTTTTAATCCTTTAGGAGTATACACAAACAAATTAGATGGTTTTCCGATAGGGCTGAAGTATAATAAGTGGCCTGCATCACAATCAAATTGTTGATATTTCTTAATGGCCTATTTAAACTACTAAAATGACGATCCGTATTAGGTTATAGTTATTTAAAGGCTGAAGTATAATAAGCGGCCGCCATCACAATCGAATTATTGATATTTCTGATTAGTCTATCTAAACTACCCAATTTCATTATAGTTATTTAAAATTACAGTATAGTATCGGAACTGGCCAACAGAATTTAATTGATCGAAAATACTAAATAAATATTTCCTATAGGGCTGAAGTATAATAAGTGGCCACCATCACAATCGAATTATTGATATTTCTGAATAGCCTATCTAAACCACTATCCGAATTAGATTATAGTTATTTAAAGGCTGAAGTATAATAAGCGGCCACCATCACAATCGAATTATTGATTTCTGATTAGCCTATCTAAACTACCGAATTGCATTATCTTTATATATATATTTCTTGTGTGCGTGTGTATGGAGCTGAACTACTCCTAAGCGGGTGGACCATCTTGGAATGTTTTACACTGGATCCAGCAGAATGCGCTACGATCGCAGTTTAAAATGTTTTTCTATTTTAATTCCAGGTTTTCCCAAGAGTTTGTGCTGCTATCAAATTTGTGTGTTGTTTTGTAAGATCGTGTAATTATTGTGTGAGTGCTAATTGTAATAATACATTAATAGAGATTGAAAATGTTTAAGTACATAAAAAACTATAGTTATATATTGAAGTTATTGTTTGAACTTATTTTGCAAATTTATTGAAGTGAGTATATTGGTCGCATAACCTCAAATAACCTAAGTAGCATGTACAAATCAAAAGGTTGTGTTTCTATGTGTGAATAACTATTGTTAACAGTTTAGATAATCAAGTTATTTTTGAAATAATTTGTTGTAATTTACATTTTTAATCTGCAGTCAAAATTGGTCACATAAGTTCAAATTAAGTAGCATACCAATCACATGTGTGAATAACTATTGTTAATAGTGTAGGAATTGGTTTTAAATTAAATTCTGTTGGCCAGTTCTGATACTATACTGTAATTTTAAATACAAATCATTGAAGCATTGTAGCATTGAAGTATTGATTAATTATTATTAAGACGTATAATAATGATTAGGTTACTTCAAGTTGTCTACACTGGTAAGTTGTGTTGTGACGGTTGTTTTGTCAACAGCGGCCCCCCAACCCACTCCATCACCGGGCAGCAGCACGACCCCATCTCCCAGTTCTGCTGCCAAGTCACTCACGGACCTACACGTCTTCGCACTAGTGGTCACCACCATTTTATCAATCATTACAGTTCATTTCTTTTAGCACTTATATTCATGTAAGAATATATGTTTTATAAAATAAATTGACAAATTTTCTTTGTATTCATTTGTTTATTTATACCTATTACAAGTTCACACTCGTTGTCAATCCCTCCACCTGATGTTTTGGATTGTATTAACAAATAATGAGCTTCCGTCCCAGGATATGTGTGTAGTTTTGGTTACCGTTAACATTTGCTAGTAGATGTTTAACCTAACACTTTGGACGCAACGTTTGGTTGGTCAGCCATTAGGAAAGAATTACTTTTAACCTTAATTACAAGCTTTTGAAGTTTGTTTCGACTACAAATAAACTTCAAACTTATAGTTTGTTTGAAGTAAGTTAGGACTATCTTTATCAATTTTAAAGTTGGTATCACTAATGACCTTGGCACAGCTTTACAATGCTTGTTATAATGCATTTCTGTGCAATAAGAATTTCTTGCCAATTTATTTTTCAAAAACATTTCTGTAATTTTGTAATGAGTTTATGATGTAACCATGTTATCAATATAAAATATTTCCAATTGAAAAAAACATTTCCACGCATTTTTGTTCTAAATTGACTATTTTGTGTAAATTTCTTTTTTGTTGTAAACACCATGTAATTACCAAATACGTTATATACATAATGCAAATTTAATTTATACCAATCAATAGCCCATCTAAAAAGCTTTAAAACAAATAAAAATAATTTAATTTACATACAAAATAAGAAGAGTTCAGAGCAAAACATTAAGCATTGTAAAAGTGTGCCTTGACGGTTTTGGGTAGTACCTACCTTTCGGGCACTGGTGTCCAAAGGGTTAATAATAATAAAAGTTAACAATATATGTAGTACAGTGGATCATAGTTAATCCAAGTTTAATACTTATAATAAATTTGATATGCAATGATGTGGTAAGACATCATTGTAAATACTTCTTATATTTTGATGTGGCTAAGTTAGACATTCACTTTCAGTATGACTGTGGTGAATTCTGTTAGTCAAAGCCAAAACATTCTTTATTTACGGAAACTTATTGTAATTGTTGACTGGTTCCTTGATTAACCCTCTCCCGGTCAAATTACTGCGACGCGCTTTTAGCGCTACTGGGCTGAATTAAATCGGCCCGCTCTGCCGCGAGGGGACACTTATTCGCGTTTTTACTAAGTTAAGAACTTTATTTTAATAAAACTATTATGTATTTTACATCGTTACAAAGATGATTAAATCCTCTATAATAAAGTTATATTTATTAAAATAATAACCTGATCAATTTCGCTATCACGCAAACACCTTGAACCTGCCATCTATGAAGTACAGAACCAAGTGTAAAGACTGCGAAAACAACTAGAAAACAACTAACGAAATGATTTCAGTAAATAAGTGGTTATAAAAAGTCCCAAATAGTTCATCAAATTACGTAAGATAGCAGCACAAGTCAGAAAGAATTGTACTACTTAACAACTAGATCACCACCAATGAAGTAATCAATGAACCGTTTCAAATTATTAATCCTAGATAGCGTCCCTAGTTATAAAACTATGAATAAACAAGGCAGCAATGACACTGCCAATAGATATTTCCAGTATTAATTCCCCAAACAATCGTATGACAGCAGCACAAAGCAGAGGGCGTTGATAAAGCAGTTGGAGGCGTTTGGATTTCAGCGCCAGGCGCCCTGCCGAGGCGTTTCAAGGCGTTTGCCCGGGAGAGGGTTAAAAAATATCGGTTAAAATAATTGCAATTTATGTTAAAGGTTTGACTGGTTTCTTTAGTCCAAAAATATTGATGGCAAGTTTATAGATTAAAATAACTTGAGTCAGTTTAGATATAATTTATTACTTAAAATTGTATGACTGGTTTGGTTAACCAGAAACCAATTGCTGTGTCAGATGTATGTGCAGTAAAGTAGCTGTCAATGCTGACAGTGCTGATGTAGTATCTGGGCCTGTGTCCTAGTTACAGGTGGCCTGGTAACTGTGCTCCAACACTGTGTGATGTGGAAGATTGGTATCTTTAGATTGTGATTTGACAGTGACATCAGTGGATTATCCCACTGAACTTGAATCGTTGCTTATATTTTCTTTGAATTTATGTACTGTCAAGAGAACTACTAATAATTACCAGAAATATTAACTTATTAATATTAACTCATTATGATTAATCAATTTTTGTCAGATTTTATTTGGTAAAAGGAAATAAGATTCTTGCTAGCCTGTTAGTGTCAAGTGTTTGAAATTAATATTTTTGTACATTTGAATTGTAAAATCTTCTTAAAATGTATATGAATATGAACTTACATGTGTTCCTAGGTAAGTAAAAAATTAATAATATTTATTTGAATTACCACCACGTAAAACACACTTTTCTAAGAGTCGAATTCACTATGGTTGTCAGTCAGCCATGTTGGTTATTTTAGACCAAAAATTGACATGTCTCAATCATGAAGCAAAATCCCATGTCCATAAGTTTGTGCTTCCGTGGTGTCAAGAGTTCATGGAGCCAATATGTCGTGGCCTCACCCGTGGTTTATTGTACTGGAAAGCGAGATCAGTGATCCAGGGGAAGGATTGAAATTACCCAGTTTTTGTTTTGAAATTATTTGGGAACTTTGTGACATTAGAGGGAAAGTGTTCATGGTGAGGAATAAGATTAGGGGCTGGTCTATGTTTGAATAATGAGATTAAAACTTTTATCTGATTGGTTAGTGAGCAATTCGTCTAAGGTGTAGTATATTCTGTGTAACCAATGTGGTACAATAAATTATTACTGTAAGCACTGACAGGCTTTTTCTTCTATTAGTGTATACCCCCTGAACTACAGTATATATATATATATATGTTTTTGAAGACTTGTATCCATATTTAAATTTATAAATATGGATAATTTAAGATTTTAAAATAGTGTGGTTATTTTGAATATCTTTTTGATTAGTTCAATGTTATTAATGCCCATTGCACATTATTTCTGAGCTGGGACTCCAAAAAATAGAAGAGGCAACACTGAAATGCATCATTCCTTTAGTTGACCCATGTGCTTATATCTACTGAATAAGGGGTGAGTCACATGATGTTTACATGAAAGAACCTCTTCCCTGCCGTGCTGCTTCCTGCACAGTCGTCCTTGTAGGGATTCTGTGACTGATAATGTTAGCGATCGTATTTATTTATAGAATATATTTAACATTATATTTATAGTTGCAGTATGTGTTCATTTTTCAGAGATATCAGATATTTATTGTGTAACTTAATGCTGAATAATAAGTAAGCTCACTGCTCATACAGTCTTAGCCAATACACAGGAAGTAAGATTCGTAAATCAAATGTTTTTTTTTTTAACTCCTTACACTTTTCACTGTATAACATTACAGGGGTGTAAGTGTATACTGTGATTTTCCTGCAAAATGAAATTCAATATGCATAGCTGCTTATTATTCATATATTTCAAGTAATTTTGACACAAAATTGACAGTTTTTACATACTTACACATTACAAATTATTAGTACTATTACTACAGTTTTACTTCAAGATAATTGCTGTAACAAAATTCTTACACTTTTTGCATGTATTATTTTGGTCTAAAGCATGAGCTTAAAACATAAGAGTGAGTAATGCTTGAATTGTTCTGTTATTCTGGATCCACATGTTTTCACTTAACTACAGCAGTTCTAGAAATGCTTAATAGTTTGCCAGTCAATTATAGTTTATTTTTCTGAATTCCTTCAATTCTTAACAGGCAATATAAATGCTGTGGTGATGTAGGTGTTGCAGCTAAAATTGTCCAGGCACTTGGAGTGTGACCAGAAGAATATTAGTGTTTTATTAATTGTAAAATTTTAAGTAATTATATATGGATGAAGTCTGGTTGTCAAGAGAGGCTGTTTGCAAGATTTTTAAAACTTTTGATATTACATTTTGATACACAGTGGTGTACTTTACTGTTTATATAAAAATAAGTTTGTTGAATGGATTACATTTTATCACCGTTTCATTGCACAACAGCAGTAAAAGCATTTTCTTATTTGTTTTACATTTTTCTGAAAATAATAAGGTACCAAAGATTTTAATTTTCTTTGGTTATGGGATTTTTTTGTAAGACAGTAAGACAGCTTATGTAACATACATTGCAATGGACATTGCCGTGTTATTTATATGCATGAGTTATTTACATCTACTTTAGTGATTCTTTCACTATTACATTTAAAGGTTGGGACACACATAACCGCACCGCGCGCCCGACACGTCAGTCGGCCGTATGCTGGCCGTCATACGGTGAAAGAATTGCAGCGCAGTTTTCAACCTGCAAGTCCATACTTGTCCCGCACCGACACCAGACCGTCGTGGCCGCACCGTGCCCGCACCGTCACCGATATGTGTGGAGTTTTGAATTTTGACGGGGCACGGTGCGGTCTACGAGCGGCATCATATGTTGGTTACTATTGCGTTCTTCTTTTTAAAACTATTTAAGTAGTCTACACGTTCTATTTATTGAATTATTTAGTATAGCCTACTAACTCTACATCCTGTGTTCGCGTACAAATCATTATTTATTGATAAAAAGTAGGCTATTACATTTTCTTACATTAGAGTAAAACTAGTCATATTTTTCTTATTGTGCATATTTTCTTATTACAACAAATTTGAAAACCATGTTGTACATTAAGTGATTTTAAACAACTACATTCGAACTATTAAAAAAGTCTATAAACATTTTTTCATTAATTAAAAAATAACAAGCATGTAATTATTTGAAGCAAAAAATCTATTTTTCTTTGATGTTTTGAAGTTACTTGATAAATTTATTCCGGTATTTTGTAAGAGTCATATTTAGAATGTCTCTATGACAGTTTTTATTTATTATTCTTTTCACTTCAATAAAGTAAAAATTAAAATATTTTTTTACAATAAGATTTTCAAACAGAAAAAACCCATGTTAAAATTAAAAAATAATAATAATAAATCATTTATTTCCCCATACATAACAAACTGAATATTACAAATAAATATTATTGCCCAGTGCTTAGTAATAAATAAGACTATGACATAACGTATTTACAATAGCAGTAAATAACAAAATAAAAAAATGTTTTCTACTTACTTTATTTTTCTAATTTATGTACTTAGAGTAATAAAATATAAAAAGTAGGTTACATCCTTTTAGATTTTTATTTCTTTTCTTAAGCCTAATAATTAGGCCAATAGATTTACAAAATAAGGGAAATTTAGGTACCCATAAGAGGCTGTTCCTGTGTTGGGGATACTATATACAAAAAGGGTAAAAAATAAAAATAGCGGAATCGAGCAAGAATGAAATGATAAAAATTAGTTATTGTAACTTATGTAGTAAATAATGTACTATTACGTTTCAAGGTTTAAATTTAGTATAACTATTGTGCTGTATTAAACAAAAAGGATTTATGCATGATTTACAATTCAAATATTAGGCTTTACACATGTAGCATTAAATATTATATTATAAATAATTATTTTATAATGTTCTAACTTTAAATATCATTATAACTTAGCAGACAAGACTAATCATACACTAATTTATTATCTTAAACATATACTCAATATCATTTTGACCTATCAACCATACTCTAATTTTTTTAGAAAATATATTTATGTTTCTACTATTTTTGACTAATTCTGGCAATAAAATTATTTGTCCTCGGAGCTATAAAAAGAAATAATTTTGTAAAATTTGTTTTTTGTATGTTCTCCAGTATATATTTTACAAATATTTACTATGTTTTACAAATTATTATAAACGGGCTTGCAACATGGCAAACTCTCTGGCATCACACTATAGCTCTTGGGTTTAATACAAAAAACACCAAATACACTGTTTATAGTGTATTTGACCGAAATTCACTGCAATGAAACACAATGAACGAGAATTATACATTATACATTAAACATATAACCAAGATAATGATATTATTTACAAATTTTACACACTAGCTGATTGTACAAAGGCTTTACTGTAGCATTGCAATGTATCATTCACCACAGCTACTAATAAACATAACAACAACGAAATTAACAATTTTCTCAAGCAATACTTAATCTTCCAAATATTTTTTAAGTATCTGTCACTTTGAATTCAAAAGAAACATGCTCTAGTACAAACAGTGACATTGTTTGCGCTCGGACTGCATACGGACATGTGTGGCCTCACGGTAACCGAGCCGAGCCCGCACCGACAATCGGCCGACTCACGTGTCGGGCACGGTGCGGTTATGTGTGTCCCAACCTTAAGACGTAAAAAGTTACATATATCATTCTTTTTTACACAACTCTTTCCAAATAAAAAATTTTACTTATAAAACATAATTTTATATGACTAATACTCTATCACTATCTCAAATTGTTCAAACAAATAGATATTTAATATTCTTCAAATTTATAGAAAGAGTTTCTAAACAACCAGTTATAGAAAGCTTCTGCAAATCACTTGTCTATCGGATTTTGCCATGAAAGAGGAAGACCATTATACAACTTTAAACCTAGATATTTGTAATATCTCATAGTTTTAGTTATTCTATATACCGTGTTAATTTTAATTTGTTGCTATTTCTAGTATCATTTTTATGTTTCATACTTCTTAAAAAGTATTTACAAACATAAGTTTATTTCTTAACTAAAACCCAAACATAAAATACATACAAATTTAGTATAGTTAAAATCTTTGTTTTTATAAAGAGCTGTACAATAAGCCAGTGGTTTAAAACTGGAAAGTATTCTTACTGATTTTTTTCTTTATGATTAAAATCTTCTCTATGCCCACACCATCATCCCATACAAATAAACCGTACTTTGCAATACTTAAAACATGAGTAATAAGCTAATGTACATAATTAATAGATTACATGGCTTTTTAGGTTTGCTAGTAAATACATTACTCTTACTTTTAGAATCACTATCAATACACCTTTTCCATGATAGATTGAAAATGATAAATATTCCTAACAAGGTAACCACATTTTTATCATTTTTTGTTATATTTAAAGCTCTTAAAAACATCAATCTTTTGAGTTTTATTTATGTTAAAAAATAGGACATTGGTTTCAAACCAAAAAGTTGCACTTAATAAAGTGTATTCAGATACGAAATTGAGCTATTCATCATTTTTATGTACTTTCAGAAGTTAGGTGTCAGCAGCATAAATTTTTGTAAAATTGAAAGGATTGAACTTAAGTTATTTATTACAATTAAGAAACTAATCAGAACCAAAACTGATCCCTAAGGTACTCTAGTATTTATTTATACAATCTGAGATCTATCTCCTCTTATATCAAATAATTGCTTACAAGTTTTGAGATAACGTTAAAAAAAACTAAGTCTGTACCCTGAAAATTATAGAATTGTAATTTAGCCAACAATAAATTATGCTGTACCATCTTCTAAAGTCAATAACAATTGACCCACAAGAGTCTATACAGCCTGTATAGTTGATCGTCCAGAGAGGTATCCAAACTGGCTATTACTGAATAAATTTTGAAATTCAAAATGGTGACATATGTGAATCTTGAGCACTTCCCATAGATTTTTGCCAACTCTACTACATGATATTGGGCGATAGCTAAATTTTTTAGGATCTCCTTTTTGTATATGGATACCCTTTTATAATAATAAAATATATACTATACAATATGTTAGAGGCTTCAAAATTTCTAAAGCTGTTTCTTTCAAAAGATCATTGGACATATCATAAACATCCAATGTTGCTGAACATTTCAGAGACAATAATATTATAAACTTCATTTACTGACATTGAAAACACAACTTATGCTGGGCTATACTGTATCATTCCAATCACCTGTTCTGACCGGAGGTTACTCATTTTTATTGATGATAACAATATTAAAGATAATATTTTATTTGAATTATTTCTGTAGAGGATATCAAGGTTTAGGGCGGCCCAAGATAGAAACTTAACATGTGCAAGGCCTTATTTTGGCACCCCCCAACCAAACCGCTTATCCTCCAACCGCCCCTCTTAATTTTACGATACCTCAAAAATAGATTTTTTTTAAACGTATTATTTCAATTTTTGTATAAAGATCCACCTAATATTGACCACATCTCCAAACTTCCTACATCTTGTACAATTAGCACAATTTTTTTATAAGTCGAAAGTGGAGAGGGAATTAATAGCATATACAGGAGGATTTAAGTTAAAGGCAAACTCATATTTTATGAGGACGGAGGAGGTTATTGACTTTTTAATAGTATTTATTTTAAATGTTCTTACATTTCGTATTCATGCTCGGAAAATGTGAACCAAAACATTTACGAATAGACAAAGGGATTTTACTATCAAGACACTACATAAACTAAACAGCTTTTTTAACCATTATATGTACTCATCACTGCGTGAATCTGTCTATCCGTTATGTAGGGATGGACAATTTGAACTAACAAACATGTCACACCACATGTTGTGTGGAAGGCTTCATTGAAGTTTAATGTGAAATTCAGTTTCTTATGATATCCAGTGGACAGACAGACAGAAAGGCAAACAAACATATAGAAGATAAATTTGGCCTGCTCCAAGAGTAAAAGGCTTTGCTGATACTCACCCCAATAACATAACGGCACGCACACCCTAATTCAGCTCTAACCTGTCTATGTAAAAATGAAGCTTATTGCAAAATATAATGTCTATAGCGTATTCCATTTATGAGATATTCTGCAAAAGACAGATGGACAGATAAAAGAAGGATTTTTTCAGTCCTGAGAGGTACCAAAGTTAAGAAAATCTCAAGTGTTAGATCAATTCGTTCTCGAGATCTCCTGCGGAATATTAGGCTTCACTAACGCTTAGCGAAACCTCATGGAGATACATGTACCACCGTAAAACTTGATGTTGCATTTATAGGTTTGAAGCTTCATACAAAATATTAATTGTGTAACGTGAATACCGTGCGAACAGACAGATAGAAGAGAAATCTTTCCTGCCCTCCGAGTGGCAGGCTTCGCTGGCGCTCCGCCAATCAGTGACAGTCTGCTCCGGGAATGCTCCCGAATTGTTTTCTAGTTATATTGAAATTCCGGAGCTAAACACAAAAAAGTTAAATTAACCAATGAGGCAATAAACAATGTCAGATTAAAACTGATGTCTAATTTTATCTGTACGGAATTGTATGGAATTGGAAAACATGTTTGTAATGATAATAAATTTGGTTCTAATCGGATAAGTAATTAATTGTGAGGGTCCTAACCATTACTGCTCAGGTTATCTCCCAAGTGAGAGGTCGGCCGCCAAGCCGCGTCAGCCGCGCCACCATTGCGACTGAAGTTTGGTTCGGTCTTATGGTCTTCGGAAGAAAGTGACTAATAGAAAGCTGATGTACAGAAATGTTAGTTCTTACCAATAAAAATACGTACAATGAACATTATTATTTCATCTAAAGTTGTAAATAGAACAACCAACTGTAATACTCTTAGAGGATTTTAATACTACAAATCCCAAAGAGCTGTCTTAAAAACGTGCAACGGCACACAACGCAACGGCGTTGTCTATCCGTCCGTAACAACAACAACAATCATAATAATAATAATAAATGTATTATTGCACTAACAATTTCTTACATAGTATTGCAATCGTCACATATTTACAATCCTAAAAACGTCCATCATCCGTAAATGTAAATTTCTTTCCAACAAACAATCTCCGCACTTACTCATCTCAGCAATCATTCGAAGTATTTCACTGTAGCACCCGGCCAGTTTTTAAATTCTGCGGTCTCCCTATGGTGTGTCTTAAACTCGTCTGTACTGTAAAATGCTTTTGCAATCAAAGTAGTTTTCCAGACTTTCGGAGTTTTAAATGCCTTAAGCATCGGCGCACTTTTAATAGAATTTGGTAATTTGTATACCAGCAGCATTGAGATAAGGCGATAATTTTTTGCAAAGTGAGGGTCGTCCTTCTTGAAAACTGGGATGACCTTCACAGTGGATTTTCCAAGCTGTTTGGATTATTTCACAGTCCATATGTTCGCTGATGACTCGTAGCTACACGTGTCTTTTGATTATGACTTTGTACGCGTACCCACTTTTCAAATAAACTCCGAAATGGATAACATTCTGGCATAGACCCTATCAAATGGCCTGAAACTTAGCATATCAAGTGTACTTATCTG
This sequence comes from Homalodisca vitripennis, assembly GCF_021130785.1. Classification (NCBI taxonomy): domain Eukaryota; kingdom Metazoa; phylum Arthropoda; class Insecta; order Hemiptera; family Cicadellidae; genus Homalodisca; species Homalodisca vitripennis. Next base: position 104,059,447 of record NC_060215.1, read on the forward strand.
CAAACTACAACACACGACATGGTACGAGTTCTCAGCGATAGTGGGATTAGTGTCGCGTTAGACGGCTAGAGCTTGGCTGTGTGCGACTAGGATAAACCTCTCGGCGTTGTGCTGGTCAGTGCCGGCTTTACCTTCACTGTACACGTCACGCGCGTCTCTCAGAGCGCTTTGAGTAGGCTGAGAGTCTGTGCAGGACCTGAGATCTGCCACCAGAGGCGGAGAAGTTTGAACTCATGCAGTCACTAATCCTGTTTTTTCTTTGCTATATAGCCTACGATAAAAACATCTCGAGGAAGAATAAAGAGCGAATAAAAATTTACACATTTCTGCAGTCCGTTTTGTCTTGGTCGATTTTCTCACGTTTCTCCCTTTCTGGAATGTTGCCTATGGAGATTATATGTGAAATGCTAAAATAACTGCGTGGTTCACGACATTTCATCTTTAAATAAACCCCAATATCTTTGTGAGAGGCTCTATTTTAGAGAGGATGTCTCACAATATAGGAACGGTATTGGTAGCGCGTTGCATTTTCCAAAAGTGAGGCTGGATCTCGGGATGAGGAGATTTTCCTTTTATGATCCTAAACTGTTCGATGACCTCCCTTTAGATCTGATAACTAACGGGCTCAGTGCTTTTAAAGACAAACTTTAAAATATATTAAAGATTAAGTTAATTTAGTTTTAAGTAATTTATTAAGTTTTTATGTCATGGATTTTATTAGCTATTTTTATTTATAGACATCGTAGTAGCTCTGTAAACAGTGTACAACTGCGATCCGCTTATAAATGTAAACATGTTTATTTATTTACTATTACTGTTGTTACTCTTAAATGCAGCATATATTCAATATTCTTCCAGTGTTGGCAAGATCAACTCTTACCTCAACGATACATTACCGTGTTACATCCCACTAGTCTTGTGTTTCCATTCACCAGATGTTGGACAAAAGTGGATCTTTGTTAATTTAATTTAAAATTTGAACATTGCCCCTTGTACCTTTGTTTGTATTAAATATACTGGTTTGTCTATGTAATGTTTGGGACAGTCAGTGTATTTTATTTTTATTTAATATACCTCAGCCTTTTTAAGAATGTCACAACCCTTCTTATTAGTTTTTAAAGTATTGTTTAATTTATTAGTCGTTTTAAAGGTCATATTTTTGTCATGTTTTGATTCTCTGGCAATAGTGTTTTGTATAGATTTATTAGGAAAATTCTATTTACAATACCTTGGCTGTGTTAAATGAGACTAAAGTACATTTATCCCAAAAACTTAAGATATAAGTGATTATGAAGTGATAAACAAACTAAAAAAGGAATCATGACAATATCCCTTCTGGTTCTGCAGAAATATGTTCCTAAACATTTCGAGTTTCCTAAAAGATGTTTCTTGACATAAAAACACATTTTTTAGGAAACGCATATAAAGTGTTACTAGGCATAACTTACACACATCTTATTATATCAAAACCACCTTAATACATTTTAGCTCCATAAGTAAGATTTTCAGGGTCTTATCTTTTGTTCTCCTGGTATCTTTTTACGGCGTTCTCTTTCTGACGACACTTATTCTGAATTTCATCTATGTCCTTTAGAGCTTTTTTCAATCACTCTTTGTCAAAGTTTTGTATTACTCCAACACAGCTTCTTCCTGGCACAATAGGCGCATCCAATGGGGTGTTTGGGGGTTGTAACACTCTTCCCCTCATTGATACAAATATTCAAGGTATATTTTTACTTGAATTAAACGGAAAGTAAAAATATAGTCAACCTGAAAGTATACCTGTATTCGAAAGTATAGTTTCTCCTTGTAATTCAGTTTCACTTTTCTGTTAAATAAAACAAATTTGTTTAATTTGTGTTTTTAACTACAATAGCTGACATAAAGTACAACACAAGACCCGGGTTTAATTTTTTTTTCGAAATTATGAGTCATGCTGCAACCCGTATGGGTTGACAAAATACAATACAGCCACTTTAGCTGGCAAATTTTCCGCGTTTAGAATGGCATCCGCCTATATGTAATCTCAATGAACTCCTGATTTGTAATAAATTTAACACTGTTCCTAACGCTTTCGTTGTCGATGTTAGTCATGTATTGGACTTTTCGTTGATAATAATGAGCCGGGGCTCAGTTTGGACAAATTATTTTTGTCTTTTATTTTCCCACCTCGGCCACTCTTGTCAGTCGGTGGGGGAGTCACTCCGTCAAGTATTGATTTTCTGCCTGGTTGGACTGATTGGTTGAGGTCAGCTGGTTGACCTTGACTAGTTTACCGACCAGCTGTTCACCGGCACCGGCACCGGCTACTGTTCGGAGCGGTCAGACTGTTCGGAGACACGTTTGGAGAAGCTTACTGTGTTCTGGCTGTTCTCTGTTCTTCACGTTTCTCCATGGCTGGCTAATTCTCCGACTTTCGGCAGGGTCCCCGTGAGTGTCGTCAGCGGGACTGGTGCGGCGAGTCTGCCCAATGAAACCACTGAAACCAAAACTGAATGCCCCGCGCCCTGCCAGTGCTCCTGTACCGGCATCCAACCGGAGTGCATGTGCTCATATTCATTTCATCTGGAACAAGGTTGGATCCAAAATGTTTTTTTACTTTTCTAATACTGAACTTGCGAGGATTGGGGTGCAGCGAGCGCTGCCAGATATTAGATCTGGAGGAGGGCCAGTGTTAAGAGTAGTGTGTATTTAGTTTAGTTACATGAACTGAAGGGGAGGATTTCATCTTTAATTCGGATTCGTGGAGGCAACTAAGCCCCCGCCTCCTTCGAAAATCGGCTTTAAATATTTTTTTTTATTTTTTGGCTACAAACCTGAAACCAAATTACTTTTTAAAAATAGTGGGCCTAGAAATTCTACAACCTTTTCCCTCCCCTCAGTTCATAACACTTACCTGTTAAAGATAATTTTTCCTACATGCCGTACCTGATATATGTTATTTATAGACCAAATTTCTATTTATTGTGTTATTAATATTATATTATTTATTTATTATGTTATTGTTATTATTGGAATTTATTTTATTGTTGTTATTTAGTTTTTAAGTTACGCGGTGCACCGTGGTGCTGCAGTTAACTGTATATTGTATTTTGCATGGAAATGTTTGCCACCTACTAATTATATCCAGTACTCGAAATCTTGTCTCGCTTTTTGTCTCTTCCCACTAGTGGCATGTGATTGTTTTTTTTTTTTGATTTGCTCCGAGTTTGGGAGGGGCACGCTTCCGAGGCCTCCTGTCTTTTTCGCTAACTCGGAACAAAATGGTAGCAGAGCGTGGTTACGTGTTTTTACCCTCTGCGGGCCCGGGGTTTTGTTTTGCCACTGGTGGTGAGGGATGAGTTGAAGTTGTTAGTTGACTTCCTGCGCCTGTGCCGTCTCGCTGTGCTATTTTTTCGCCGATCGACAGGAAGTGTGTGAACTTATTTATTTTCTGATTATTGTTACTTGTGTGTTTTTGTTATACTTTGTCATCGTTGTTTTTTTTCTGGTTTTGTTCTGGTACGGCGTAGTGTTTTGTTATGGTTTTTTGGTTTCGCTGCCGTGTTTCGTGGACGGCAGGAATTCTGGGGACCCTGCTGAGAGTGTTGTCTCACTAAGTTATTCTCTTGTCGCCTTACTAATTTTGCTTTGTTAGTCGTTGACTTCGAGTCAGTGTGTGTTACTTGTTAGTCTGTGTCATTTATTTTTTTATCATGCCTGTCTCTCTGGTGCCTGAATACTTGTTGAAGGAGGATCTCCATTTTGAGTTGTTGGCTCGTGGGCTTACTCCGGGTTCCGACTGCGAGTCCATGCGGAAGCAACTGCGTGATAATATGGAACTGGACACGACCTGGCCTAGAGATTTGACGTTCCAGAAGCAGAGGCCTATTTTGGAGGCTAAGTTGGAGACGTTTGAGAATAGTCAGGAGGACTGGTTGGAGTCGCCGCCTACTGGCCGAGAGAGGGCTAGGTATTTGTCCCGGCTTACCCATCTACATATGAGGCTGTCGCTACTTAGAGCCAAGCTTACCAGTTCTGGTGATAAGGAGTGGTTGGAGGAACGCGTCACCTTGGTTGACGGCCTGCTGACTGTACTCGAGAGGGACGAGGGGGCAAAGGCTCCTGAAAAAACTTTGTCTGCGATTGACTCTGCTGCGGCTGTTAAGGGTGAATGCCGGATCCCTGGGTCAGTTGTTGCAGACTTTGATGTGGGCGTGGCGTCGGGGGTGTCTGGTGTGGACGGGACCCTGCCTGCTGGATCTGGAGGACTAGGGACTGTGGTGACGGGATCCTTTGTTCAGTATCACAAGCTTCCGAACCCACTTACCCCGTTGCTGCAGCGACTACCAACGGTGGATGGTCTAGATACTGAAGCCTTGCTGCGGTTTCTTTCTGAGATCCTGCGACTGCATGACTTGCCTGGTCTTCAGGGAGCGAGCTTCCTGCATGTCATCTCTCCGTTTTGTAGGCCACCTTTGGGTGACTGTCTGGTTCGAGTTCTCCAGAGGGGTGGTACCCTGGATGATTTTCATAGGGAGGCATTGGATTTCTTTGTTCCTGGTCAGTTGAGGGAACGTCTCCGTGTGGAGAAATTCTTTAGGCCTCAGGGCAACGGAGAGAGTTTGGCTAAGTTTGTGGCCGAGGTGAGGGACACTGATAGGGTGTTAAGGCTCAATATCCCCGAAAGTACTGTGGTCACCACCATTCTTGAGGGTCTCAATCCTGAAGAGAGGTCCCGTCTAGTTTTTGCTGGTCGCCCTTCCACCTTTTCTGAACTGGACCGTCTGTGCATTGCTTCGCGCAGCGTGCAGTTTGCTGACCGGCAGAGGGCGGAGAGGAACAATCATCGTTCCATCCAGCCCTCCAGGGCTGTCACGGCCGTACAGAATCCCGTGGATGGGCCACACCACTCAGGTGGGCTTCGTCTACCCATCTGCTATGCCTGTGGTGAACAAGGTCATACTCGTCGGGAGTGTACTAGGAGATATCGCACTGGTCCAAAAAACTAGATCAAAGGGGGGTTTTATCTGAAGTTCCCCCGAGGTCTAAGAAAAAATTTCAAAAAAATAGTACCTTTGCGAAAAATTTGATTAATAGTTTGGACACTACGAGCCTAGCAGAAAAGGGAAACCTGCGGCTTAGGACAGCATCTTCGGTGTGCCCTTATATCAATATCTTAGTGGGAGACTCAGTGCATAAGGCCCTAGTTGATTCCGGGTCAGCCTGTAGCCTCATCTCTTCCAGTCTTTTTGAAGCCATTTCAAGGTTAGGTTTGGTGAAGCACACCGAGGAGTCTTCTTTAACTTGCTGGACTGCTTCTAATTCCCCTCTTCCAATTTCGAGGAAGGCTTCAATCAAGTTTAAGGTTGAATGTTTTTCATGGGTGTGGAGCTTCCTTGTGGCCCAGGACCTGAGCATGGACTGTATTTTGGGGGCGGATTTTATTCAAAAGACTGGTTTGGTGCTGGATCTTCAGGCGGGCCAGTCTTATTTCAAATTCAATCGGCGAGTGTCAGTCCCCTTTTCTGATAAATTCAAATCGACACCGCAGGTTGGTGAGGTGGAGTGTGAGGAAGGGTCTGCCCCTGGGGACCCGTTCGGTCACTTGGATGAGGAGCAAGCTGGGGTTCTCCGTGAGCTTTGCTCAAGATTTCCGGAGGTCCTCACACCCAAGCTCGGTTCTACCCATCTTATTGAATATGAAATTCGTCTGACTGACACTCAGCCAGTACGCTCCCACCCATACAAGTTGGCTCCTCCAAAGATGGAGGTTATGCGTGGTATCATCAAGGATCTCTTGGATCAAGGAGTTATTGAGCCCTCAAACTCATCGTATGCCAGTCCAGCGTTCTTGGTTCCAAAGCCTAATGGAAAACATCGTATGGTGGTTGACCTAAGAAAACTTAATGCCAAAATTGAAATAGACTCAGTACCTCTCCCCGATCTCCATTCTGCTTTTGATTGGTTCGGTAAGGCCAAATTTTTCACTATATTTGATTTGAACCAAGCATATCATCAGATTCCGTTGAAGAAGGAATCACGTCCTCTCACGGCCTTCTGTGTTCCGTGGAATTTGTATCAGTACCGATCTGTGCCTATGGGGCTAGCTGTGGGGGCCCAAACGTTAACTAGGTTGCTTGACTCCATCTTCCACGATGTGAAGTTCAGATATGTCTTTAATTATCTTGATGACCTTCTGGTCTACAGTGAGTCTTTCACGGAACACGTTAAACATCTTGAGGAGGTCTTGGTTAGGTTGGGTAGGGCTGGCCTTACAGTCAATCCGGAGAAGGTGTCTTACGCCAAGTCTGAAATATTGTTTCTCGGTCACCTCGTGTCGTCTAGGGGTGTATCTATAGACCCTGCCAGGACCCAAGGCATTCGGGATTTCCCTCCTCCGAAGGATGCCAAGGGTGTTGCCAGATTCATCGGCATGGTTAATTTCTACCGTAGGTTTATTCCTGACTTTGCCGAGGTGGCCGCCCCTCTGAACACCTTAAGAAGGAAAGACGCAAAGTTCGTTTGGGGTGAAGTTCAAGAACGTGCTTTTCAACTGCTTAGGGAGGCCATTATCCAACCTCCTGTGCTGCGAATACCGGACTTTAGTAGGCCCTTCATCTTGCAGACTGACTCCTCATCCTGTGCTGTAGGAGCTGTGCTTTCTCAAGAATTCGACGGCGCTCGGCAACCTATAGCTTTTGCATCTAGGACTTTGACCCTTCAGGAAAAGAAATCTTCTATTTATGAGCTGGAGTGTCTGGCGGTCGTTTTCGGCATGGATAAGTTTCGGAGGTTCCTAGAGCATTCCGAATTTCTGCTGGAAACTGACAATCAGGCTCTTTCCTGGCTATTGGCCCATCCTCGACAACTCGGGAAGATTGGTCGCTGGGTTGTCAAAATTGCGGCCTTTAAATTCAGGGTGCAGCACATTCGCGGCACCCAAAACGTCGTCGCCGATGCTCTTTCTAGAATGTATCATCTACCCAGCGATCCTGTTGATTCTCAAGCACCGTTGTGTGGGACTGTTATGTTGGATTTCCCTGCTGCCTTTGAGAGTTTTGGCTCTCACCAACTTCAAGACCCCGAGTTGTCAAACATCATTGGTGAGCTCCAGGAGGGAGAAGCCCACTCTCCTTACTTCTTGTCCAAGGGTGTCCTCTGCTGTCGTGCCCGACGCGGAGGTGGTCCCAAGATTGTTCTGCCGAGTGCCCTCATACCGATGGTCTTTTCCTATTTTCATGTTTCTCCCGTGGGCGGTCATTTAGGGATTCACAAGACCATCGCTAAAATCAGAGATAAGTTTATCTGGAAGAGTATGGACAGAGACATTGCTGGTAGAGTACGAGCTTGTCATCTTTGCTCGGTCAGTAAACCAGCACAAAATACCAAATTAGGACTTCTTTCCTCCGAGGTGGCGGAGCGGCCTCTTGAAAAGGTGTTCATTGACTATGTGGGACCCTTTCCCCGTAGCAAGTCAGGGAACACCTCCCTGCTTGTCGCTGTGGATGCTTTCTCTAAGTTTTGCTGGTTGATTCCTCTTAGGAGTGCCACGGCGTCGCTCACCGTCAAGGCACTCAAGTCCCGCCTTCTACAGAATTTTGGAGTGCCCGCCACCTTCGTCTCAGACAACGGCACACAATTCGTGTCGAGGGAGTTTCATCGCTTCTGTTTTGGGCATGGACTCAAACATGTTACGACATCTCCTTACTACCCCCAGCCTTCTCATGCTGAGCGGTTCAACCGCAATCTCAGAGCCGCCCTCATCGCTTATCACGCTGAGAAACAAACTACCTGGGATGAAAACCTGAGCTGGCTTCAGTTAGCCTTCAATTCTGCTCTTCACGAAAGTCATGATTCCACGCCTTTCCAGGTCATGTTTAGTCGTCCTCCTTCTGATCCCTTGTCTAATCTCTGGAGTCTGGATAGTCTTCTACCAGTGCCTGGTACTCCCAATGTGAGTGACACTTGGGAAGCAGTCAGGGTTAAGCTCCTACAGTCTAGGGAAAGGGTGAGGAGAAAATTCAATAAGGGACGTATTGCTAACCCCTTCCAGGTGGGGGATCTTGTCTTTTGTAAGGCCCATCCGGTCAGTTCGGCCGTGGATAAACGGGCAGCCAAACTTTGCTATCGGTGGACAGGTCCTCACCGGATTCTTCGTTTTCTCTCCCCAGTTACTGCTGAGTTGGTTGATCCCGTATCGGGGAGGTTGTGGCGGAAGGCCCACGTTTCTCATCTGAAGGCCTTCCGTGGTGATACCTCTGGTCATGCTCTGGATACTGGTGCGGCTGCGGGGGTGTCCGGGGACTGATCACCCCTGGTTTTCCCTGTGGTGTCGTTTTACTCTCTTTCTGTTTTCTTCTTTCTCCAAGAGAGGCGCCTCTCAAAATTTCAGGAGGATCGTGTTTTTGTCTGCCTCCTGCTCAGGACTTCGTTTCCTGTTAGGGTTCTCGACTTCCCGTTTCCTGTGCCAGAGCTTGTTGGTTCTTCTTTCAGTGGGGGAGAGGTTTTGTTTGGGGTTGCACCCTTTTTAGTTGTGGAGGTTGAGCCGGGGCTCAGTTTGGACAAATTATTTTTGTCTTTTATTTTCCCACCTCGGCCACTCTTGTCAGTCGGTGGGGGAGTCACTCCGTCAAGTATTGATTTTCTGCCTGGTTGGACTGATTGGTTGAGGTCAGCTGGTTGACCTTGACTAGTTTACCGACCAGCTGTTCACCGGCACCGGCACCGGCTACTGTTCGGAGCGGTCAGACTGTTCGGAGACACGTTTGGAGAAGCTTACTGTGTTCTGGCTGTTCTCTGTTCTTCACGTTTCTCCATGGCTGGCTAATTCTCCGACTTTCGGCAGGGTCCCCGTGAGTGTCGTCAGCGGGACTGGTGCGGCGAGTCTGCCCAATGAAACCACTGAAACCAAAACTGAATGCCCCGCGCCCTGCCAGTGCTCCTGTACCGGCATCCAACCGGAGTGCATGTGCTCATATTCATTTCATCTGGAACAAGGTTGGATCCAAAATGTTTTTTTACTTTTCTAATACTGAACTTGCGAGGATTGGGGTGCAGCGAGCGCTGCCAGATATTAGATCTGGAGGAGGGCCAGTGTTAAGAGTAGTGTGTATTTAGTTTAGTTACATGAACTGAAGGGGAGGATTTCATCTTTAATTCGGATTCGTGGAGGCAACTAAGCCCCCGCCTCCTTCGAAAATCGGCTTTAAATATTTTTTTTTATTTTTTGGCTACAAACCTGAAACCAAATTACTTTTTAAAAATAGTGGGCCTAGAAATTCTACAACCTTTTCCCTCCCCTCAGTTCATAACACTTACCTGTTAAAGATAATTTTTCCTACATGCCGTACCTGATATATGTTATTTATAGACCAAATTTCTATTTATTGTGTTATTAATATTATATTATTTATTTATTATGTTATTGTTATTATTGGAATTTATTTTATTGTTGTTATTTAGTTTTTAAGTTACGCGGTGCACCGTGGTGCTGCAGTTAACTGTATATTGTATTTTGCATGGAAATGTTTGCCACCTACTAATTATATCCAGTACTCGAAATCTTGTCTCGCTTTTTGTCTCTTCCCACTAGTGGCATGTGATTGTTTTTTTTTATTTGCTCCGAGTTTGGGAGGGGCACGCTTCCGAGGCCTCCTGTCTTTTTCGCTAACTCGGAACAGTGCCGATAGTAGTGGTAATAACAAAAAAAGTGCAATACCTTTAATTTGCTTATTTTAATAAATTTTTTATTTCTCTAAAGAGATTACTTAAATTTTACTTGCTGTTATTGTCACATTTCTCGGTACGTTTCTATGAAAATTGTCCAAGACTTCAAGACAATTAAAAAATAGATGTTAACCAAAACATGTTTTTAATCATTTAATTTACCTCTAGATATTTTTTTATTTCTCACTAAAAATATTCAGTTTTCTTTTTTCAGGTATATGAAATTAGATTATTTTTTATAACCAAGGGGATTATATTAAACTCTCCAACAAATATTTACTTTTCGTCGATTTTTATTTGTGTACGTTAATTCATTATTACGATATTTATTTACCGATCGCTAATACGTGTTTTTGTCGTACTCTGTGTATGACAACCCGAAATTTGATGATAATATCGTACTTGGTAAATAATATTTAGATAGAAGTTCGTATTTAGTATGTCTATGTTTGTTAATCGCAATCCGTATGCCGAATATATCTGCGGTCGTCAACCGCTGTAAAAACACATCATTACTAATTTCGTGCGTAACAATTTATGTAACTGAATACTGTACACAGTAAATATTCCCCTATAAAAATATATTTGGTCTTTTTAATCCAATAATTTTTACTAAGGATGGAATGGTTTGAAATTAATAAACATGTAAATTTACATATTATTTGTGTAATCTCCATATTTTTCAAGTAAGACATATATACTGGTAGCCCATTTTATAATTAAAAAAATTAAAGAACTTCCAGAGCCTCTGTAAATTACTTTAAAATAACATCGTATTCTTTCTTATGTTTGTGTTATCGGGCGGACTCCAAGAAGTGAAATGGGAGTTTACCTTGCCCATGGACCTCAGCTTGACTGGGAGTACGGAAAAATGTATAGATTTTCCCCGGCATTGGCAACCCTCCTCCCCCATTCGATCATCCTAGATACGCCTATGCCTGGCATAATATCTAGTTTTTTTGGACTTCACATTTCACAATATTTCTTTCATTGAAAAAAGCAAAAACGTCAAATACGCCTGTTCTAAAGTGTCCTTTATGAAAATAGATGTTGAGTATCTCTCACAAAAGTTGAAGCGGGGGTGTGGTTCCCCGATGGACATGCAGCGAGAAACTCTCCTGGAAGATGAAGGGTTTGTCCATATACCATCTCTGCAACCGACGCTTTGACATCCTCAGCCAAAACGCTGTGTCGCTAATCAAACTATCGCACTTCACTTCGCCGTGGACAGTTTACCTTCCGACTCTTGTTTGTGAATAGTCGGAAAGTGCAGCTAGAGCAGTCATAATACAGGGATAGACTTGTGCCTAGTATTAGAACTCGCACTAGCTGAAGGTTAGAATCCGACTTGAGGCGCTGCTGTAGCCCATCGTGACTCAGCCGATGCTTCGTAATCTAATAAGGCAGCGAATGTTTCAATCCTTGACAACGAGGCAGCCACAACACTGTCGGATCCAGAAATGTGGCGGATGTCCATTGTGAACTAGCTGATATATTCCAGATGATGGAACTGATTTAGCGAGCATTTTTCGGGCTTTTGATAGAAAATGAAGGACAGTGGTTTGTGGTCCGTGTAGACGGTGAAATTCGATGATAGAATGTAGTATTATTGTGAAACGTCTGAGGTCTTTAACCATCTTCTGTTAGGGATACGACAGAACGGCTTGTGTCTTCTCAGGTAAGGGTTTGGAGCCCCTAGAAAATTGACGCATTCGGCACCCATAATGCACTTGCTGGAGTTGACCAAAATGCCAAAGAGTTGTTCAGAAAGCAACCGCAGATGGGCGAGATGCTCCTCTTCGGCCACAAGAATGTCGTCGGTGTAGGCGTAGCAGAAATCTAGGCCCTCAAAAACACCAACGATGAATCATTGGATGGTGTGTGCTGCATTGTAAAGTCCGTGAGTTCGAGAAGACCAAACGGCTTATCGATGGCTCTATCTTGAGTTTTATTCCCGGGAGAAACAGGAATTTGATGGTAAGCAAGTACAAGATCCAATTTAGGAAAAATTGTTGCACCATTAACAAACAACAATGAGACCCACATTCTCATTGTGGAGTATGTGTGAGAAAGTTAGAACTTACGGTCCTAATGATACTTACCAAATTGAAACTAGTCCACATACAAACCAAGAGTTTTAAAAAATTTGACAATTTCTACACTTGATCAGGTGCAGCCATATTGATTGGTACTCATGTACAATCAAATTTAAATCATTCTGTAAATATTCTGATAATAAGAACTATTCACTTAGACTTACTAGCATAATTAGCAATTTATTGCCTGAGCTTTAATGATTCGTGTGGGTAGACATTTTCCATTTCTGCCTCTCTATCTGTCTATCTGCCTGTCTGCTATCACGATATCTCCAAAATAAAATTTAACACATAGACTTCATTTCAAACTCCATTTATATACGAGGAACATTGTGTTTTGTGATGGTGCATGTAAATCCATGGAATTTGGCTGAGCGTTAGCATATAGTTTTACATTGGTCTTATGAGTAACCAAACTGGCAACAAGAAAAAGGAAAAAACTTAAATTTGTAAACAAACTCAACACACCCATAAGAGGTTCAAACATGTTACATATTATTTACATGCCTAACCATCCCAACACATATAACATCGTTATATAATGACTTGGTGTGTAGCCTTTATTATTTAAACACTGATATAAAGCCTAAGTTAATTTACAAAATGAATGTACCACCTGGCAAGATATGTCAAGATGTATGTAGACTTTAAATTTTGCATGAAACTGAATGTTTAAACGAATTCTGTAATGCGTCATTTGTGTGATAACTTCTTTGGTGTGTGATTGTCTGACTGTCTGTTCGCAGGATATCTCGAGAGTTAAATGAGCTATCAGTTTGAAATTTTTCATGTTCCGACAGGAGGTGTGGCGTCCTTCTTCCTTGTTATTAATTAATTACAGGGAAACTTTCTTTAGGTCATTATTAATTTTTTATTTTTGTAATGATTGTCTATTGCTGGCAGAGCAGAGAAGTGCAGTAACATCAGCATACGCAAATATACGAGTAGATAGATAGATGAGTTAATCTCGATATTCAACTAATCGTTATTTACTTCAAGAACTCGCCCGCCCGTGCTGTTCTGTAGTGCTAAATTTGTACTAAAACAATTATTTACATTTACAACCTGTTTTCTACCCTTGTCAACCGTGTGAATGCCTAGTTGCCAATAATGTAATACCCAAATTTGTTCATTAATATATTCAAATCTAAAATATCAAATGTTTTCTGTATGTCGAGATACTATGTGAGTGTACACTCCTGATTATCAGTAGAATTTGTTATTTATATTTTATGTCTTTCTAAATATAAGTTAGTTCCTCTTTGGGGAAAGAAACAGAATCGATTACTCTAAAATAAAAATCTCTCCATAAAGTAGTTATCTAGCTTGTTTTTAATAACAATTTTGAAAATCTTCGCTATAGTCTTTAAAGTAATTAAAGAAATACGACGATATGATAACAATTTTTTTTCCATTTCCTGATTTATAAACTGGCACGACAGAAGCTAGTTTTCCCTTGCTCTGAAGGTTTTTGATCAATGTTGTACAACATACAGGAGGAGAACATATTTCAATGTTGTACTTAACAATGTACGTTAGTATGATGTTCTGAACATAATGTGTAAATCTATGTCATCAACACCGCAGCTAGTTTAGTCCTTAATAGATTGAGTAGCACTTCAAATTTATTCAAATATATATCTTGTGGAAAATTATCCTCGGAAAACAAATCATAGCCAAATGCGTCACGTTTCATGTAGAAATAACAGTTCTCAAGTAATCGTAAAATGAATCAGCTACAACAGATATGTCTCTTCGTGTTTTTGTTATTAAAATGTTTGAGTAAGTAATAGCCCTCATAATAAATATTACATATTTCATAAAAGTTAGCTATACATGTATTTACATGAGGCCCCTCAAATACAGAACTCCAATTCGCTAATCTCAATTTTCTGCTGAGCAAACCCCGATCTAAAATCTTAAGATTCTTGGAACGAGGCATTTGATTATTATTTCCTGTAATTCTAAGTTACAGAGCAAACATATCACTTATATGTAGCTGTATTACACAGCAATCAAATATTAGAATAATGTCTATGCATGATTTGTTGTTATTGAACACTTACATTAACCAGACTTTCAAAACCAAATGATGACATTACATTTAAAAACTCTCTACAGGAACCAATAATGTTTTAATAAACATATAACCTAATACAAATAATAAATCGTTACACTTTATTTAAATGATTTCAATTCTTTAAATTTATGTGAATTCCTTAAAATAATGTACATTGCCGATATATTAAAAATGGTCCATTGTAAATATGAGCAGTATGATTAATACATAGATAACGTACTGAAGGCCAGAGTCCATTAGATAAATGACGCGCGCCGCCAGCCTGATTGTCAGGCCTAGGTCGAAGGACCATGTTGTAACCTGGCATCTCATATCGATTCTCCTCCCCGCTCTTAATCCAAACTTCTGATAAAACGATAATTTTGTGTGTGAAAGTTTAACTGCTCAAGTAAAAGCAAAGTTCATCGAAACGTCTCCTCTCAAGTTACAAATATTTGAGTCTTTTGGTAAATTTGTGGATGTCATATAATCAGTATAATAACCCGTATAAAATGTCAAAGAGCACACTGGTACTTTCACTGCCCATTTTATACATTTAAAGATGTAATGATTTGATCGTGGGATGGGATTTCAATTTTGTGTAGTCTTCCAACTTTCGTATGATGGCAAGAGAAAAGAAGAGACCTGGATTCTGGCCTATCTGAAAATTGCAGGCGCTACTACTGGTATGTTGCCGCGCCTTGTTTCGTAATTCCATTATTGTTTCACTGTTTTGATTGATTTGCGGCCTAATTGTTATGTTTTATAAGATGATTTAAATGACGGTACTGTTCTGATCAATTAAAATTGAGCAAAATTTATGTTTGTAATAAATTCTAATAATTAGGCTCTACAGTGGTTGTAAACAAACAATAATTAAAGGAATGAATTGCTGAAATTGAAGATTTTTGTATTGTTAAGATAACAATTACTAATGTTCATATATGTATAATGTAAACGTAGTGCTTTTATGTATATAAAATTTAACATTGATACCTTACTGATATACATTAAACAAAAAATTGTTGAATATGAAACCGAGAGAACACAGTTTAATCCTCCAATGGTAAGCATGTTCGGAAGATAACATAAAAAACTTACTGTTAGTAATATTGAAATTAACAACCCATTATTTTACATTTAAAGTTAAACAAGTGTGTTCACATTCATTTAGAAAACATTTTGTTCTCTGTGCTAGTATCAGTGTCCATCGGCAATTCTTCATCAGACTCAGGGTAACTAGGGTCATCCGAACTGTCAGACCTGGAACTATCATCGTCATCTTCGCCTAGTCGTATGACGAACTCATCTATTGCGTCTTCCATGATGCCGTCCTTCTCCCAGTACTCTTGTTCAATGTGCTGCACATGGTCACAATAATTTTTCCACTTAGCAGGAGTCACTGAGTCCAGTGCCGTTGTCGCCAAATTCGATAGTTTCGTTAAGGACACACTACCTAAAAAAAATTACGGTATGAATGTTTTTGCTAAGTATAATTAAATGTCTTATTGTAATGATTACAATAATCCTATTACAAATAAATTTGCAACTTTGATATTTAATATTTACGTAAATATTATTTTTATTCTTTCGTCCAACAACAGTGCAGTTCACTTAGGCCCATAGCACTACTACACCAATATGAGACAAATTCCTCAAAACAACGAGTTCTTTTGTATAGGCTACTCTTGACATAACGCTAAGTTTAAATATACAGTATATCAAATACTAGCAGCTGTAACTGGCTTTGCACAGGGTATTCTTTATAATATGTGTTAAAAAAAATATTATTAAAAAAAATTGAGTTCGTAAATAAGGACAGCTTTGTAAATTAATCACAACAGTGAATGCCTTGTTAAATAAGAAATGCAGCACCTGTGATATACTGGATTAACATAAAACGCAATTCAGAAATATAAATATTTTACAAATTATTTACCTGAAGCATTGTTGAGTCGAACGTATTGTTTCACTTGAGCCCAGACAAACTCAATACCGTTGAGGTCGCACATGTAGGGTGGAAGTCTCAACACAGTATGACCTTTTTCTTTCAGCAAGTTGTCAATCTTGTAGATCTTTCTGGGTGGCTTCAATCTTTGAACCGCTTCATACAACACTGCTTTTCTTGTCGCCCTTTCACCGTAGGATTCCCCATGTCTTTGCAGCCACTCTATCATGACGCGTTTTGTAGTCCTTTTACTGGGTATTTTACTCGTATCTACCTGTTCCCCGTGATAAGGCGCGTTATCAATCACTACAACAGAGTCATCAGGTAGATTTGGCAGCACACGCTCTTTTATCCACTTTTCAAAGTTCACACCATTCATCTGTCCATGGTAGTCTCCCGTGGAACAGTTAGCTTTGTAGATGTGGCGACCATCTTTCAAAAAGCCATCCTAAGATCCTATGTCCACAACGATCACGCGGTTTGCTGCGTTCATGTCCGGCAATACTCCATCCACTTCAAGACTTTGCCAACACCTTTGAAACGTTAAGTTAGAGTCAATCCACGTCTCATCCAGGTAAAATATCTTCTTCTTATTGTCTCGGCACTTCTTACTGTTTCTCAGATACACGAATCACCAGTTGACAATGTCAGGCCTTTCAATAAGCAGTTTTCTTTTCGACCCACACTTCTTCCATCTGAACCCCATGTTTTTCAGTTCACGTCGAAGAGCCCACTCACTCCATACAAAATGTATTTTTTCACATAAAACCGGTAAGAGTTTTTTACAGGTTGGCACAACTTTTTTTACTGCATAAAAGTCCCTAATGACATTCACAATCACTCGCCTGTCGAACTCGTCTATTTTAATTTTGTATTGATCACATCTTTGACGTTTTTTACCAGGGCTCATCAGTTTTTCTGCAGGAGTGGATTTTGCTTCTTTTCTTATTCTTTTTATTGATTGTTTCGAAACTTTGCAATAGTTAGCAGCACGTTCTGTTGCTTTTGCAAGAGGCACTGTTAACACTTTGTCACTCGCTTCTTTATCACAAATCTCTATCACTCGTCTTATAACTTCCCTTTCCCTACTATGAATTGTCGCCCCACGTTTCCGAACATTTTCCATTTTAAATACAATTAATTAAAAATAACAGTACAAATACTAATAAAACAGCAACAACAATCAAGATTAAAACAACAATAACAATGTCTATTGAAATCAATCAATACTTCAGAACACGTGATGCAACACTGACAGACTGAAATAATGGGCGCGTCGAAGATGAGTCACACTCTGCAGGAATGCCACATTACTGAAAACAAATAACTCCATTGCTAGGATAAACAATTCGCAGGGTTGGCTGTGGGGCGAAGCGCCTGAAATTACCGCGCGGCAACACACTAGTACACGCTGTGCGCCGGCACGGGCCAGGTCTCTTCTTTTCTCTCGCCACCAGTACATAGATTTTACCATAAAGAAGCTACACATGTTCCAACCATGTTTATATTTTGTTGTTGCTTGAAACAGAAGGTATTCATTGTATGCAAATAAGTGTACATTTATAATAAAGTACATTCCTGCACGTATTGCACTGGTTTGAAGAATATATCCAAATTGGCTTGTGGTGAATTCTGCATAAAATAATTTGACTTTATGCTAGGTATTTTCCACTTGCCCAATAATTTTTCCCGTGTTTGCTTGTTGGAGAACTGTACAACAATAGGCTTAGGGCCTCTTTCTCGCTTTTAGGTATTCTATGCATTCATCAGTATTATTGCTTGTTCATCAGTGTTCTGGTCTATTGGAAGACCTGTCAGTTTAGATATCTTTAGGAGAATATCTCCCATTTTCTCTGTGGCCGCTTCAGGAATTCCTTCACTTTGGAAGTTCTTTTTTTATATACTGTTCCATTCTCTCCAACTAATTCTGGTATCTAGTCAAAATGTTCTTTAGACGGTTATTTTCTTCCTCAAATTTAACCTGAGATGTCTGTAAGTCTTTTACCTGATTACTATACGTCTTGTATACTCATCCTTGTAGTAATGAACTTTTGCGGAAAACATCCTCAGGATTGTTTAAAATCAGCCAATTGCTGTTGTAAGCGTTAGAGAGCTTACATGTACTTTCCGTTATCAAGATTGTGAATTGCTCTGTCCTCCAGGGTGTTGGTAGCGGCAGTGGCCTTGTACTTGAGGTCGTGGTCTTAGCTTCTAACACTGCGAGAACGGTAAGAGCGTCCAGATCGACATTCCGTTAAGCCACTAGAATGGTTTGTGTCGATGTTGGCAGTCTAGTCAACCACAGTGGCTTCAACACCCCGTCAAAGACCTTCGGACCGGCGCGGCGGAACGAGAGTGCGAAGATCTCTCAGGAACTGTGTAGGTTTTCGGTACTTCATCTCCGTTCTTGAGTTGTCTCGTCTTTTGGTCCTGGGATGCGCTGAGCCGCTAAATAAGTTCCGTTGTGAGTTTCTCACACTTTTTGGTAGCTGGTGGTTGGTTTGGATATCTCTAATCCGATTTTGGCCGATATTGCAAATACTGTATTACATTCATTTCTTAAAATTTCAACAACTGTGCATCAGAGTAACGTAAGCTAAATGTGGCTATATGTTTAATTACCCAATCCATATTTAACAAGCTTGCCAACAATCTCTGTACGTTGTTTTGTATCTAATAAGAACTAAAAGTCTCAAACCACTGCGTTCCGTTCCATATTTCCATTTGTTGATCTGCAGTGTCACAGAGTAAAGATCGCTGCAACATTTTTTCCACGGCCTTCTGTATATCATCCACGCTAAGTTAAATATACTGTATAATATCTTCTTCTTGTCCATTGTGTGTTAAGAAAGTGTTGGACTCGGATGAGGGAGTTTCCTGTGATGACGCCTGTAATCGTTGGTTTCATCGAGAATGCCTTAAATTGTCAAAAGCTGAATGTTTGCGTCTAAGTGGAAATAACAATGAGAAGTGGTACTGTACTAGAACCGATTGCACAGCTCTCACTAATCAGCCTCTACAGTTGCTCACAGTCCAGATGAGTACTGTTCTCAACAAATTGGATGATCTTTTAAACAAAGTCAGCAAAATTGATGAAATATCCAAAGACGTTGTTGGGATAAAATCTGAGGTTACAGCAATACACAATACTTTGTCTAACCTTGAGCCAAGAGTGTCTGCAGTTGAGGGTAAGATCGTGGAACTTGAAGATAAAATAAGTACCTCACTCCAACTAAACTCATCTAATGCTGAAAAAACCATTGCAGAGATTAACGACCGTGCTCGTCGTGCCTCTAATCTTATGATCTACAATTTGATTGAATCAAAAGATTCCAATGTTGGAAACAGAAAAAAGCATGACATCAACACTACTACTAGTTTTCTTCGAACCTTTCTACCCAACTTTGATCCTGTTGCTTTGAAGACTTTTCGAGTGGGTAAAGTAACTAAAAAAAACAAAACCGAGACCTTTAAAAGTCGTATTGGGTAATGTAATGAGTCTGATGTTAAACTAGATCTGCAAAACTTCACCCCTTAAGCTTCTGCCGCTATGGAAGACGATTTCGCTGCTGTAAAGCTCTAAAGGGACAGGACTCCACGTGAGCAAGAGTATTTCCGCCTTCTGAAAAATGAAATTCACGATCGTGAATCGGGTGGGGAAAAAGGTCTTGTCATCAAATACAGGAACAATGTACCATACAAAAAAAAAAAAAAAAAAAAAAAAAAAAAAAACTTGTTTTTTCCAGAATGTTAACGGGCTAAGAAGTAAGTTGAATTTGTTCTCTAGATCTGCAGCTTCCTGTGCATATGATATCATTGCTCTTGTTGAGTCTAATTTGGCACCAGACATTAGCGACTCTGAACTCGGTCTGTCAGGATATTGTGTTTTCAGATGTGACAGATCTCTGTTTACCAGTCGCAAATCCAGTGGAGGAGGTGTCCTGATTGCTGTGCGGGACTCTATCTACAGCTGCAGGTTATCAACAAGTCTCAACACATTTGAAGGAGTTTTTGTGTAATGTGCCAAGTCCTCTTCTTGTTTTGTTATAGGCAATGTCTACATTCCCCCAAATAGCCCCTCATCTCATTACACCAATCTTTGTGATGCTTTTGAAGAGGTCTCAGCGCAGGCGGGGAGCCCCGATAATGTAATGTTAATGGGTGATTTAAATTTGCCTGCTCTAGGAGCAGCGATTGCTCTCGTCCCATTATTTATTTGGCGGCTACACTTGACTTAAGACAGTACAATTCTATTCGCAATTACCGCGGTGTTTGCTTAGACCTCGTTCTATCCTCAATTCCTTCGACTAAGGTTACTGCTGCTGAGGATCTTCTGTTACATGAAGACAAACACCATCCTGCGCTTTCGATTTCCTTTTCTGTTGATTTGCCATCTGCATCAAGGGAGCCTAAACAAGTCATGGACTACAGAAACTGTGATCTTGATTCTGTTTTTCGGCAGGTACAAAGCCTCGATCACCCAAGCCTAACAGACCTACCCCAATCGGAGATAACATTAAACTTGTTCTTTTCTAAACTTAGTGAGGTAGTGATGTCAAATACTCCTCTAAAAGTAATATATCCTACTAAATTTCCAATATGGTTTACCAAGGACCTTAAAATCTTAACTGTAAGGAAGAAAATACTTCATAAGAAGTATAAACTATCAGGAGACTTTCATGACTATGAACATTTTAAAAAGACTAGGAGGGAGTGCAAAATACTTTCACACAAATGTCATGATGATTATATAAGTAGAATAGAAAAACACATCCCGGGAAACGTCAAGTCCTTCTGGTCTCATGTAAATAGCCAAAAAGGCTCTTCTAATCTCCCACCAAGAATGTTTTATGGCAATGCTGAGGCACATGAAGCTCATGGCAAATGCAATCTTTTTGCAGAATTTTTTACATCAATTTACAATGACTCTGATGTCATCGCACCTTCGCTCGATTTTGAATGGAATATGTCTATCTATAATTGTCCTGTTTTTGCCACA
This sequence comes from Homalodisca vitripennis, assembly GCF_021130785.1. Taxonomy (NCBI): domain Eukaryota; kingdom Metazoa; phylum Arthropoda; class Insecta; order Hemiptera; family Cicadellidae; genus Homalodisca; species Homalodisca vitripennis. Next base: position 104,080,257 of record NC_060215.1, read on the forward strand.
GACATCCAACGGAAGCTTGAGTTATTGGATCAGCACAAAGGAGCAGGTCCTGACGGCGTACCCCCACTGGTACTTAAGCACTGTGCTCACATTTTGGCACCACACCTTGCTCTGCATTTTGGGGCCTTACTTAGATCAGGTGTCTTTCCTACCGTTCTCAAGCAGAGTTATATTGTTCCGATTCACAAATCAGGTGACAAAGCAAATGTTATGAATTATCGTCCTATATCTATTCAACCTGCCATTGCTAAAGTGTTTGAAAGTGTTGTTCTCGACTTCCTCTACTTTCGGCTTAGTCTTTGTATGGTAATGGAACAGCATGGATTCATGAGAGGACGCTCGACTGTAACGAATCTTCTTCAATTCCAGGAAGTCGTCACTTCTGCGCATGTTAGCGGTCACCAAGTGGACTGCGTCTACCTGGATTATGCCAAAGCATTTGACAAGGTTAATCATCATATTCTGCTTGCAAAGCTGCATTGATATGGGATTTGTGGGTCCTTGTTAAAATGGCTGGAAAGTTATCTACTGAACAGAGTGTTTCTAGTCAAATGTGATGGCACTACATCAACGCCTTATACTGTCCTTTCTGGCGTACCGCAGGGATCCCACCTTGGATCCCTGCTGTTCCATCTATTTATAAATGACATTGGAGGTGTTATTACCACTAAATTTTCCATGTTTGCTGATGACATAAAAGTTTATACCTATGTGCTTAGTGAGCAAAATCAACTCGATCTGCAATCATCATTGATCAGCATAAGTGATTGGTGCAACAACAACGCCATGGAATTAAATATTTCCAAGTGCAGGGTAATGACATTCAATCGTGGCAAGACCTGTCGTCATTTAAACTACAGTATCAATGGCAAACAGCTTGAAAGAGTGTTCAGGATGCGCGACCTTGCATATTCTAAACTCTTCCCTAAGTTACAATGACCATATTTTGAATGTCACTTCTAGAGCCAATGCTCTCATCGGTTTCATTGTAAGATCTACTAGAGACTTTAGATCCCCAATCACCATGGTCAAGACCCTAGTACGCCCTGTTTTGGAATACGGTTCTGTAATTTGGTCACCCTATCAAATTGGCCCCATTAAAGATGGTGAACGGGGTTCAGGTACGTTTTGTACGTCTCCTCGGAATACGACTTGGATATACCTTTCTGGGCACTCCAGTAGCTGAAGTGGAGGACATGTTTGGCTTGCAGTCCCTCTCTCTCCGAAGGAAGTTCCTCGACCTTGTGTTTTTGAACAAGATCGTGAGTGGTGTGCTGGATTGCCCGGTCATCTTAAGCTACATCGACATCTCCATCCCAAAAGGTACTAGATCGAAGACAATCTTCCAGAGAAGATCCATGCCCTCATACTATGCGTATAACTCATCAGTCCCAAGACTCCTCCGCTGTGGCAGTGACGTGGTTCCACTGATTGACTTCTCCATAAGGCCAACTGGATTTAGAAATGAACTGTTTCAAATGATTTATAAGAAACCCTAGTTAGGCTTTTGTTGTGGCAGTATCATAGGTATGGCAATTTCTGTTTAGGGTAAAATTTTTTAACTCTTTTGTTACTTTCTGTATGCCTAACTTATTGTTTGTTTGTTATTGTCTTGATTGTTGAAGTTTGTTCTAAGTTTATCTTTTGTTATTTCTTTAGGAAATTTAATTTTTTTTTTTTAATTTTTATAATATTGTTATAATTTGTTTCAAGTTTATCTCTTGTTATTGCTTTAAAAATTTTACCGTTATAGTCGTTCAAGTTTTATTTTTGATTGTTGCCCTCTTTTCTTGTCTGGACACTAGTCTTGTTACACTTGCTGTTTTGCTCACCAGCTCCTGACTTTTTTTGTCTTAGTTGTTGTCCACATATTTAATGCATGTATTATTGTGTATTCATATAGTATTAGTAGGCCTATATTGTATTGTGTTATTCAAATATTATTAATTATTATTGTAAAAATGGTGGACACCGTTGATGAATAAATAAATGAAGTTGGCAATAATATTTTCTACCGTTAGCGTACGTTTGCCGTTCTGTTTTATCTTGTTTGGATTGGATTCCAAATCATAGAAAAGTTATTATGACTTTTATGATTATTATCTCAGAGATTATAATCATGAGAAATTCTTGTATTATTCTTTATATATATATATATATATATATATATATATATATATATATATATATATATATATTAGGCCAAATAATACTTTTTTACCTATCCTCTAAAGTATCTTGACTCTCAAATACATACCATGTTTAATTTAATTTTCAGATTTGCATTCTATCCCTGATTTATATTCTTACAAAATATTATGTTATATATGCAGGATTGTAGAGAAAATCGACTTCTTTAAATATAAAGGTTATTCATAATGAGCGAGTAATCACACTTTTCCTATTTGAAATGCTTAAAAATCCTATACTAAAATATTGTAAATACGTTGTATTAAGTTATGGATTTTTAAACGTTACGATAAAAGGCTGTTTTATTCATCATCAGGATGAGATGAACACAAAAAACTATATTGTCAAATTCCATCATATTCTACCCCAAATATATTTCAAAGTAAACTTTCAAAAGTTAATTATTAATTTAATAGTAATAAATACGGAGTAAACAAACTGCCATGTTGTAAATTAAATATAACTAGAGTTTATATACAACTAATACTAATTTAGAATTGTTTATCAATAATATTTATTACTAATATAATAATACTAGAATACAAGTAATCTTCTTATAACGTTTTCTTACAAGAAATCACTTTAAATGTGAAGTATCGCAGCTTTTTATATCACCTCGAGCTCAATATATTTTATTTTAAATAATCAGTTGACTGCGTTGATAATAGAGCTTAATTTACGAACCAGTCTTTTCAAATATTTCAATTTACGAGTATAACGCTAGAAGTCTTGTCTATATAGAGCTGCCCTATGAACAATAAATATCAACAGGAAGCTGTTTTGCAAAATTAATACAAATTAAATTGTTTTATTAGCGGGTATTCGTAAGGGCTCGTTTACCGGACAAGCTACCAAGGGAAACAAGTCTACAAAATACAGTTAATGTGCAATTTTTCAAATAAACAAACACATTTTGAAACGAAAACATTACGCAATGTTTTAAGCCCAATACGCCCTTACAACTTATATAATCTTGAAAAAATTGGCATTTAAATAGGTAAAACATGAAGGGTTTCCGGCTGCGGGTTCCTTATCCATTTATCCTTCTGATTATAAAACAAATCAGCTGTTGTTGTGTAAATTTATTCAGAGTAGCTACTCAGACTAAGAAAAGTCACCAGAATTCTCTAGTTTTACTACTCTCGGAACAAAGAGTATAGGTACTCGAGTTTGAAAGTTAACCACAAACTAACTAGTAGATCTACAATAACGAGAGTAGCTCTACTACTTACTAAGAGACGGTTGAAGAATCTGTTGAAGATGATAGTAACTGTAACTTTCATAGTGTTATACTTCTTTAGCTAAATTACAAAGAATTTTATTATACTATTTGAACACATTGCCAGAGGATTTTAAAAATACACAACTAGACAAAAATGCGTGGCCGACTCTTTGTCTTTACCTATGCACCTAAGTGTATTCATCAGCCTAGTATACTATTTATTGCACTTTTATTACTGGATTGTATTACTGCCACTCTTTTCGGACACTCAAATCCACAGCTATACACCACAATATGAATGGATTTTGATACTTAGCCCAAAATGGTACTTGTTTTATTTTGATGTTTCTACCACATTTCACACAAACCGCTATATAAGCCAGTAAAAGTTGCAACTTTTCAAAAATTTGCGGAAAGGCATTACAATCTTTATTAAGCCTTTCTGTCATTAAAAAATAATAATAAGGTAAACTTGATCCTACCTTTCTGTTTTGATGAATTCTTTTCCCTAACATTTTCTGGGTTATTTGTTGACCCTGAGGTGCTAGAACTAGGTTGTACTTGTTTCTATATCGTACTTCATTCACTCCAATTTTATCAGGCTTCAAGAGTTTTACACGAGCTTTAAAGCGATACTTATTTTATAAACGCTTTGGTAGAAACTCTTATTATTTTGTAAGTTTCCCTTTCTCTGAGTGTAACGTCTGGAATCTTACGCTGTCACAAACACGATTCCTGGAACCTGGAGTCACGTTCGCATGGAGAAATAAAGTAAGGTCGGTGACGAAGAAGCTCAAAATTAACTCTTTATATCGTTTCGACATCAAAGACACCTATAATGCAAAATATAGTGAAATCTAAATCAATTAGATCTAAGTGAAATCTAATCAGACAAGAGGCATTCTATTTCTCTCATCGTAGTGCACCCAATCGTGCACCTGATTTTTACATTTTTCTGTATTCACGGAAGTTATTTAAAAGGGAAATGAGTCTGAAATTAAAACCGATCGTTCCATATGAATAGACCAGACAATCGTAAAATACATATTACAAATCCGGTACAGACAAACAATTATTACAGTATGAGTTATTTCCTCCTCATGTGTTATTATTTGATGGTTCGGGGGTTGGCTACTGGTATTGTCTTACAAATATTATTATTACACGAGGTACGTATATGGGAATAAAAGCAATCAAACAAAATACAGATGTTATTTGACTTTTAAAATTCTAAACTGAACATATTAGTAGTTTCTTACGTTTACTTTTAATTTCCGTATGGTAACGGAGTGCTCCCTTCTTCCTCTATGAAATCCTGTGCACTTGTAACAGAGACGCAGATCTAATACAGACTCTCTCCTTACATGTTTGGTATACTAAATATGTACAGCTCAGGAAGGTGGGTAGAAAAAAGGAAAAAGTCGTATATTTATGCCTGCTACTAAATTTCGGAAATAAATTTGGCCATTTTTATTCATTACAAAAATTGCAGGAGAAATGAGCCTTTCCGCCTTTTTTCACTTTTACGTACAAAATAATCTAAAATATTATTCGATTGAGTTAAAACCGGCAAAGCTATCAAGTGGGATTAGAAACCGTGTCGTTTTATCGCGTAAGCTATAATATACATTTACGCTGTACATTTGGATGTACACTATAATCTACACGCCAACAAATATGATAAATTACATGAGATAAAATGATAAAACGAAGCGATGCCAATTTTGTTAGTGTTGGAATCATCCTATTACATAAAACTGCACAATATTATTATCTGATCGACTCACTCTCTGACGTAAACATTTAGCCACTATTCCTGACAAATATAAACCTTGTGTAATACTATATGGGATTGATTAACATATAAAATATTTTTGTAAAATTAAAATTAAAGGGTTATCTAAAGCTATAATAGTTTTTATTTCATGGTTTATTTTTCATCTGAAGACAATGTCTTACAACGGTCATAAAAAGGAAGATTTTTAGTTCTGTTATCAGAAGTACATTAAAATAATTAATTAATACAACCAGCTTAGTAATTAAGTGGTTCTTAATCCACTTTAAAATTGTATGTACGTTACTTTCCCTGGTCAATAGACTATTAACTGGTTACATTTTCTAAGAATCAACCGCTCTTAGATATTGTGTGAGAAGACTACACTACACAGCACACCCACTCTCATTGTACACGTATATCATTTTATATTTGCCTATTCCCTTGAGTCCGAAATTACGGTACAAATAAGGACAGTTTGGGTTCTAAATGGACAATATTTTTATTGTAACTTCCTCTCGAACCCCACCTATCTTAACGCTGTGGATCTCTCACCGGGAGATCGGGGTTCTATTCCCGAGGAGGTTAGAAACGTTTTTGTCGGAATACCTTCCTGTTAAATTGGTCGATTCTCTGAAAAAGCTTAGTTAATAATGAATAATAATAAAAAAAATTGTTACATGAAAAGGTTTTCCTGAACAATGATCAGCTTGGAATTAAACATGGATTATATGCTCTGCAGCTACTAAAACACCCAAACTGGAAAGGCTAATTAGTTTTAAAACATAACTTTACAAGATTGAATTAGTTATAGGACGGATTCGAAGGAAGACCGTGAAGATTATATTCACAAGAGTTACATGAATAATTAATTTCAAGATATGGCGGGATCTTGAATGATTCAACTTGGGTTAAAACATGGTAAAATTGACTGCAGTCCGTAGGTATGGATGTGTCTATATTCAACATACAAGTTGGCTGGAGTTGAAAAGTTAAAATATTTTAATTAAAAAACCAAGGTTTAACAAAAATTTGCCATAATAACACGTAATCTGTACAAAAGGCATCTCTGTATTATATTTAGTCCCCGTCAATAATTTGAAGAGTTCATTAAATTCACAGGTTCATCGCAAAACAACGAAAGATACACTGGGTGTTCCTGCGACAGCGGGGAAACATGATACAACGAGAACAAATTATCAACCAGCTGTTGATTGTGAGTCACCGGAATGTACCAATACGCCCATCAACCCAATTTCCACGGTATGGCGCGTCCGTGTGTCTTACCGCAATCCAAGCAGATACAGTAGCTACTTTCGTATTTAATTCAATACAGTTAAGGGCCTAACTGATAAATTACTTACTAGACCTTACACGTCTTCTTTCAAATATCACATCTATGACAAAAGGGGGTAAAATATACATAAGCTAAAATGGTGTGTTTCCGATTTTCTCAAACAATAGTAATTTTTATGAAGGCGAGAATCTACGGAAATTTTAAGGACAGGATACTGTAAAAAGTTTATAAGACTAACTGAAATATAATCCAATTCACTATGAGTTTCTTAGAAGTAATAGTACGCTAGATGCTCCAATTCTTCTTAGTGTTTACACTGCTGGCTACCTGCAACACAGTATAGAAAGCTCTTATATACCGATGACAACGCCATATGACGTATTACGAATGACGTGCAATGTCTCCCGATACTGTGCTATGTGGAACATCTTGATTTTAATCGCAAAGACTTTCCGACAAGAGGATTAAAAAAAATTCCATCTACCTATTCGATAAGACTTTCACCATTTCTGTAAACACAACCTCCCAAAATAAGCTTCTAAGTTGTAATAAACTGACAACATGTTGTCCACGACTGCTTAAACAGTACAGTGGTATTTTAACAGGCAAACTGATCACTTATCCGATTCATTAAGTACCTGTAACTGAAAAGTGGCTTTCCAAATAATGAGCGACATCAATTCGGATACTCTATTACGTAATTGACTTCTGACTCTCTGTGTCTCAAAAATGTATAAAGCTCTTTTATATATCACATAAACTGGAATCATTTATTGGTAGTTTTAAGACCTATATCAGTTTAAAAAAATCAAATGTAGTTTTCTAACTAATTGATCCCACTTTAATTTTAAAAATAAAATATGGTACTTATATTTAAATGTTATATGGTATTTTTTTTATTTTTTATAAATATTACAATTTACTACAGAAGACGAAGGATCAGAAATGTAATTGGATTATGGATATGAAATGGAAGAACTGTGCTTGGAAATTAGTGCTTTATAACGAACTTATGTGAATACAGTGACAGTTTATAATGGTAATGATAAGGAGAAATTGATGAATGGTATTCCTAATGTTAACTTTATTCAGTATTCAGAAAATGAACATTTGTGAATTTTGTAAAGAGACTAAATATGTATTTTCTCTTGAAAAATCATTGCATTGCCTTATACTAAGTTGTACATTTGATTAAACACGCTGACTCCTGAAATTCATCAAACGATCTCTTCCATCTGTCGAGAATCACGAACCGTACCATATAATTAAAAAATCTGTATTGAACGAATTACATGCAGGAAACTTAAATATAACTAAAATTGAATTGAATACACAGATACACAATACATAGGTTACTCCAAATCAAGGAAGAATTCTACTGAATTTGGGTTCAAGAGATCAAAGGGCAATCAGTGTATACATCTGTGCGATAACACTTGACAGAGAGGTCCTGGAGTAACACACATGATACACAATACACAGGTCACTCCAAATCAAGGAAGAATTGTACTGAATTTGGGGTCAAGAGGTCAAAGGGCAGTTGTACGTCTGTCTATCAGACTGAGCGATAACTCTTTCGTTTAGTTACGTTCTGTCGGATTTTTCGATACTAACTTGTATCGGTTTATTTGAATATATTATTGTGTCCAACAATATTTGTTTTGTAAACTGTTTTCCTTTCCGAGTATATTGGAAAAAGTCAGTATACGTGCCATCTTTCTGCGAACTAAGAACAACACAGGCAAAACTCCAAGCATTCCTCACCTACAATTTGATACATTACAACAATCTTGTCTGCATATTCCAGTCAGTCATAGCTCACGCGATATTTTCATGATTAGTAAAAAAACTTTCCAAAAATTCGTTATGGACGAAATCCAAATGTTTAAACGTGATTACCATATTACCGAGCCACACACTCGAATTACCGAATTATCTTGCCCTGCGCAGAGTATAGGATACACCGGAACTCTTACACACATTTTCTGTTGATTCACCGTGACCGTACAGAACTTTGTAGAAAAACGAATCAACGACGGACTGCAACTCCGGAAACTTTCAACAGGAATTTACCTTCATTGTCTAGGTAATCTCAGTGCCAATTCCAAACATTCGTAGCACATCCAAGTCGCTTCGGGAGAATGATATGTAAAACATCATATAACAAACTCTATCAATGATAAAACTAGGAAATCCAATAACAAGATCCCTCCAAGTTGCCCCTGGCTGCAGGAACAAGAATGTTTTTAATCAGACTGGATTTTAAAACAACATGAAAAATGTGTAAAAACACATAAATTCTTCACAGAGTACCTACAGCCACTCTACACCTACTGGTGCTCACGTATTATCACCGAAATAAAAGAAAAACTAGATATCAGGGGGTTTTAGTATCTTCAAACAAGCTACATTTCCTGTTTATTATAATAAAACTTAGACTTTGGTCCCAGAATCTTCCCTAGGTTTGAAATAATCCCTAAAGGATTCGGTATTCCTAGTCGTAGTGGTGAGGCATGGTATGATTCAGGGTTAAAACCACATACTAATCAATACTATATATTTAGTTGAACGGGAATACACACAACCAAACAAGTCTAAAGTACATCCCATTAACCGTTCTGAAATAGTGATGTGTGCAATTCTGAAGAAAACCTTACCAACACAAGTGATAATCAAACAGATAAGTTGAAAGAGTCTCTTGTTTCCTCAGTTGTATAACCAAGTCGGGTTAGTTTTATGTAGCAAATATTAAATAACGCTAAATCTAATGCATTAAATAGTTCCAATTCACATTGGTGTTATTTTTCTGACGTTGTTGCATGATATATCTTAGGTACATACTTTAATAAATATATGCATCATCGCCTTTGAAATGTATGCAACGACAAAGCTTATCAATTTCTACGTATATCTTTAGACATGCTCTAAATAATTGCTCTTGAACTTCTTATTATAGGGGGAATCTTATCGCGCCAGTTTTAATGACATGACGTCGCGCAAAGTGCATGATTTGTTATTGAAACGTATGTGGAACGCGAAAATTAACATTCGTAGCGAGTATGAGTATACTTATATATTGGATGGATTTTATATATTGACTTATTATATATGGATTTTATTTGATTTCTTGGCAAATAAAAACGTGTTAATGGTGAAATTGCAATGAATGTGAAAAGAGGCAAATTATGTTTCGCTAATAAGAGAAAATTTGTATTTAACCTAAGATGAGTAATTAATTAAGTTACAATTACATGTAACTAAGATGAATAATTATCTTGGAGGAGTAATCTCTTACAAAAATAGATGGGAAAGTAACAGTTGTTATACTGATCCGTTCAGTCGTTGGAAATATATATTTCATATTTGTAATGTCTCTAAAAACGCATAAAAAGTGACGAAACCCTCAAAGAAGAAGTCAAATTATGATTAATCACTGACAAAAGAGCGTTTGAAACAAACCTTTCAATAGAAATTCTGAACACATTTAAGAGTATCTTGCGGTTTAGTTTTATTGTAAGTATAAATATGGTCGTTTACTGGATTAGAACTAATTGCATTTTATGTTCTGGACGATACTCGTAGAATGTGTATGAAAATAATAATAAATCGATACATCGGAGCATAAAATGACCAGACAGATTCTAAGGAACGTCTTGCCAACCACTAGAACAAAAGTTTTCATCAGATGTCTTACTATAACACATGATAAAATGTCATATGATTGCACTCAGCTTGTTAAATTTCTTCATCATGTGATTTCTTCCTTGGAAGAATTGTCCAAGTTAGACTATCTAGACAATTTCTGTCAGGAGTTGTCACAGGGACGTATACACAATGACACGATTTTGAAAAGCTTAAAAGGGTCCTTGATACGTTTATGAAAATTCTTAAAATGATTGCATTACAAGAATAATTTACAACTAGAAATATATTGGGACATGGAATGTTTTGTGAACAAATTAGATATCAAGTACAATTTCAAGTATCTGTATAAACTTAATTTCAGGTAACCTGGTTTGACATCCTCTTTTTATCACATAATTCTTAGCTCCACTCGTAGCTCTACACTGGTAGTCAGATTTATTAAGTTTGAAAATATTTTATTTTGTGAATAATCAATTTATGGAATAACAAACTCTTCATTCGGATTCGAAGAATATGGTGGTTAAAAATATGGCACAAACCAATATTATGTACGAGCTGACTTTCTATTCAGTTTCTGAGAAGATTTATCGTTTGAAACAGAACGTCTAATCGAGAAAAGATAAGGATTTCTAATACGTTCTATAATTTGCACAATCTAATGACACCAATATCATAGATAAATACTTTTTATTCATGCCAAGTACTCGACAATAACTGTCGGAGCCTGCTTTAATGAGGCACATATACAGCAATTTATAGCTCCCGAGATTGCGGGTTAGGCTAGGTCTGTGGTACCGAAACTGAAACGTCGAAGCAACGAGGCGGGAGTCAGGAGACCAGCTGATTGTGCAGGAGTTCAATTGTAGTCGAAGGCGAAGGCGATGGCTGTATCGCCACTTAGGCCACTCTTGTGATGGTCCCACGTCTCCGACTCGGGCACTCTGTGGTGGAGGGGGTGGGACTTCTCTGATAAGATACGTTATCACCGTATAAATACGTCTGTTTGACCAGACGCCCCTGTCAGTCAGTGCGTCTGTCTGTGTGTCCGGGGTCAGGACCCTGATTGGATTACACATTTAGTGGGTAAGTTCTCTACAATTTATTCACTCATCACAATAACATGGCATTACAGTATTTAGTACAGTAAATTACACTTGCCACCTATTAGTAGTTACGTGTTTACATAAAAAACAACTTCAAAATTTTCAAAACCTCTAAATAACATTAAAAGCGTTAAATTTTCAAAAAGACTTATTTAATATATTTCTTCAAAATTATTTTTTAAATGAAATAATATTCTATATTTAATACTAAATTATATAATATACGAGACTGCAGAACGTCTTAGACGTGGAAACAGCATTAACACTGTAATAAAGTTATAGGTAACGAAACAAATAAAATTTATGAGAAGATAAACAACATTTAAAATTAATTTTTTCAGGTTGGTTAATTTGAAATGTTGTTTATCTTCTCATACATTTTATTTGTTTCGTTACCTATAAATTAATTGATTTCATTTAGCCATGCCTAAATTTACGTCAATAAATAAAATTAAAACAATTAACATATTTTCGAAGTTTAATTTAGAATGTAAAATAAAACCCGGGTGATTGAGTGCAACATTATGTTAGTGATTGGAATTTTATTTTTTCTCCAATGCAATAATGTTCGGAATTAAATTTTATTGATGAACTTCATTAATCCTTATGTACATATATACTGCATAAGTATACGAGATCTGGTACTTTACAGTCTACTATAAGTTACGATTATTAAAATATTGTATTAATATATTGTTTACCTGTAAACGGTAATATTACGGGATTCAACAAAGGCTAAGAAATTAAAAAGACTGGAACTCATATTAAAGAAAAATTGAAGAGGTGGGCTAGAATCAGAGCATTTAGGCTGGGCTTTATCCTGAAAAACATGAATTTGAATTCCTTATGTTAACACTTCAGGCTTATTTTCGTTTAGTTTTTTTGTGAGTCTCCAAGAACAATAGGACAATTTACAATTGTTTATTTTCTATTCTAGTGTATTTCAGTCGTATTTTAATATTACGTGTTAGTAAAACATATTTTTGGGTCAATGTCAATGAGCTATAGCACAAATTCAAATTATTACATTATGTACATATTGAATTTGTTGCTATTTATTATTTTCTTCTAATAATACTATAAAATTCATAATTTGATGTAAGGTTTGAAATGTTGGTTAATGTATGGGATACATTTTCCTTAATAAAGGATTTCTGTAAATTAGCATTTAAAATATTTTGTTGTATTGAAAATTCTCGTTACACCAATTCAATAGTAAGTTTTGGTTTGGCAATACAAATATACAACATGCGCTAGTATAACTATGAAAGTGTCTCTAATAAATCTTTGAAAACATGCTTTTGAGGGACAGGCCATCCGTAGAAATTTCCTTACTGATATTTGCACATGCTTTATTCTGGCTCTATCACACACAAACACATACACGCGCGCGCGTGTGTGTTTTTTTAGAAAGCCGCATTGTAGATAGTCAATACTTTTAAAGTATTTATCTTTAAAGATCATGTTATATATACTTTGAATAGAAAGTACTTTATTATATCATATAAAAATTTAATAATACAAATTTGTTTAAGTTGCAATAAATTCTACGTATATATTAACGTTTAGTGTACTACTTTGATAAAATTTACGTGTACCATAATTGTACTTTATGTGAATACTATTAAATGAGGCATATTTTCAGGTATGTTAACTAAGTGAATGATTATTTAGTGTTATGAGGCTCCAAAATCAATTGCTTCATCTAATGTTTTACAACATTGATTCATTATTTTCCTTTAAATAAAATTGCTGATCGTGGACAACGTCACTATTAGTAAGGAAGGGGTTGATGATAACAGCTCTCGTAATCGCAATAAAAGTGAAGAGAAAACTGATTATGACAATGTATCTAAATGTTTCTTCACTATACAAAGCCTTTGTAAAGAGGCGTTGGTTTTACATAATGCCTGTTTTCACATATATCCTAAATGATTTACATTTCAATAAGTTATCAAACGATAATATTGCTTATCACTGGAACGAGGCCCTGAACTGATTGATATGGACAACGGCGTGACCTGGTCGACAGGATGTCTCCAAATGTAGCGGGATGTCCGCGAATTACGGTTTGGAGATTTATTGCAGTGGCTATTATTGGCGCTAGACCATGACATACTTGAGCGGGATCCTATTATATATCAACATATTATCTCGACATCGTATCTACATCGACCATTCAGTTGTTTGGTAGCATGGGATATATACTGATAGGTTCCCGGTACAATAAATACCAACATATTACGTTGTTGGTTCAGATACCTGGTAGCATCGGACCAACAACGACTGTACATTGTATCGGACATATACACGTAATGACCGTGACATACCTGAGTAGGGTCCCATCACAGTATACACCAACATATTACGTTGTTGGTTCAGTTGTTTGGTAGCATCGGACATATACTTGTAATGACCGTGACATACCTGAGTAGGATTCCATCACAGTATACACCAACATATTACGTTGTTGGTTCAGTTGTTTGGTAGCATCGGACATATACTCGTAATGACCGTGACATACCTGAGTAGGATTCCATCATAGTATACACCAACATATTTACGTCGATGGTTCTGTTACTTTGTAGTGATGATGACCGTGATATACCATTGTGAGTAGGATCCCATTGTATCTGAACATATCTGGACGGTTCTGTTGTTTGTCAGTACCAGGCACATAAAGCATTCTGGACCGTAACATACGTGGCCTAAATAACCCTTTTTAACTGTTGTAATGCACGGTTAAAATGCAGTAAACCTTACAACAGCTTAAAGCTAACATCTCCATTGCTGAACGATTTTATGTTTTAAGTATAAAAAAGTTTGCAATTAAATTTATCGGCTTTTATTATTCTTTACAAATATTAATGATCTTATTAGTTTTTGTGTTATTAAGATTTAAAAAGTCCAACCATCCGCTATTTTGAAACTAGATATGGTAATCTAATACTAACTTTTCTCTTGATTTCAGACACAAAAAAACAATAATTGTTCCAATTTTATTTTACTTTACTAACTTCTGAAGTAAAAAAATAAAATATAAAAAACACGAATAGGCATGCGGACGGTTATGTTACATTCTGTGTTTGCCTTAATCAGAACAAATCTCAAAAAGATCTCCTAAGATTTCGTAAACACTCTGTATTCAAACAAATGTACGGTTTAGTTTGTTACCACCGAACTATGATTATATACGTAAATATTCAATATAGAATTGGATTGATCGATGAAGTATAATAGAAAAGTTCACACATATTTCGAACAAAAACAAGATTAAGAAATACATCATGTTTCCAGCAGTCATAAGGAGTATTTCTAATTATACAAAAGAAGAGATAGAACTTAAAACCTGGAAAATGTTCTTTGTAGTTTACGGTTCTGTCGTTTCAGAGCAATGATAATACACCAGTTGTATTAAGAACCCATACTTACAAAACTTGATAAATATAACGTTATTACAACTTACTGACTGTTTGCTTGGTATGAAGCAAATGCTTGGCACGATGCAAACTCAGTAAACTTGGTTTTATATATTGTTTTACCTTATTAACAAATAAGGACACCTGCATGCAACTTAAAATAAGGGTTTATTCTAAAATATAAAATATTAAAAAAATTGTGTGTTTTAGATTATACTAATTATTGTGTTTTGACGAAATCTGCTGAGAACGTTGTATGTAAGTTTTCAAATATCTGAATGTTTTCATTTCCCAACTGAGTAACTTCGGCATGTGCAATCTCCACAGGCTAAACTGTGTTAACTCATCCATAACACTCATTGCGTTAAGAATGAAATACTAAACTGGAACTCAATTTCAGTTTAACATCTATGGCTTCCCACGGCGGGGTTAAGTTGTCTCAAAATAACAATTGTGTAGAAAAAATATTTAGACGCGGTGTGTGAACAGAAAAACTAAAGTAGTCTTGACTACACTGGCCATGTAAGCCGAAAAAACTACAGTAAACTCTCAACTGTCGATTCAGAAAGTAGTCTTTAGTTTTTGGAACGCCTTGAAAATGCGGTTATGCTAAGTAATGTTATAAGATTAAAAGGAACTCGTTTCATAAGGTAGACATCTAAGTTGCATATTATCTCAAAAACTGTAATGGTAACTGGTTTCTTTTAAAGGAGATAATGTTTCAGTGAAGATGAAGGCCCAAGAAACCATTTGCTAATTAGTAATTTAAAGGTTCTCGACTGAACTTATTAGGCTAATTAAGACTGCTCGGTGATCCTACTATTTAGAATACTATATGCGAGTGTAAGTCATCAAAGGCCAATCTTATTTTTCGTACTGACTATTCTGTAAGTTTTATGTAACGTGGGTAAAATTTTGAAAAAGTCGATGAGATCCTAACATCTTCTAGAGAACGTGAATCATCTCTATGATATTCAAACGTGATTCAAATCGCTGATAGCATATTCCTAAGTTCTTTAGCATCGATGGATTAAAACACGAAACGGCCCTACAAAGAAAGTAGGAACATCGGAAGAGGTTACGTGACGAGTAGATTCTATTGAAATACTAGAAAATACAACACAGTTGCTTGATCATTTACTCACAATGCTGTCTTTTTCCACTAACAATTTCAAAGTACTACACGACTCGACCTACTTATGTGTTTAAAAAAGATAAAACACGTTTAGTAGCCACTATTCGTGTTAGGAACGGCCATAAAAACATTTAAAAAGTAAACCATATGTTAAGTACTGTTCAGTTATCTTTATAGCTTATGTGACTCAAGCCATGTGACTCGTGTTGGCCTATCGGCAAATCTTGTCGACACCTTCATCGATGATATTGTAAGAGTGCACCGATATCATCAAGGCACCTATAGAAATCTCACAATAAATTACAGTTTCTCAATAAATCGATAAACTCAAACTAATATTAAAGGAAGTTTTTTATATTGATATTTTTATATTATTTTTTATGACATATCTATATATGTCATTTAATCGCCAGGTTGGTCAACATTTTAATTTTTCACATCGATATAATTGTATCGTTAAAATTAATATAAATTTGAATTATAGTTTTACACACATATCATTATAATTTCGCGAAATCTCTCAAGTGCGAGAATACTGATGACTGCAGTGGTTTTACTTACGATAAATATATTCAAACACTAAAGTTCAATTTTAACTTAACTGGTTCTGGAAAAAGTCAGAAACAAACGCGCACGAGACTTTTCAATCACCTTTTCTAACGTTTATTCCATTAAATATACATTAAAAACTTCTTTTAGTGACATAATTATAATATATCAACAATAATAATTGTATTGCTTGTTTTAAAGTTCATCCCTAATTTGCAAAGATTACATACGACTTTCACTTTGCTTATTTATGTCGTCAGCAGGTTTAGGGCATAGAAAACCGTCGCTCAGTAAGTCGAAACAATCAAACTAAAAGCAACGGAAGTTTCAAATCATTGCCGTTTTCTCCAAATCTGCCCAAATTAAAATAGTTTCTTATCAATATATTTGTATCGCCAAGAGACAATATACACTGATTAAACTACATTGAACATGCTATATAATATACAGGTTTTCACAATAAATCTGTTGATTTTCATAAGTATATCGATAATGTTCACGTATCTTTCAACTTCAAGTTTTAAAAAATCTATAGATAGTTTTTATTTAAGTGTCATTTAAAGGGAAAATTAAAGTGAGAAATTATTGCTTACCCTATAGCAAAATCTTCAAGTAAAAAACATATTATGGTTTCTTTCAGCATTTTCGAAAGGGAGAACATCTTTGATGGATGTTGCTTTTGGCACATTAGACGTTTGAGAAGTTAGCAACAAGTTAGTTGGTGTGAAAATGTTTTCCTCGTAGGAAAGTTAATTTCTTATTTACTCTGAGAAATGTCCCGTGCATTGTTACTTTAGTGACGTGTAGATCATGGACTTGACGTATGGTATATTAGCTCGCCTGCCGACTGCACTCTCAGTTGGGTACCGCAAGTCAACAAAACATATGTGTAGAACAATGCTGAGATCCAGGGTATCCACCCATCATAGCACTTCTCAACTCGCCTCTAGTAAGGTTCGTAGACTGGTTTATTTCGATATCACATCGCCTAGAATAATAACTATTATTAATCTTGAAATATTGACATTTTTTGGCCCTGCCGAATCGCGGAATAAAGCGATCTTTCTGTTTAGCTCACTTATTTAATCCAGAACTTAGGTTAACCTATGGGTAATATCGGAGTTATTTAGTTGTTCACTCTACGCTGACGGGTTATCATTGCAGAAGTAGTAGTTATTGTAAAATTTTTGCTATTTTTATTTGAAAACGCCCTGTAGTTTGGGGTTGTCGTTTATGATGTATCAATTAATTATTTCAGCTTATTTATTTATTTCCTAACGAAAAAGTGTTAAGTATTAAGTCTGACTCTAAAAGTACCTACAATTACGTTCAGGAGCCTAACTTAAAGTACTCAGGGGAGATATCTTCTCTACACACCTAGCCATAACAACTCTTGGATTCTGGGGGTGGAGAGTTTTTCTGATGATTTCTGCTATTCCAAAATTGGGAACGCTTACGTATATATCAAAAGGTTTATATTACACGTCAGTATTAAAAGGTTTATCGGAATTCTGATATATACAATAACCGCCTGAATGTTTTAGTATATTTGCACAGTAACCACAACTGCACTCAATCCATCTCAAACACAACCTCAATCGGTTTAACACAAAGTGACATCACTACACAGATTTCAACGAAACCTGATAATATGTCTTTTTTTTTTCAAACAAAAAGTTGTGCAATCTCGTATATTCTTTATAAAAGAACAGTACACAAATCAAATGTATTAATTAATATTAATACAATACAATTATTATCTTAATAAATATCATTTACTACTAATTTAAGGACACACGTTCCATTTATATAATTTAACACACCCTGAATTCATATGTACTACTAGACGGGTGAGAAATATTCAAACCTGCTGGATGTGAGGTTCTATCACACAGTGAAGATACACTAACGTGCATTGAGACACAAATTAATTAATTTTCATTTTTATAATAGTTAAACAATTTAGGAACATACAAGCATAATAAATAAGTAACAGTTAAATACAAGTAAGCACAAATTTACAAATACTTTACAAATTTAAACTAAATCCAATAACAATTTAGTAGCTTTTCACATGGCTGTATTTATTGGTTTGATGTCAAATTCCACTAAAGCTGCAATTTTGGATGGCCAATACTAGATCTCTAAACTATTCATTGTGACTATCAATAGCTCTCAATTTGATACGAAGACATCAATTTTATACGATTGGATAGCTGCAAATTTTATACGAAATCATCGTATCAAATACCCGTCGTTAATTTGATTCGGAGCCATACAAAAGTCAATATTTTTTTAAAGCTGATATTAACTTTTAAATGATCCTTTTTGTTTTGTGCTCAATACCAATTGAGTTTGAAAAACATATGCAAAGTTTATGAATTTAAGTGTTTACATTATTATTAGTTGTTAGATTGCCCAGTAAAACTAAAAAGTATATATATATATATATATATATATATATATATATATATATATATATGTTAATTTAACTATATCACATAAATTAAGTAACTTTTATTTAGGCTGATGTTTATTTCGGTTTATTTATCTGAATAAAACATTCCTTAGCTTGCTTTATTCTCGTGATATTATTCCAAAGAAGTTTTGGAAAATGATTTGGGAAATACTGTATAAAGCTTTAAATGTGGAATAACATTGGTTAAGTAATTAAAATATTCTACACGTGCAACATGTTGAAGTTAAATTGATACGCGTGTAATATATACAATTTCAGTATTTGTATAAAAAGTCACGATTGGAATCGTGTTAAATATTCACTGGTACATATATAATGAGTATTATAATCAAATATAAATGTTTAATAATACAGAACATGATGCATGGAAAAACAAGCCGGTTTTCCTTTTGTAAAATTAGATTTTTTGGCGCCGTGTTTGTAAAATTGTATACTTAACATTCCCGTAACTTTTATACTATACGTTCCTTTCTACTTTAGGATTTTATACCTATAGAAAATATACAGGATGCCAGTTTCCGAAATTCCTTGTTTATATCAAAACATTATTATGGAAATTTCCAAAATATTACAATTTAATTGTGTATTGTAAATAGTAAACAAAAAATGAAAAATTGCAGCAGTAATCCTGCAAATGCTGTTATTAATCCGAGAACAGTTTGCTGCAAATAATCGAGTAAAACGGAGAGTATCGCTTAAACACACTTGTGCCATTGCAATAATAACAATAGTCGCCCTACCACTAGAGTTTATTGGGTTTGGTGTCGCACCGCCGCGCCGGCTCTGGCGATACAGGACGTACATCCATTATCCAATAAGCCGTCTAAACGGAATGTAGGGCCATTCGTCGAAGGTTAGTTTTAGCAACCGTCCGTACATGTGTACATCGTGGTTTGAACTCTATATCGTTCTCGGTTCTCTCCAACGACAGTACTTATATTTTGCGGACCTTAAAGTTACATTCGGTAGTTTGTAGAATTTTATTCATTGTGTAATATGTACAGGTGACCCTAAAAGTTTTGTTTTTTTTTTTTTTTTTGTATGGCATCGTTTTCATTTCACCTCATAAAATACAACCCTATGATCGCAGATACGATTCGTTGCCACAACTGGGCCAGATTATATTGCAGATTATTGTCTGCATTATGAAATTGACTTTAATGTTAAACACGTTTGAAATGGTCATTATAAAATGGTAATTCACTCTGGACTGTGGATGTGATGGCAAAATTTAATAGGTATTTTGGAATATCAAAATCAAACATATTTCACTATCCGCATATAAAAACGTGTCCTGTGATTGTGATAGCAAAATTTAACGGGTATTTTAGAATACCAAAATAAACTGTGTTTAATTATCCATATACAAAAGAGCGTCCTTTGAATGTGATACCAAATTGTAACAGGTATTTTGTGATATCAAAATAAAACATATTCCAATATCCACATCAAAAAGAGCGTCATGTGAAGGTGGTGTCAATATTTAACAGGTATTTTGGGATACCAAAGCAAAAGTTCCATTACCCACGCATAAAAGACTATCCACACGAGTTCCCTACTACTACTACTAAAAGTGGAGCTATGAAATCTTCAGAGCATACTACTAAATGTATGTTTACTGTTTTCCTGGTTCTAATGATTTGTGTATATTTTACGCCTTTTTTACTATGTAGGACACAGTTATTAAAACTCAAAAGTTCCCTAATAAACTGTTAAAATATATTCTCAACTTTGGCACTATGTATCAAATATTGAAGCAACGACACATTTCCGAAAACACTCCTACATAAATGTCAACATCTGACTCACACTTAAATCTGCTGAACAAGGACCTCCAACATGGTGGTGCATGGTTTGAAGGAGGTAAACACATATGAGAGTCCATAATAAATTAGATACATGAGGAAATAACTCCAAAGTTAAAATTTGATAACACAGAACATTTGTATACTGATGCACTTGTAACAAGAAATTAAATTCTTTTCATCACCCAACAAGGGGTGGTGTCCTTATTAGGTAAGAAACTGTGATAACAAATAGTAAGTGTTTTTTTTATCAATAAGAACTAGAAAATCGTGTTTATATGTTTCAGACTGATTATTAATGGAAATTCTATCGTACTTCTTATCTAGACCACTCAAGGCTTCTTCATTTTTTATAGAGCTACCAATCCCAATACTTTAGGTTTATTCACGCAAAGCGATAGGATTGCCATTTAAATCATCTTCCTTCCCAACTCAAAAACTAAAACACACTAATTCATTAATTGCGTATTAATACACACTAAAAGTGTGGTTTTCATGTTCTATTGGACGATTATACCGTTTAAATTTTGACAAAAGCCCTGTAGAATCCACAAAGAAAACAAATCACAGTTGTCATTTATTTTTTCACATCTTGTTGGAGGTAATTTTATACTTAAGTCCAGAAGATTAATCCTAGGATAACGTATCCTGGTACAAGTAATTAGGTTTATATCTTTTCAGCTGATCCAAATACATAACTAAATAAATAAATAACTCGCTAGTTTATTTACTCCTCCTGTATTGTGACAATTTACAATTCTACAGGACTTCTTACTGTTATCTCAGTTTGCTATCTTACTTTGTTGTAGCATGTTACTTATGTATTTATTTAGCTTTTTAAGTGCTTACTGGCTATTATTGATTTTTACCTACTATCTATACTTTGCCATCTAACTTGCACCTTTATTGTAAAAAGTGGTCTTTACCGTTGGAATAAATAAATAAAAAATAAGAACTAATTTGGTTGATATCATGAACAGCACTTATATTTCGACACATGATTACGAGTGTACATATGTGTTCACCAGTGCTTTTAATCACACAAGTAGTGTGATTAAAAAAAGAATTATCTTCTAGTTTTAAATGTTTTGTAATGTGTTTCCAAGGACGATTTGCTGTTGTTTTAGTAAGATATAAATAGTGTAAATAAAATAGGAATCATTACTTAAAACTAAACGACCAAAACTAAGTAGTACAGTAAAATTAGGTAGAGGGGAAACAGTTTTTGGAAAGATAATCTCTTTTTGACACTGTTTTCAACAATTTACAACTTTAAAAAGGGAGACTTTGCGCAGAAAATGTATTCTGTTTCCTCACTGAAGGGGTAATGGAGACAGTTTTCGAGAATGTCCGAGGGAACATCTTCAACCAAAGGTAAAACCGATTGCAGATGTACCGACATCATGATTTTTATTCGACTGATTAAAAAAAGTAGCTGCAAGAAAAGTATTCGTAGGTGATACATACAAAATCCTTTTTTTAACACACACAAACCAACAGTTTTATCTGCTGCAGTTGAAGAATGTAGAGGATTTAAACGGATTCAAATTTCCCCTAGCCTCCACAGCTTTGGATCTCTTGAACTATTTATTACATAGTTCCAAATACTATTAAATGGCTGGTGAGAAAATGGTTGTATTTAATTTTCGATGTGGTCGACGATTTCGAATATTAGTCAATGTAAATGCAAATGCCCATTTTTAAATTACCAACTTTCATTATTGAATCGAATGCTATATAAAGGGAATGGCTGTCTCCAATGTTGCTGAATACCGGTGTCAAGTTCCTCCAATAGGTGCTACTAGCAACTGAGAATAACCTAGAATGTACACAAATAATACCTTATCTCTGGCTGAGCACAGCTTATCAGACCACCTCATATACCATGTATTATCCGGATACGTTTCTCGTGTTATTGTTAGGAAAGTTATAGTTTAATATGGTTTTAACCATTGATCAGTATTAGTAATAATTTAATAACAGAACAATAACACAAGAAAAATTGAACAACAACCAGGACAGCAGGAAATAATTTTACCTAGCAGAGTATACAACTAACAAAATAAGTACAATGCATGACAATTGAATAGACAAATCATAACTGATTCATAAACTGCAAAAGACTCTTGTTGAAAGACGAAACATACTCATAGATAAAGTCAACACCACCAAGCATCTGAAGCTTTGCCACTTCACAGGTGTATGCATAGGATTTAGGGAGGAATGTCAGACTGAAGTCTGACCGGAATCCCTCATTACACTCAAATCTATCAACACCAGGAGATCACGGCAATCTACCAAGATCTCCACCAAGATTAAGTATCTTTAAGAAAAGTATTATATCCCAAATGACAGGTTGTAGTCATGAAGAGGTGTAGAGAGAAAAGCTGTTCCAGTTGTGGTATTGGTGTTTCCAAGTAGGCAAAACCCAGACGAACGCCAAGCATCCTCACAAAGCGAGCCTGTACTCTGTTCAACTCATCTATGTGGCCCAGTTGTTAAAGCAACTAAATCAACAACCATATTCAAACAATGATCTGTACAAGACAAACAAGGATTGGTATGGTCTGAAGCCTCTTGTTCACCTTCCAATAAAGCCCAACGGAGGATATGACTTGAAGGTGATACTAACAATATGGTCAGTAAGACTTAAAGTACTGGTCATAGCAACTCCAAGATCCCTTGACCGATTAATTTTATCCGTGAGAAAGAATTATTCCACCCAGATTCAATGGAGGGATATCCAATGCAGGGTTCAAAAAAACTGAAGAAAAATGCTAAGCAAACAGGTTAAAGATACTCAGAGAGTCATCTTCTACAGATCCATACAATGTTATTATAAGTGGAAGGGAAGTTGCTTTTCAGATTGTTAATATTGCTTTTCAGAAGGATTGTGATATTGTGTGGAATACTGTCCGCAATATTTGCAATGAAGTTTCTGTAACAGTACGAGGCCAGGCGCTAACAATTCCGCCTATGTCTCACGAAGGTAACAGTCATAACAATTCCCAGTAGTTTTAAATCTCTTATGTACAGCATTTTGTCAATGGCAAGGTTTTACAAGTCTTCTTGAAGACCATTTAGAGAAATGAGAAATTTTAATTCTCCTCAAGTGAGTGTTCTGGTCGATGATTGATGAAAGTATATTTATTATCAATTAATGTAAAGTGATGTTCCGTATCATTGACGCTATCAATACAGGGCATATTACGAGCTTGCAATTGGTAGAAGACATTATCAACATTACAATAATGAAATCCGGGATGAATCTAGTGTTAGAACATAACGGACGCAATTCCAACGAGAGAGTGATGTACAAGGCTGGGTGATGCGCATCCTCAGGAAGAAGAACATCTATTGAATGGGTGACTTGTGTAGTAGAAAGGGAAAAAACAGATCCAAAACAACACCTCGTTGATTTCTTGTGCAATTAAATTGCAAGAGGTCATAGGGGGCAGCTATATTCATGATGTGACGCGCAATACATTCGAGATTATCATGCCAATCAACATGAGGTAGATTGAAGTCACCCACCACAAGCAAATTATCCATTACCTCACCAGAGCTAACAGTCTCGTCAACGGCTATGGAGAAGTTCAAGTGTGTGGGAGCAGCCTGATTTGGTGGGATATATACAGAGCCAATTTTTATGTGAGGTAGCGATGTGATACACCTAATAAAGAATTTTCGTTGTCGCAATATCCAGACAATATGCTGTAGCATTGTAAAGAATTGTGTACTGAAATAAGCACTCCGCTACTTACTACACTTGCTACAGGCTGTGGAGAACTATCACATTTTAATACCTTGTGGTTTACGAAATCCAGTTCAAAATCATCCAACTCACGTTAAGTTAGTTTCCTCCAAAGAATAACATGATATGAAGTAGTTTCCAGTGCCTTAGTTAACTCTACCAACTTGTTTCGAATACCATTCACTTTTTGAAAATAGCAATCGAGTTTTCTTTGTGTACAGTTGCAAGTTACACGTTGTCTTAATCTGTTACAATCCTGGGGGCGTTATTAATAAATTTAACTTTCATACCCTTTTCATCCCCCGAGATATTTTCACTCAACTCAAATCTCAGTAAGTCATCGATTTCACTAGGGGTTTTTCTCTAGGCACGCTACTGGTTGAGAAACACTGATTGATTTGAGTCGCAACATCAGTCGAGAAACTTGCCAAGAATGCCTTAGCGTTAGTATCACAATCGAAAATAAGCATGACGGACTGCTTCTTGTATGGATCGGACTTGTCCACTATGAAGGTATTAACAGTATTGCAATAAATATTTGGAAGGTAGGAAGTAACCGATTTATTAACAATACTGCGAACATTTAGCTTGCGAGTTTTCCGTATTGAGATTCAGTGAAATTGAAGAGCATCACGTTTCTAGAACGACAAGCACGATTATTCATCTCTCCTATGACTTCCTCGGGTTACACGAAGGTTCAGAGATTCATAATATCTATATATATATATATATATATATATATATATTATATTATATATATATATATATATATATATTATATATATATATATATGTAAATCCATACCTTTCCTATAGAGTCTTAATTTTTGCCTGTTTGCTGCACACGCGTCTCTCCAAACACTAGCAGATTCTTATTCAAATTATCAACCTCTGTCATCAAGTTGTCCACTTTTGCTGGGAGGGATGTTAGTAAGTCTAATTTATTAGTGAGTTCAGGTATTCAGGTATTTTATTATTGAGGACAATTTCTTAAAAGTAGTTTATGGGTGATGAATCACAATCAACTATACCTCTAATTGATAGTAGTCTTCAGCAAAATTGTTATAGTCCACTTTGGACATATTTATAGAAGCCCTATGAAACCAACGTCAACATAATGCGTCTTATTGGATTCTTTCCTCAGAGTTCAAGATTATTTTTACACAAAAACAATACGATATTGACATAACGCAACCAAAAAAAAGAAGTGTACATATATTACATTTTTACGGGCGCTCTGGGTGAGTTTGGTGGAACTTTTTATTTTTTGAAGCTTTACTTTTTTATTTTCAAATTACTGATTTTGTAAAAGGTCTATCGTTACATATTCTTTTTCCTAGCTTTATAATGATACCTAACTAATTACAGAAATAAACTCTATATTATACCTAGGTGCACTCCGGGAATTTTATTGTAGTTCCGAGATGTAGGGATAAGAAAATCTCAATTCAGAGATTTAGAAATCTGTTTTTTACTTTTTATAAATTTGGTAACAAAATATTTGAAAAAATATACAGAATAAATTATTTTATTCGTGGTGTAAAATTGTACCACATCACCTAAAGAGAAAAGGTGGTACTATTTGAAATCATATTTCGTGAAATTAAATACTGTATTTACAGTTCAAATAAAAAAATCGTTAAATAGAATATAAATGACTATCACAGCCATATTTACTTATATTTAAGTTTCCTTTTAAAGATATAGCAAGTGGGTAAATTGAATACAATAAACTATCAGATAACTTTGTTAAAAATTAAAAATAACAAAAAAATTCTTTTAAAACCAATTTCAGAACGTTTCTTTAAAAGATTTAAAGGCCAATAGAATATTTCAAATATTTTGTGATGTTAAATTGAATTTAAATACATTTAGATAATAAAATTAAAATTACATACGGCATTAATCACCACACTTCACTGATATTGGTCTTTTAATTTTGATGACTGGAAGAGGGAGCGGGACAAAAGTGCATCTAGTGTTCCACTTCCCAGTGGGCTAGTTTATTGCACATACAGACTGAAGATGAAAATACTCTCTCTGCTTCAATACTCTTTAAGTTGGTGCTATTATAAAAATAGGTAGTTATAAGCTATGACCTCTTGCCCCTCCATTTAAAAAAGATCTATCTCTTTTTTAATGGTTAACCGATAATTAAAACATTGAAACGTGAGTTCCGTGAGCACATTCATGGTTGTGGTCTTGCTCACGCGACGTGGTTATCAGTTTCCCCGTTTATCGTGGCGACTCCGCCGCGCGACGTGCTGTTACAAAGATAAGATGATTTCACTACGGTTGAGGGAGAAAATGTATTCTGAAAAAGGGGAGTTGGTTGGTTTAAGTACACGTTTAACTACGTAACAAGATAAGGAGACTACCGTGACTCTCGGAGTAATAAGATTGTGTTCATAGTTTTCATTAGTACTTTCTTAAATGAAAAACTTGATATTTTTTCGCCCAATTTTACCTTATTGCTACTGGCCAAAAAATCTGAGTGTTGTAAAAAAAATAGAGGCTAAGTCAATACATTTTCGATGTGAAGAGAATTGAAGAATTTAGTGAAACAAATTCCCAAATAAATCCAGGAGATGTTGTATCATATAAATATCGAATTTATTTTTGTAAACATTTTCGAGATAGTGTTGGAATAATAAAAAAATGAGAATATTTTCATTAATTTCTGAATAGTAGCCTATTTAGTTTTTATCGTAGCTCACTTATAACCACCCTAAAATTAATAAAGAAGACTTATCCTTGTAAAGATAATATACGGACCTTATCACCACGACTCTACTACAGATTTAACAAACTATTTATCAAGCTACGTAAGTTAATGCCCTATTATTATCGCCACTGGTTGATCCTTTTATAGATTTAAAAAAAAATTAATGTTTGGGGTTTACACTCTCTGCAATCCATGGAGTCATGGGAGTATATAAGGTTTGTATTCAGGGTTGGATGAGCATCCGGGAAATAACTTTCTTCTGGAGTTTATAGTTATTCGTTTATTTATTGTCCTGCAATAAGTACAAAGTTTGAAGGTGCATATTCTCAAGCTCTAAACAGTCAAATAACTTGTATCAGACATCCTCTTATATTTTTAGGGTACATTCACCCTCTCCACTCCTACAAATAAGTATTCTTTTAATCCTTAATCTCTGGAACTTTGGTTAAAGTGGATTTCATTTCTACAGTGATGCCAGTGGAACTCCTCGCCGGTCAGTACATAAGGTTCAACCATCTTTGTTTGAACACTAATATATAAATTGGAAAAACCGAGAAGTATCTGTTTCGGGTGTATACCAGTGGTAAGAGAGTTTTTAACTTTCAATCATTTAAACGGCTAGCCCTGGTTTGTCAAGCTGTGTGGAGCAGGTGACAGAGCAATGTCATACCATTCCTGTCAAGCTGTGTGGAGCAGGTGACAGAGCAATGTCATACCATTCCTGTCAAGCTGTGTGGAGCAGGTGACAGAGCGATGTCATACCATTCCTGTCAAGCTGTGTGGAGCAGATGACAGAGCGATGTCATACCATTCCTGTCAAGCTGTGTGGAGCAGATGACAGAGCGATGTCATACCATTCCTGTTAAGCTGTGTGGAGCAGGTGACAGAGCAATGTCATACCATTCCTGTCAAGCTGTGTGGAGCAGGTGACAGAGCAATGTCATACCATTCCTGTCAACGGACGTCGGACATGTACCACAATCTTCCTAAAAAAATTTTAAAATTACTCTTCCTCAAACCCAAGACTTCCTTGTCCTAAACCCCTCGTTGAACCCTCTTCCGGGATTATAAAAGAAGCTTTTTAAATCCCCAAGATTATAGTATATCTTAGCACAATTAAACATTGTTTATATGTATGTATGTATGTATGTATGAATGTGTGTATAAATGTATGTTATGGAACTGACTTCACGTCGTGTTATTTAATACCTAATTATTAAAAATATACCAAAATTTTTAGCATAATTAATTAGAAAAGGAAATAATTATTATTTCTGCTAACACTCCAAGACGGTATATTGTTGACTGGAACCAGTCGTCCCAAATACTGATAAATCTCTAAGGAAAAAATAACAAACTCTTGTCAACCTTTGATTTTTAAACATCGAATGATGTCATGTAAACGCTGTTTGTCTCCAGTACGCAGAAATCCTGCTGCACGTACAGTTTACCGCGTATGCGTCATCGTCGCCGGCCAGAGTTCAACTGACTCACACGTATCTCAACTGGGCCATTATTTGCAAGTATCTGACTCGTAGTGACTCCACCAGCTGATATATGATTCCATTAACGGTTATCTGGGTAATTTAACGCAATGAAAGTGGCTCATTAAGACTTCCTTTGCGATTTCATACGCTTAAAATACCAACTGACCTTAGTTGCAGTGTTTACTTCCCTATGGGTGATCTACAGAACTCGTTAATCAACAATACTCTACGATCTAAAGTGATAATGATTTAAAATTATATTTATCGTACTTCAATGGCGGCCTCAGTTCATTGATTGTCATAATAAATATGAGCAACGAAAGGAGGACTATATTACAAAATTAATATAAAATAACAGGAAATGCAACTTAATGTATGTATATTAAAAATAGATGAATTAAGGTGTAATTGGTTGTAGTGTTTCTGTACTCTAAACTGAGTGTAGGCTAACAGGTAATAAGTACGTAAAAACCAGCATAACCTAACAAGTTGAGTTGGTATATTCGACGTTCTGATGGATTTTTGTATTTCAAAATTGTTTTGATTGGACTGCACTTTAAGATAATTTCCTGTAGACAAGAAAAATAGAACAACTTGTTTTGCTAATTATATGAGGAATTAATTGTAGGCATTCAAAGTGGAATTTGGGGATATCTTGTAATAAGCTCATAGAAAATCTGTTGAAGATTAGGATTCGAAATTCTTACAGTACGTGTAGAAAATATTACTTAAAGATGCATTTTTATGTAACAGCCTATCTTTAATATAAAAAAAAACAGTAGCAGTCGTGGGACTGCCGATAGAAGTGAAAACGGAACTATTAAGTTGAGAGTAATTAACAATACGTTATAGTAGCAGTACATCTGTAATTGTAAATGTGACGCGTTTTTAATTTTCCAATTTTAAAATCCACGAAAAAATATTATCAAATAACTAGAAATCTATTTTACCACGCTAGTAAGATAAGTCTTATACCGTAATAATACTCATTTCATGATGAAGAGGTTAAATATTAAAAACATAATTAAAATGAATAATGCTAAATTTTAAATACAAATATTCGTACAAATATTAAAAATGTTTAAAAATATATTCGTTGTTTTCATTATTCATTTATCTGTATAAAAATATTAATATGTTTCATACTCACTTTTGAACTTCCCACGTGGTCAATTTAACTTTACTTACGGATAAAGTATATAATTGCAATAACAATTAAATCCACAATATTTTTAAAACTAATAAATTAGTTAAATTAACTTGGTTCTTTCGTAAAGGTATTTTTATTGCACAATAAACTAATTTATTGAGTTAATACGGTATCAGTGAGCCAATGCGCCAACTACAGTTCACTCATCACTTCATACGCTACTACAGGCTAAACTAAACTTCCAATAAAAAAAAGATAAATTACAAAAAAAATATTCATCTATTTTCACACAACTTTCTCGCTGACAAATTTTGTCTGACCAAAAAATAAAAAAAATCCTCGCTTACTACTTTTTTCTGGTCATTGTAAACGCTATGTAAAATGTAAACAATAATCAAAATTATTTCGAAATTTTTTTTTAATATTTAAAAATGTAACCAATAGATTGCCAATATTAAGATCTTTAATTTGACGCATCTTACAGAATTGTACGACATTGGCTTCACTTTTAAATCGCGAGAGGAAGCCGTAAAGGTCACTGATTTTCGCAGTCTGTTTTCATACTCCGCCGGGACAGTTTTAACACAGCGAGACTGACTTTTTCATGCAGGTTAGCAGTCCGCGGCCAAGTCTACGGTTAAAAAACATAGCGAGACTGACTTTTTCATGCAGGTTAGTATCATTAGCATGTCGGTGACGCGAACCGAGGATTTTACCCTCTACCAAAACGCTCAACGCGCCTAAAGAAGTTTTCACTTCAAAAATTAATTAATCGAACCAAAAATCGGTTTCACTTCAAGGATGCTGTGGTGTGTCTAAATGCTGGTACTAAAACTCTGGAAAGGCACTACGTATAAAGCCGCATATGTTCTTAATCGAGACGCTGGTGTGCTGGGGAGTTACAAAATGTAGTAAAATAGACGTTAAAACGCTGTATTGTGTAGGTGTAAGCTATTTTTTGTTTTAATGTGACATCCCAACGTACAAGAGGTAGAGAGGGCACCAAGACATGTATCAAGAAAGACTTTCTTATATCCTGAACATCACAATGGCCAGAATTTTATTGTTCTTTGTCACCAGTGGCGTATCGATATTTAAAATTTGTGGGTGCTCAAACCCATCAACTCATACATATTTCAAGGTAGAAGGAGTGGAGGCAGATATTTTTTTATTTTTAAAGAACATTTTTGTCACAGCCCCTTAAAATACTATATCTGTGGACTTACAAATAGGGAAGCCCATTTTTATTATTCCATGAGAAGTGGTAGGAATTAGAAGTAGAATTTTGGAAAACCTTAGAATCAAGCCTAATCAAAACAGTTGAGGACAAGGATTCACAGTTGTATCTGGAAGCAATTTGGCGATTAGTGAATTCGGAGATGAGGTTTGTAAATAAGTTAAAGGTAGACTGTACTTTGTTCACTTTTCTACATTTAAAATAAGTTTTCATTTAGCTTTCGTTTAGTGGATTAACCGTTGAAATACGACTAAAAGTAGTCGAGCCTTTTGAAACTACCACCTTTCAGACGTTTCCTGATAATTATATAGCCTAAGCTACAATTGTGCCAAATTATGTTTTAATCACACCAGGAAGTGGGTATATTAACACAGTACCACTGAAGTTAAAATAGGGGTTACATAATCTGGACATAACAGAGAAGTTACCTACCACGGACTTATCGGAGACGAAACGAACAGGGGACATTGTAGAGTACATTGACTCCATTATAGGAATAACAAGACCAAGTGGTTTATCAAAGGGTTGAGTTTACAGGATGTTTAAGTTAACCGGGGATTTAAGACTTTAACAGAGAAATAGATCACGTGGGGGTTAGTATTGCGTAAAAACATTTTAATTTTTTATTATTTTTATTGGACATGAACAAATTGAGAAGAAAGTTTAACGGATTAGTATAGTAGAGAATTTATAGCATGACCGGTGACTTCGAGATGCGCCGTAGGCAAAGACGGAACTAAAGTGGTGGGGGGTGGAGCTGCTCAGTCTGTTGCCGTCTTCAGCCTTGTGAACTTCGGTCTCCAGTCTTCTATACGTGCCGCCCTAAAAACATTCGCTTGTGCCAATTCACGAGTTGTAATACAATTTGTGAATTAATTGCGTTGTGCTCATTACGTTTTAAGTAAAGAGTTTGAGATGGATCATAATGTAAAAAGTAAAATTGGAGGTAGAAAAGTTATACACGGCCAAGCAAGAGAAGTGCTTCCCATTTTATGAAACGGGAAGCAGAAACCAACACACTTATAAATTTGAAGAAAGTTCAACAGCGTGTCGTAGAGGCAACTGGAATTTCTGGAAGTACGCTGAGACGAATTTTGAAGGAGGAAAAAAATAAGTCCAATTGGCAATTCTTTTAGTACGCCTAACAAAGTAAGAAAACGCAAACATACTAAAAGTAATCTGGACAATTTTGATTTGGGTGTAGTTCGAAGAACAATACATAATTTTCATCGACAACGGGGTTTTGTTATGTTAACTATTGCGTGTGGATCTTTGGCGTTATTGTTATTTTAAGTATTCATCATTAAATTAACTTGATACAAGTTGGTAGATAAAACTGAGTTTTTTCTTATTCTACTGTGTATATTGACAAATTAGTTTAACCAGTTTTATATTAATTTTTAATTTAGCAGCTAGGCTATGTCAGTTGAAAATTTTGTAGTGTATAATTGTATCTACTATCGTAAATCCTGAAGCTTACACGGTTAGTATATGATAAATTGAATTTTAATGGCTAACAAAGCGTAACAATTACAATTCTGAACTGTTGTCGTCGTTGGAGATCAAGAATAATATAAATTCCTACCCTTTCCCAATTTATGAGAACCCTTTCTTACCACCAGGTATCTCTACTGCGAACTTATTAAGAAGGGTGAGCTATGAACAACAGCAGCAGCAGGGTGAATTTCGGTAGAACATAGTCATTGTTAAGATCACGTACATCCGGTCCCAATATTTCCAACATTTCCTGTATTGAATTCCCCATCATAAAAGTCCGTCGCCGTAACTTCAAAAGAGTCTAGAAATGTTCAAATATTCTCAAGGTCTCCTATACTAAATTGCTCATCATAAAAGACCACCGTGGTAAGAACATAAGGGTCTAGAAATGTTGGCAAACATTACAATATTCGGCTCCCGCCACCACTATGAGCCGGGAGCCGAAAACTCTCAGTAGGGTTAGTAGCACCGTATTCACTCCCCTACTTTAGATTGTGCCCCCACGCGCTCAACTCCTCCACTCCTCACGCGCATCCCACCGGTCATGCTATAACTTCCCTAGAGTATGTTCCCTTATCTAGTATTGTCATTCTCATTCGTAAGGTTTTGGCCAGAGGATTAAGTTCATAGGGTGATTTAAATTACAAGAACACTTGTCAAGAAAACGACGTCTTCTTCTGTCAATATCGTGGACTACTAATATCGTGGACATTAAATATTGACCAGGGAGCATGGTCTCGAAGATATTTAAGGATAGACTACTATGGTAAACAGAACTCAAAATCAATATGTTTCTATCTACAAATTTAATGAACAAAATTTTGACCAGTTATCTTTTAAAATATATTTAAGCATACACGAATATTTGATTGATGAATTCAAAATTACTGTGCCTCTATATAATAATACATAATATATAATAAATAATGCCTCTATATAATACCGTAATCATAAAATTTTGGCCAGAAAGTATTTTCCGAAAATATCATGCAAAAATACTATTTGGTCAACAGAAAAATAACACTCTGTCTGTATCTACTAACGCCTCTTCACTAACGCTTGTCCAATTGTCGTGGAGATAAACAGACTCTGTCTTACCTACGTAGAATCAAAGTCAAACGACAAATTTCATCTCTATAGTTCAATTCGTTCTAGAAATATTGTAAGGGCAGTAAAGTGACGCTAATTCTTAGTAAAAATCCTTGGACGGACGTGAACTTCAATTGATCTATTTATTTTATACGTAGTAACGATATGTAGTGTAGAATGTTAACTCCACAGATAATTTCGTTCTCGGATTGATATAGACAGGAGTATATCCTGCCTAAAGCACTCAGACAGACGAACATTTACTACTAGGTGGTTTACGTAATTAATCCGAAATTGAATCGAATCGGAGAAAATGAAGTCGCAGAAAATGTTTAATGGCTTGTAATTATCAAACGATGACACAAATTTACGTTGATAGATGTTTTGGGCTTACGAACGGAACATTATTGTCTTTTTAGTAGATAAAATCATGTTATAATTTCTTAAAAACTTAGATTTGGGCTAAGACCAACGGCCACTATAGTGATTCGGTAATTAGATAATCGGGGCATACCAGAGGTTCTCGGGGGGGGGGGGGGGGGGAGTAAGCCCAAAATTTCTGCTGAGGGGCAAGTACAAATTATTTCCTGCTTGCATAGTAGAGTTCAACAGAACAATATATTAATGAATAGTACTTTAAGTGAATGTTTTATTAATTATTTACTTTAAATACTGACAGTTGCACAGTCTGTTCATTTACACTTCAAGTATACCATACGTTATACATTTTCTCATAAACAAGAAAAGAAAAAAAAACTCATGACATAGTTAACTTTTAATTCTTGCATTCTTCCAGAGTATTATAGCATAAAATACGATAATAAATACTCACTCGTATAAATTTAATATCTAAATTTTGCTTTCTCAATGACGCAAGATCTAACTGAATATTAAAATATATTTTCAACAGTTTTTTTGTTCCTAAACGGAAACAATCTTGGTGCTCTTTAGTTTTAATCAGCAATGACATTTATTTCAGAATTTGGATCTCATGTAACTAATTTTTTAAAGAAATATATGACAAAATTAAATTCCACTAAATGACATTCAAGGAAACTATTTAAATATTTTCATGAAATAAGAAAAAAAATATGTGCCAAAACTGGTGGTCCAGGATTTAAATCTCGAAAATTTCAAAAGTAATATTTTAACACTTTTTAAAAGATCTGGTTCATTTCAGTGAAGTTTCTTTCCAAACACGTTTTACCGTTACAAAATGGCGAACAAAAAAAAACAAAATTGGGGTTTACATATAACTGGAATTTTCAACAAATTTAAAATTAAAAACCAGAAAATTATTATTAAGCTGTAATAAATTGTCACATGAACATATTTAAACATATTTACCAAATTTTCCCACCCTACAAAATAAATATCTTTAAAAAGTATCTAACTAAATAGGTGTGTTGTACTTAATTTAAAACGTCTTAAAAAAGAAATGATTTTATATTTAGGCCATATGTCTGTCTCTGTCGGCTTTTGAATAAGAACTAATAGCTAGTGTTAAAAATTAAAACGTATCTAGTATTATTGGTGCTGATTATAGTTACTACATTGTTTAGTGCATTTTTCCTGCCCCTCCGAACCGACTGCGGGTACATTTTACCCGTCCTTCATATACAAACGCCTGCGTGTAACTCGCCATCGCCCGAAACTAGACGGAGTGCTTTGATTGATACACCCTTCAAATGCACAGTTGCCATTTTCCAAAATTGTATTACTCTGTTTAAAATTACTGTTAACGTTGTTCGCCATATATATGTGTACATGACTTTCAGAAAGAAGGTCTTCGGTTGTAAGAGAATGATGAGTGTGGTGGATGCAAAGAAACTAAACAGTGTTCAAAATATTGCCATCTAAGTTTTCTGGCTTGCGTATCAATTCATCTTCAGTAAACAGATGTTAAACTGTTTTCATAATTATTATACTTGATCTAACATACATTGAACATGACCCCTACAAAGAGAGGGAATGCCTTAGATTAGGAGATAGTTATCGTATCAGACTAATATGTTAACGGAAAATGAGGCGAAAACACCACAATGGGTAAGTAGAACTTAACAAACACTTTTAAATAAGTTACGTTATGTTGCGTTGACTCTTTAGTAGATTTCTCTATGAAAGATACACCTGCCTAATGTAAAAATTACCTTTTACTTTATCTCTTTATTCCTTTGAGATATGTTACCAATAAGTGGTGTATACATAATTTGAGTATCATCTCTTATTTCGTGGTAGGAGGGGCTAGATACACCTCCTTTATTTTAGTATTACGCATTAAAGGTTGAGAATGTTCATAAAAACGTGAACAAAACCTCAAGTAACCTTTAAATGGATTTCATTAATGAGTTTATTCTGTGTTTAAATGTCTTTATCCGGGACGGCGGTAAAGCCGCGCAATCTATACCGCCATTTCGGGAGGACACCGATTCATAAGAAATATTACAAACGTACATTATAAAACGGAATTCGCTTTGTAATTACGTCTATTACGAGGGGTTTATACATTTTCATAGTATCAGTTGTTTAAAGTTTGTTTTTGACAATGGGAGGCTTGTGAAGGAAACAGCATTTTCCTGAAATCTGCTATCGCGTAGTGATACAATAAATAAGCAAGATCAATTTATCTGTAATTCTCAGGTGGATAACTAACGTAATACGTAACTACAATCTAGGTTAAAATAAACAAATTATCCCAGAGCGTGGTAAGCATCATACGCATAAGTATCACTAATCTAATGAATTCTGAAAAAATCCTGCAATGTGTGGCTTTGGCACTACCATCCTCCCCCCGATCTTGAAAATAGAGTACGCCTGGTAATTCGCCTGATAAAGCACGACCCCTCTCTCCTTGTACCTGTCCTCGGTTTCAAAGATTGAGTGAATTACAAATCTGGGAGATAACATCAAATCAGACATTGCCGCTTTATTGCAGTGGCTTATTTATGGAGTCCGGAAAGACTCCCCCCAAACTGTTAACAAATAAAATCCTCTGACAAGAGTATAATTCTAATTAAGCATGAAAATAAATTTGACTTGAATTAATTTTAGTTTTAAGAAGCAAAATCTCTGTAAATGATATATAAGTGGTAAGTTACTTCCTTTTAGACGACCGAATGAATTTCCGGTCGTTTCTTCAACGCCTTGAAAGGAGTTAAACACGTATCGTTGACGCCGAAATTTAGAAGCTGGGTTGCTAGAGTATTGATTTTGCGTTATTCATCACTGGATGGTAAAATGTGGATATAACTTCATGCTCTTTATAAATTGGTAATGGTACATATAATTCCTGAAGAAACTGGCTTGTTTGTGTATAGTTACAATCCACAAATCTATCAGGTTTACAAAACCTGATATTACTTTTTTAACGAGTGTATTAATTTAAGTTTTATACAACCACTTATTACATCATTTACATCATTATTACATCATTTTTAACCTGATTGTGTAAAACTATCATAATCATAGTAGCGTGTGCGTGTGAATGTTTGTTTTAGAGTGTGTGGATGTTCTATCGTTTGCATGTAAGTGTACGTATGTGATTTGTCTCATATTTGTATGAAATTTTATGTAATACATTAATTAAATTTTGAATTATTATAATATATTTCTTTATACATTTTTTGTAAAATTATTTATGATTTTAGTACATAAAATTGTATATTTGTATTGTTTTCAAAACAGTTTTTTTATTCTTTACATTGTCTAATTAGATTATAATAATCACTCTATATTGTATAAAAGTCTGCTATACGTCTTTCTTTTGGTTGTAGTTTTGATGTAGTCTTGTGCAGACGAGATGTGAGAGCAAGCTATAAACTGTTTATTTATGTATTATTTATCTGTTACACTGGCCGGCTACTTGATTTTGGTCAGTGACTACCTGAGTTTTTCATTTATTGTAAACATGTATGTAAATGTTGGAAAATAAATATTTATTTATTCATCCCCTCCTCATAAAATAGTCAGTTAAGTTGACCTCGTCTCAAATCCTGCTATGTAACTGCATACGCTTTCAACTTACTGTCCACTTTTTACTGTAACATAACTATGTACAGCCGTTAGGAAGTTTTAAAGTATGGTCTTTATGGAGCGGATATGTATAACACAAATTAAAAATATATATATATATATATATATATATATATATATATATATATTCCACAAAATACTAGTACTATGAGGCGTCATAAACATGCAAAGCACGTTGGAAGGTAATGACTTTGAGGGGGAGGGGTCGAAATTTAGTTAACTTTCTATCTCGGGCCGCGCGTATAAAGGTATGTCCCTATTTATTATATTGTTTTTTCGAATAACTAGCTAGCATTTTTACATTTTGCAATTGTCAAGAGGCGCGGCCCTCTTTGAGAATAACTTCAGAACAGGATCCAGTTGTATTAAAAATGCTCAACTCAAAGCACATGATGAATTCTACACTTGTACAGAATTGGGGGATGCCGAACTAAAATTGTTGTATAATTATATGTATACAGATTCCTATGATATTAAAGCACGAGTTTAAACTACTATTTCTTTGATATCGCTTTCAATTGCGGGATCCGACGTGGAGCGAGCGCGCACCTGGCCGCCCGCCCGTCGCTAAACCGTTCGCAACCATTTTTCAGGGGATTTGGTCTCATTTTAGGGACAGGTAACTAATGGAAACGTAAATCAATACTTTTGGAGTTTTTTAAATGAAAATGCATATAAGGCCTGATTTACCCACATCTTTCCTACGGAGGGATTGTGTGGGGAGCTTGTTCAAACAATCAAATTTTGAGAGTTTTCAGGCTTCAAAAAAGAGTCGTGCAGACCAGCTTTCAAAAATTGCAGCTGTTAACTCTGCCATGTCTCTATATCTTGGAGGCAGTTTTATTCTGTAAGTCAAAATGTGCCCTGACTAGGGGCCGTGACGTGCATGAATATGAAACGAGAGGCAGAGACAACTACCGTACTGGGCGACACAGAACGGTGGTTTATGAACACCTGCCCTCGCAGGCAGGTGTCCGTTTCATCAACAGTTTGCCTGATTCCATGAAAAACGTACAAACGCCCAAGGCTTTAAAAACTCGTCTGAAGCGCTTTTTAGCATCTAAAGCATTCTATAGCGTCGACGAGTTTTTGAATTATAGTTGGGAGACCTCCAATCTAGAAGACTGACACTGGCGTTGGCGGTGGAGAGAATTGGCGATTAAGTGGTATGGATGAATGTAACGATTGTATGTCTGAATGTGGTATTGTGAACGAATGTAAAAATTATAGATGTATCTGTATGACTTTTGCCAAATAATTGTATTATTATCAACGGCAATAAAAGACTTGACTTTGAAGTTTTTACTTAAATGTTCAGATTAGTCACTACTCACCATCAGATTAAATTCTTTTCCTCAGACTGTGGATGTGGATGATGGTGGCCCTGATGAATACACCGCCTTTATCAATTATAGAAGCATTGATTTCCAATAATGATAGAGTGTCCGACAATTAGTTGGTAAATGCTTTACTGTTTAAAGCAGGACGTCTATAACGGTCGCAGCAAAATGGGATTATAGCTGCACATTAGCTGATAAGCGTGCAGTGAGATCGTTGTCACGAGGCGGCCCAGATTACGGCACGCTCTGTACGTTGCACCATGCAAAACACGAGTAACCAGACATTTGGTCCTGTTTCGGATCCTGAGATACAAATGTCAATAATTTGAATGGAACTTAGGATCGCCTTTTCCAATATTCTTTTATATAGAACTCAAACACAAATATGTCTTAAACAGCTACATTTACACGCACTTGTTTCAATTACAAAATATATGTTTTCTTACGAAATCAAGTTAAATAAGATTTGTTCTCAATTGGCATAACATATCAGTTGATAATCTCTGAGCTTGATTGTTTCACTTGCTTATATACTACGCATGTTGTACTTGATGTACTCAAATGTACGAGTGCAAAACGTCTAACAGCAAGCAATCAAACAAAACAATTTACAATTTAGCACATTGTACTTATTTTTAACACAACATTTTGCCATTTTACTCATACCATATTGAGTGGTGTAGCCAGTGGGGATACGAGATATATCCTCCCTCCCCCGGAATTTTGGAAGATAAACTATTAAAAATACGGTAAACATTCAATAGGCCACAAATGAATCAGCTTAAAAAGTTAAAAAAAGTACGCTATACATTATATATAAATAATATTAATTAGTAGATAGTCTGATCCTAAATAACCAAACCATATCAATCCAGGCATCATCAGTTAATTGGAATTCGATTTATATTATCAAGTCTCCGGCAAGATAGTTATAACTCACACTCATGAAAATGCTACCATGAACCTTTTAACTAAAGAGGCACTTCCATAGTGTGCTCAAGAGCGCATTTGTGTGTTAGATTGTATTAACTAGTTTTTTATTAAATAGTAAACCAATGTTATTACCCAAAGCTAAAGATATAATAAAGGATATAAGATTAAATAATTTCATAAAGAATAAAAGTTAACTCAGCGTTACAATGTCTTTCACGTCACTTTCTGCTACACAGCAAGAAATTCCAGGAAATGAACCATACCAAATTTTAATAAAAAAATTGGCATACTTCTGATTTATTATCTCTAAATGGAGAGTTACCCTCATATGGCCTGTTATATTTCATTTACACCTCATATGCAACTATATGGCTACAACGGAATAACCATGTTAATTAGTGCGTATTAGTTACACCTACTAAGACAGCAAAATACAAAAAAAGGCAACAAAGCTAAATACAAAAAAAAAAAACGGCCAATGTAATTGACCACCAGGAGCAGTGAAGGTGTTAAAACCTATTATAACAGCTTACAATATGGCTATATGAGGAGTTTGGTATATAGATTGAATTAAGTCACTGACATTATCTAAATGTTTAACTAATGACTCAGGACTAATGAAGATAACTTTTTTTATGAATTAGTGCTGACCCATAGAATACAGGTTATAATACTTGTACAATTTTGGAGCTTTGATGACTCATCAGTATGGTTGCAGAGACCATTAAAGTACATGTTAAATTTTAGATAGTGTAAAATATGAATATTAAATGGAAGCTTAATACTTCAAGTTTTCACCATTCCAGTTTCAAAAGAATCTAAAGAGACTGAAACAGATAGGTTTCTTGCTTTTTCTGGAACTATCGCTGATATATATTAATGTTAGAAAATGTTAGTTTAAGTTCCACATAAAATAATCAAGAAAGCACTTACTAAATATTTTGAAGTTTATAAGACTCATCTTTTAGTCTTACTAGTCACAAGATTTACTTAACATTTTTAAGTGCTTGGAGAGTTTTTGTAAGATGACTGTAATAAAGGAGTTCATTATACCTAATTTAAAGCTTTTATTATGCATATAAATTGAAAGAATTGTTCACACATAACGCGATTTCTACACGGTGAACAGTAAGAGATACTTTTTTGCTTGTCCGAGTCTGAAAAACAATATTTAAATAATTACACAATGCTAAGAAATATAATAGTATGTATAAATAGTAATTTATAAAAACCTTAGACTCTTATTAAAATTAAAATGTTCCAAAGATTTTTTTATATTTATGAATTGGCATTTTTAATTATGTAAAATGTTATTTTGAACAATCAAAGATATTGTCACTGATTTAAAACTCTCAGCTTCAATAGTTTTCCAGGAAAAAAACTGTGAAATCCAGTCAAAATAATTTTTTGCCACGCAAAAATGTAGTCACTTATCCTGATGAATAGTTCGAACTCTTTTAATTCGTCAAGTAATATTGTATAATTTTAAAAACAGATAGGATTTTAATAATTAATATATGACACTTGATTACAAATATCAAATTAGTTTATGTATTTTCATGTGTTTATAACAAATTAGCTTTCAATAAATAACTGAAAGCGCTCAAAGTTTACAATATATATAAACTTATAAACAAAATATTGATAACTTTGAGGTATAAATTTAGCGGTCCTAGGACACTTTAAGAGCCAGATGGTCAAATTAAAAAACGAATCAAATTGAATGAAATTACCATGTAAAAACTATAAAAAAACTCTATAAAGTCAAACATTTAAACACTTTATAGTTCAATCGAGAATTCATTGAGAGTCATGGACCAACTGAGAGACAAGCCAAAATCAATGAAATTATCATGTAAAAGCTATAGAAAAGACTCTACAAAGTCAAACAATAAACAGTTTCGGAGAAAATAAAAAATTCAAATGAAAATAATCAAATATTCCCATATTGAGAAGAATATTTTATACTTTTTGATTGGAATGAATACAAAACTAGATTTATATAAAAAAATATAAATACATTTTTGTTTATAATTTGAGGGCCCTTTTCATTACCTCAAAAATTAATCTAATTCGTGTAAAGAATATTGAATTTTAATCTATGAATAAAATGTTCATTAAACCTAATGGCAAAAACATGCACACTAACAAGACTACACCAAAGACACAATCATTCATTTTGATAAAATACTTTAAATCTTTGAATTGGAGCAAAGAAAATAAAAGAAAAAGAATGTAATATGGTTAATATTGTAGAATAAAGATTTTTTTCATTAAAATTCTTAAGAATATCGAAGCAAAGTCTATGAATATGTGCATAAACATCTAATACAAATTGTATTCTTTTTGAGGTAATAAAATGAGACCGCAGATTAGAAACAAAAATGTATTTATTTTTTTTATATAAATCTATTTTTAGTGCATTCCAATCAGTCTATTTTTATCTCCAATGAGTATAAAATATTCTTCTCAATATTTGATTATTTTCATTTGGATTTTTGATTGTCTACGAAATTTTTTAATATTTGATTTTGTAGAGTTTTTTTATAGTTTTTACATGACATTTTCATTGATTTTGGCTTGACTCTCAATTTTTACATGGCTCTCAATGAATTTGTGATTGTCCCATGAAGTGTTTAAATGTTTGACTTTATAGAGTTTTTTTTATTGTTTTTACATGGTAATTTCATTCAATTTGTTTCACTTTTCAATTTGATGACC
This sequence comes from Homalodisca vitripennis, assembly GCF_021130785.1. Classification (NCBI taxonomy): domain Eukaryota; kingdom Metazoa; phylum Arthropoda; class Insecta; order Hemiptera; family Cicadellidae; genus Homalodisca; species Homalodisca vitripennis. Next base: position 104,122,840 of record NC_060215.1, read on the forward strand.
ATCTGGCTCCTAAAGTGTCCTAGACCGCTAAATATTGATCTAATTATATATATATATATATATATAAAATTTTTCGTTTTGTTAAGCCAAATAATAACTTTACTATGCCAATTTATCATGTATAAGCACTAACTGTATATTCCAAGTACACAGGCTAGTACAATATACCAATTCATCCTAAATTAAAGCTCTTTTGATTGATTTATATACATAGCTATTATGAGATTTGCTTTCTCTATGGACTCTTAACATTATGTTTATAGCTTATTTCAAAACCGTATTTGATGCAACAATATTATTCTGTTACAGGTAATTTATAAGATGAACCCGACCATTGTAGTGGTTTTCGTGATTGGCTCAGCGCAGCTGTTGACTGCCACTCCTGTACATAGACGAGAAATTATCGCAGACAACAGGAAGCAGTTTTATACAATTCCAGAGGTACTGACAACTACCACTTCTACCCCACATGCACTTATGGAAAATATCAACAAGGCTTTAGAAACAACCACAATTTTGGCAACTGACGATGAATTAAGTCTTTCAAGTGAAGAATCAATAAATATAAAGCCCGGATCAATCTCTCTTTCTTCAGAAGTACAGGATGACTCATTAGAAATTAAGAATAGTCCTCCGGAAACTTCTCTTTCACCACCAGAGTCTTCACATTCAAATGCTGAAGATACAATACATACTTTAGGGAGCACCGTATTTACATCAGGTGAATTACAGAATCCAAATGAAACCACAGAGCAAGCATTGGATGAGTCACATAATAAAACTGCAGAACCTACCGTGACCAGTAAAGTATCATCTGAAGATTCTGAAACAGTTGACTTAAAATCTTCAGGTTCCCAGCCTCCATACGAAAATTTGGATTTATCATCTCTACAAGTGTCAAATTCTCCTGATGAACCTTTATCGGAGGCGTTTCAGACTACATCTGAAGCCACATTGCAACTAACAGAATTATTATTTGAGGATAATCCAATATCTGCAACGCTCATATCCTCACCTGAAGATTCAACACCATCCTCCAAGGATTCTTTATCTTTAGACGAATTATTCTCATCGAAATCTTCAACTGATACTATATTTCTAGCAACTAAAAAATCTGAATTACCTTTTGAGACAACAACTCATACTCCTATTGAAACTCATATTTCATCAGAACCGTTATCGGAAACTTCATATTATACACCTAAAGCCTCTGAATCCTTATCTCAAGACCCAATATCTCCTACATACATATCTCACTTATCACAAGAGTTGTATTCTGAAATGTCCAAGATCTCTCCAGAAGTTAATGAACCTTCTTCTGAATTACAAAATCTGGTCTCTGATCCCTCATCTGAAACACCTTATCTTCTGAATTTTAATAAAACATCTGATCTGCCTGTAACAGACATTCCAGAATCTTCTACTCGAGCTTCAGTAACTTCTTCGGAAACACTAATACCTACATACCTCTATTCTCACACTCCTTCAGATATTTCCCCTGAAATATCATTTCCATTGTCTGACATTTCTACTGATATTACAAGTTTCCCTTCAGAAATATCATTTCCTCTATCTGAAATACTACATTCTTCACCGGAACGTCCATCTAAAACAATAAATTCAACATCCAATGCTGAATTAGAAGGTAGCACTAGACTATCTGAAGACAATACTCTAACGTCAACAATACAAAACTTTGAAACCCTATACCCTTCTTCTGAAATACTACTTACAACATCTAAGGACATAGACCAATCCTCTAGCAACTTAACTTTGTTAACTGAAGGGTCAAATCTTTCATCTGAGGACCAATATCCTCCTTCTTCAACTTCTGAAAAACCTGAACCATATTTTGAAGATGCAACTTCATCAACATATATACCAAATTCTTTATCTAGTTCACAGTTTTCTTTGCCTTCTTCTGTATTTGATTCAACAACTGAAACACCTATATCTTTACTGGAAACTTCGGTTACATCAGATATGCCAATATCTTCCTATGAAGACATAGGCTATTCATTGGAAAGCTCTTCAACAATCTCAGAAGATTTAAACACATCTTATACAACGTCTGAAAACCCTGAACAATCTTTTGAAAACGCAACATCATCATCCTATATACCTAATACACAGTTTTCTTCATCATCTTCTGTATTTGATTCAACAACTGAAACACTTATACCTTTACTTGAAACTTCAGTTACATCAGATATGCCAATATCTTCCTATGAAGAACTAGGCTCTTCATATGAAAGCTCTTCAACGATCTCAGAGGATTTAACATCACCTTATACAACGTCTGAAAAACCTGAACCATCTTTTGAAGACGCAACTTCATCAACCTATTTACCTAACCCTTTATCCAATACACAGTTTTCTTCATCTTCTTCTGTATTTGATTCAACAAATGAGATACCTATATCATTACTTGAAGCTTCGGTTACATCAGATATGCCAATATCTTCCTATGAAGATTTAGCCTCTTCTTACGAAAGCTCTTCAACAATCTCGGAGGGTTTAAAACCATCTTATACAACCTCAACATTAGATAATACAGCACCATCTTCATCTGAAGCTAATTTAGTACCATCTGAAGTACCTGAACCATTTTCTGAAGCTACAACTTTAACAGAAGATGCGACAGACTTATTCAGTGAAGGCATTCATTCATCAGAATTTACAACAAGGATACCTTATCCCACATCTGGAACTTATGAACCTACATCTGGAGTCCAGTTATCATCAAAAGAAGTTACATTTTTGGAATATTTTCCATCCATATCGATTTCAGAACCCACATCAGAAACGTTAAAAACCTCAAGTGAAGTTTTAGAATCTACTTTGGAAACATTTGGTACCTCATCTGAAATTCTGCAAACTTCTACGATATTTTTGACTAAATCACCTAGTTCAGATACTTCAGAATCCATTACTGAATACTCTTCAGGAACTGAAGAGCCACTTCAAGAATCATCCAAATCAGTATTCTCATCTATAACATCAAAGCCTTTACAAGACAATTCTGAGTTAACTGTTTCTCTATTTACAACAGAAACTTCAACACTACTGAATGTACTGTCAAGTGAAATTTCCTTTAATACATCAAAAACATTAAGATCCTCCACTGAAGTTCCAGAAACAACAGCTGATGAGTCAACTGATTGGCTTACGACTTTGGCAGGGCACACTACTGAATCTTCAATCACTGAAGTTTCTCAATCTTTCGAATCCTCTACAGAAATGTCCACATTGATAGATATTATTTCTTCATTTAATCAGACAACTGAAGAATCAACAATTACACCAATGGACCCAGTTACAACCACTTCAATTATGGTAACAAATTCTACAGACACTAAAGGAACAACAGCGCAAGTAACAACAGAACCAAGAAACTCTGGAAAATCAGGTCATCATTTCAGTGTTTTCCTTCCTTTAATACTGGTCACTTTCGTATCAACAGCACATATTATAACATGGATATAGAACATTGAAACAAAAAAATAAATATGAAAATGTTTAAAAAAAAGTTGAAACAGTAATAAGGAGAATTTTGGGTGCACTCAAACTAGAGAGTTGGTAACATTTCTTAAAGGAAGGTGACTGAAATATATATTTCTTATAGTTTGGGTACTATAAGACAGCAAGCTAATAAGTTTATTGTTTGCCTTATATTTTTATTGTGTTTCAAAACATTAAAAAGTCAGGGAGATAAAAATCTGTATTGCTAGAATTGTAATTTTGCACCTTTTTAGAGGAAAGCTTATATGCATTCTTACCAGAGTGTCAATCTACTACTAAAATTAGGCATCTGGAAAACCTCTTTATTTACTATATTTCACATTTATAGTAGGTACATATTGAAATAATTTTGTAACATAAATCAGAGATTTTAGTCACATATGATAATAATATTTCATTGTTACAATGAAATCTTGGAAAATTATTGGTGAAATGAAGATGTTTCTTAAATTTAGGTATTATTCCTAAATTGAGTGGTTAAATGTATGGTAACAATACAATTAAGGTAGATCACGTCATGAGTATACTCTGGTTGAGCAATAAACACCACAATTCCTGTAATTCTTAATTACATATGACCATAAAACAAAATGATGATAGTTCAAATAGTTCCTTAGAAATTTATGCCATAGAACTAAATTTTGAGTCATAATTCCATTACCATCTAGTCAGATAGATAATTAAGAGGAAATACACTATAATACACTTACTTTGTTCGAGGCCAGGACTGGCTGTTGGATGACTTCTTCGCTTGTCCTTAACAAACTTCCTATTTTATTTTCATCAAAAGAAAGGAATTGTTCACCACCACTGAAATAATAAAATAAATTTCCCACGTATCAAGGTATTAGATCACCACTTGATATTGTACTTTATCCATCATCATTAGTATTTAATTTTAAAATAGTATATTCCATAGCAGAAAAAATTTAATTTTGTGGTTGGGCTGAAGGAAGGCTTTTAGAGTTATCACAACAACCAACACTTTCTGGACTGTTAACTGGCACTTTTTTCATATACAAATGTTATAGGATGTATGTTTATTAGAATTATATTTATAATCCCATACTTTCAAAAAAATTTTCAGTTCTAAACTATTAAAAATTGTAAGGGTCATTGAAGAGTTCATGGGAAATATAAATTTGTTTTTGATCAAACAATTCAGCTAAATTTTAAATGATGAAATCCACAAACACACAAACAATTAATATGTTTTTCTATATGAAAATCTTCTCAAGCATTATGCAAAACAAACTTCTTGTTGTTCATGACCATTAAATCATTAGGCCATTTTAAACTTTCAACATTTTTCTGTATAATCCTTATTGTTTTTTGGAAAACTTTGGCATCCTACACATCTTAAACATAAAATATTGAAGTATAATGCCTTACATTGCCTAGTTGAGTGTTATAAACTTAATGTTTGTGAAATTTAATCCCTTTAACCTTATCAGGAAGTAAGGGATTTAGTGATATCTAGATGGTTTTAGATACAATGTTTCTACATTTTATTTATAGTCTATCCTTATTGTATGGTTCTAAAACGATTTTTCATGTTAAATATTAGCTTTAAAGTATGTTTCACTGAAACAGTAATCTTTTAATTCAGGAATGTGGTTCTTCAAATCAAGTAATTTGGAGAAATGTTTCTTTTTTGGAACTTTGGAACTTAAAGTACAATTAATAACATTTATTACAGGAAGCTGTGTTAAGCAATGTGTTATGTTTTGGTGAATGAAGAAAGGGTAATTTTGGAAGAAGAGAAAATGGAAGGCCCCACAAAATGGTCTCACATATACAAAGGGCAGTAGGCTACTGATCAACCTGCTAGCCTAAGGGCTAATCACCAAACTAAAACTAGTTACTCTAATTTAGACCTGATCGTGTTTAAGACTTCACTGTATTCATAGCACTATCTATACATGGGAACCTTTTGTTAAGCAAAATTATTCTATAAATTGCAATTTTGGACTGATGTTTGTAACTTACTACTATAGGATTTTGATATATTTTTTTAATTTAATCTTATTAAGACTCCTGAGGCCTGGGGAAAAACTGTATAGTACAGTAACAGAGGTAGTGAGTGAATGAATTTTGTTCAATATTCATATGAATTATGACTTAAAGTAATGTAATTTATAATGAAAAAATGGTTTGATGTGTTTTTTAATGAAATAATACTTAAGAACATTAATTTTTATATACAAAAGCCATGCCATTCCCTTGAGTCATCTTTCATATACAAATGATAAAAATCAAATCTGTATCTTCAACCATTTTTTAATGGAGCTGAATTCGATATGGCCTCTACTGTTTATTTAAATACCTAAAACTCCTCATGTAGCATAAAATTCTTTTCTATTTGTTTTTTACTTTTGGGAAGACATTAAATGACTATGACAACAAGCTTATTATATAAAAAAGTTAATCCAACCAGAATTTGATTACATCATAAATTTTACAATTATTAAAAGTCATTTTTATAAAGCATTAAATTATTTATGCTTATGTTACTGATTGTGTTTGTTAATAAAATATCAAATAAATAAAGATAATTGACAAGTAACATATGAATTTGTAAATTGCACATTCCAGCTATGTTTCATAGGTTAGTTATTGTTATATTCTTTTTAAGTTTTTGTGTAATATATTTGCTAGAATTTGATGTGTTTTCAATGAGCTATTTATGTACATAGACAATATAAAGGAGCCAGGGAATTTAATTAACATCTTTTAAATACATTGAACTTTGACTTTTGTATGTATATTCTTTATATTTAGTCGAGCAAAATAGTTAATATTAACTAGTTATATGTGTTCGTAATTAAATGAAATGTGATGTACTGTATTATTATATTAGTCTCACATCTATACATTTTTATATTTTCAATTTTTGATATACTTACTATATACTGACAAGTGTTTAGTACAAGTTGTAAATATAACTAATTTATTTAGGTATGATGTGAGTTATAACATTTTTAATTACAAACGAGAGTCATAGTTTTTTGTAAATCACTAATGATACATTCATGATACCATGAATGTTTTAATGAACCATATTCATTTGTTATAATATTCCATGGAATGTTCAATGTTCTACAATAGAGATTGCCGGGCATTATGGGATTTTGAAATTGGTCTAATTGCAAGTTTTATTTTTGTTTACTTGTGTGAATCTACTAAAAATAGGGTACAACATAAATTTAGTTACTGTTATTTTTATTTATGTACTTGTGTTGTTTATATGTAAATATGTAAGAATAAACTGTAAAATTATCATTTTTACCTCGTGATTTATTTTATTCCTATTTTGTTTGTTTGTTAATTAATTAATTATATTATTTGGTTGGCCACTACATTGACTCTGTTCCAGAACCATTTGAACATCTTATGATGTAGAACAAACCAGTCAGTTTTATCTTTAGCTCTTTTAATATGTAAGCACATATTAATTTATACATATTAATTTAATAAATTACGGTTTAGGTGTGAAAAAATGGCAACTTAAATTATTGATGATTTAAATATACTAACACATATGACATGATGATGAAGTTCTGTGTTTTTCAAATTGGGAATTTCTATTGTTTTGTTAGCCAAGAGGTGATACTCCACAAGAATGAAAATTCAGGATCATCTTTGTTAATTACTCAGTACGAACAGTCAAAGATTCTGAAATCCAAACTAAACTGGTAAATGGTCCTCTGCGAACCTAATACAGCACAGAACACTCAAACTATTTTATACACCATTTTACATGGTCTGTAATGTAAGGGAATGTTCAGCATAGGAATGGAATTACATGCAAAAATGATGAGACCTGCTATTTAAATTTATTGGGTTTACTTACATAACTTACTTAACTGATGATTAAATCTATTGAATGCTATATTGCAATTAATTGATAACAATATGCTCCCATACAAATTTTATATGAGATTGGAGGGGTGGCAAGTCGGTATATGATGGTTATGGCAGCTATTAAAATTATGGCAATTCCTCAGCTATATAACGTTAATATTGCCATTGGCAGTGGATTGACTCACACATCAAATGGAACAAATATAAGCGGGTGCTGAGTAGACAAGGCAGTTTAGTACCAGCTCTGAGTTAGGGTCCGATTGATAATGTTAAACCAGTAGAGGATATTAAATTTATACAAAGCTGCAGCTGAGTTCCTTTGCGTTTCTCTTTAAGCAAGGTGAGTGGATTTTTCAATAAGGCAGTGTATGTGGAAATCTATTTAAAAATAACACACTTTAAACAGTAACAGGAGATATGTAATGATCTGATAGGCAGGATCAAAGCTAAAGAAGTACCAGTAATATTTAATTACAGTATTGCAATAATATTAACCACTGGGCTGGTTTTAGTTTCATTCTACCATTTTAAGAATTAATCAAACTAATCATAAGCACAATTCAAATCTAAAATATTTCTTTTGATAATATTGATTAACAAATTACAATTTGAGTTTAAAAACAAAACATAATTACTTTTACATCCACTGAAAAAGAATTTGTACATTTATATTACGATAGTAAACATAGTATCTTATTGAATGAATACGAAATATCTGCACCAAAGGCCATGTGATAATAATTATAGCAAATAATTGTTTAAAGTTAATAGAATTATGAACAAACAAGTAAACTCTCAGCCAAAGTTTTTTATCAATCTGTTAAAAGATTTTGTTCCATAAAAGTTTTTATTTGTTTTTGAATAATCTGAATATTAGCTTTCTGTAAGAAATTTCTCAGTGTTTGTGGTTGGTGTACAGGTAAGTTTCAAATTAATTGTTGATATCGGAAATAAAGTATATTGAAATATAAATGTTTTGTCTAAAAAAGTTCAACTCTTTTTGTACATTGTTGATAAATATATGAATTGCTGTGAATACATTTATGCATTACATTTTATCTTCATGAGATCACTCAAGTCATTCAATTGATTAACTTTCATTTGAAGTTTGATATATTTTTAGTTAAGTAATCTTTAGCTCCACTGCACAAGTGGGTGGACCAATGCCTCTAGGTGTCAAACAAGGCAACTCAAATAGGGATTCCCTCCCCTTAATAAGGGGGTTCTTTGATAAGGTTCAAGTAATTAATCGGTACTTATCGATGTAATCTTTATCAAAGGTTTAATTAATATTTATATCCCCATTTAGATTTAATTTATTCACTCAGTAGAAAACTTTTAGAATACTGTTTATTTAAGAGGTCACCACCCACATCCATACCATCCAAAAGTGGTTATCATCTCATAGCTAAAGTTATGAAATGATACACGTTACATAACATGTATTATAATCTTTCACTTAGGCATTTAATTTGAGATATAACTTTAAGATCACATGGAACGTTAAATAATTATTCTTGTTAAATAGACAAAGTATCACATCAAAGAATTTAATTCTAGATCATATTCCACATTAAAATATTTTGTTTTAATCTGTTACTATTGTACATTTACAAAAATGGATTTGCTACTCTTGGTATCTAAATGATTGGCTGATGCATCCAAATTCAAAGCCAAGTGATATTCAACTCATACAAGTTGTGATGGTAGCGAAGAGTGTTGTGGTTACATCAGAGGCTCTCTTAAATTAACTTTTATAAAGACAACAAGCCTGTAACAAAACTATGGAGATCACAAAAAGTGAAATTTAGATTTTATGGCATTATATAACTGTTTAGAAGAGGAAATGTTCAAATTTCTTTTTGATTTCAGGAAAAGGTCATGAGTGTGACTACTGGAAACAAAGCAATATTTGTTGCCATAATATGCTTAAATTTTATTAAAGTCATTGCTCAAAATGAAACACAATGTCACTGTAAATGTAACCAACCATTGGTTGATTCAGTAAATAAGTCATATACTGAAAATTTAACCATGGATATGGCAAAAAAAGAGTTAAGTAAAATCTCAAAAATTACAAATAGCACATTCAGTGGTGGTACTGCATTAAAGTTGAAGGGTAATAAAACAGATGCTGTAGATACAAAAAATAAATTGAATGGAACTAGAGAAATTGAGTTGAATATTAAAAATAGCACCATTGGTGAAATAATAAACGAAACAACGTCAGAAGGAAATTTTCTCACAGGTACATTTAAAGAAACTTTGAAGATAGAAGAAAATAGTGTGCCACGAAATATCACTGTCAAAAATAAGACGGGAGCGAAAACAACGCCAAATTATCCAGAATTACTTCCAGAAGACACGAAAAACATCGTTGTTATAGATAAAAAACAACAAAGAGGTGATATTGAAGTAAATGAGAGTGAAATTACTGTGCAAGAACAAACTAAGAAACCAGAAATTAGGAAAGGTACTAAGACAGAAATCTCAAGAAGAATTAGCACTGAAAATTATAGATTAACAGAAGAATCAGGAAAAATTAAGTCTGAAAAAAACATTAAACTAGATCAATTGAAGAAAATAACGCCAAAGAAAACAAAAGAAAAACCTATCAAAAAACAAGAAAGTTCAAGAAAATTTGTTCAAGAAAACACCACTAGAACGAAACCTCTTCAAAAATTGCCCAATTTTGAAACTACAACAAAAAAGTACCTTTTGAAAAACAATGACACATATAAATATATTATTTATAATGATAATTCTACTGTGTCGCCTTTGTTAGACTTACTAGTGAGATATTTTGTTCAGCTAGAAAATAAAAAACTTGACAATGATGAGCTTTTATATGGGCAGCATTGAGTCTTGTAGAGATTACACATGACAAGGAGAATAAATTGTAAAGGAACTTACTGTTTATAACAACCTGTTATGTGTAATAACAGCCAAGAACCAACTTGATTTGTTTGTATAATCACACAATCTGGTTGTTCTTGAAATTGATAGAGGAATTGTTCTTAAAAAATAAATCATTGACAGCCACACTAAATTTGGTGGTGATTGAAATTGGAAGCGTATCAAAAGGTTTAAAACATAAAACGATAATTTTTTCTTAAACGCTTAAAATAGGAACCTTTGGTCTCTTTTATCTAGTAGTCTGTGATGATATAACTATTAAATAGCCTATGCGTTTGACGATCGGTATCAAGTTTGGAAAACTATGCTATAAATAATAAAAAGTTTAAACTTCCCATTTTTATCTCTACTAAAATGAGAAAATGAGTACTGATTTCTTTCTTAGAAAAATATTTCACTAAAAAAACTGGATTGTATTTTTATAAAGTGAAAGTTAGCACTCTGCTCCTAGAATACTAATTTATATTGCCATCTTTTCCTGAGTGAAACCTTTGTTCTCACAGACTTGTAGTACAAACACAGACTATCTCATATTACTCTTCCTGGAATTCTACAGAACAATCTAAATCTTCTTAAGTCATGCATTTCCCACAGTCATTAAATTTCATTGACCCTGAAATATCAAGTTTTTCATACTCCTATGTAAATTAACCTCCAATTGAATGATCCTTACCAAGCATTATAGAATAACTGGATATTGATTAGGTATATATATATATATATATATATATATATATATATATATATATATATATCAATCACCAATGACAATAGTTGGTTCTGGTGGCAAAGGCATAGCCATGGAGTCTATCTAATAGGGACTGCTGGATGATGGAGAACATTCAGTCTAGTAAAAAATGTTTAGAGGATGCGGGTCGCGTGCGAAGGGGCTCCACTGTGACGACCCTAGCAGTATTTTTAAATTTGGGCCGGGAGTGCAAAATTTAGACAATAATCATTTGCAAATTATGTGAGGCTAAGTAATAATATCTATTTAATTAAACAATTAGTAATTATACGTTTACTTTGCTTTGTTTACAAATTCACTTTTTAATTCAATTTAAATTTCTTGAAACGAAGATAAATAACTTGGAATTTGATACACGGTCAACAATGTATTCAAAGATTATTAAAATTTAAAATATCAGCTAATTTATTACTTAATACTTTTCGTGCAATTTCGAGTAATATATTTATGCATTTCTAACGTTATGTAAATAGTTGATCAGTCTCTACTTTAAACATTTCAAATTAGACTCTAAGTTTTTATATTGTCAAATGAAATAGTGAATTTTTGTATAACTTACATGTAAAGATAAGTTTCTTGGTAGTGTATTAATCCAGCGCCAAAACACTTAGAAATTCTCAAGATCTTGTACACCTTAGATTGTAGATTTTTTTCATTATTGCTTTTATGCAACGAGAGTTTTTAAGTTAGTTGGAAGTAGAAAAAACATAAATAAATTCATCATTAAAATACTTCAGTATTCAGTAGTACATGTTAATTAAAATTTTAGAAAACACGAAACGAAGTATACCTAATTTAAAACAAATTAAATCGTTTTTGTCAAGTATTACGGAACCATTTAAACTATAATTTGAATTTATTTTAGACACTCATTAAGTAATTTATTTTATTTTAAACAAATGTCTGTTTGTAGTTTATCCAACATTAACATTATTTTTACCATCTGGTTGAAATATAATTTGTAACAATAATTTGAAAAATTTAAACTATTTAGTTATTTGTGAAACATTATTATGTAATCAGAAAGGCTTATTATTGGTTACTTATAACAAAATATAATCAAATGTTTTAACTATTTATATATGGATTACAAAAACATAGTCAGGAACAAATAAAGGACTATGGAACTTGGAAACCTTTCGATCTGACCCAGTTTGTGAACTATCTTCAAATTTTCAGAGTGTGTTAATATTCTGTGGTAGCGAAATCTCATAAATTTATAATTTTAAATAAAAAAGTGTAAGTTTTGAAATAGATAGTTTAGAACTTGATTTATTACTTCAAGTTCAAATATAAATGTCTAAAGTAGATAATACATTTTAGAAAAATGTGTTATAAATAAAGTGTAACAAAATATTCTGCTATATTCGCTTTTTTAGGATATACAATGTTCATATTTAAACTAATATAAAATGTGATGAAACTATGCCATCAAATTCCAATTCTCATGTACATATTGTGATTTGTTAGTATTAATCATACCTTGCTGATTACAAGTTGTTTTTTTTATGTATAAACCTTATGGTTATAAACCTTGTACCTTGTAAGTTACAGTTCAAGTTGTATGATTGTAACTTTTGTTGTTAATTTTCTTACTATGATGTAAGCTAGTGCAAAAATTATGAATAACACTGATATCTCCATTAGTTTCTAAATAACAGCTATTTTAAAATCTTGATCAACATATGAAAAGCCATATAACAGAAATAAAGTTTCAAGAATCATGAAAGTACAAAGCTAAAAATACCAAACATTTTATACCAAATTTGTTACAGTTAGATGAAGAGTAACTGTGGAAATGAATTTTCACTGTTAGACTTTATGTTTGTTGAAAAAGTAAAAAATCACATGTATTTAACATAACAACATAAGTAGCATGTTTACTATACTTTGATATTTCTGTAAGTGTAAACAATTTTTGACTTATTCTCCTGAATTATTAAAAAGATATAATTAATAGTGTAGAGTATATGTTAAATGTGACTTCCTGGGGATTGATAAGTTTGAAATAAAATTTTGTGCTCATCTTAGTAAAGTTTTGTTAGTCATTACCCATTAGAAATATCCATGCTCTTACACGTGACACAGTATTCATACATTTCTTAATGTGGATGTTTAACAACCGGTTGCTTTGCAACTAAAATTCATGTCAAGGATATTAATAGTATGCAATATGACACCCACAATATGTAAAAAAGGTCTATCCATAAGATTCTTTCTATAGGGGCTAATAATTAATATAGGATGAACTTGACTTCCACAATTACATAAAACCGTTGTCAAATTCATAAATCAGTACAGGATATCCTACAAAATTGACTGAATGTTAAGTGTCTAGGCCCAAACACAAAATTATATTTTAATTATGGAAGGAATTGTCAAGATGTCTTCTTGACCACCACCATTGTTCTCCACAGCAAAGAAATTATTAACGAAAAAAAATCAAAATTTAAGGCAATGATGCAGCAGTGCTTCACAGCAGGAAATTTGCATGTAGCTGTGTAGAGACCCAGGAGGACAGTACATTGAAGGTAACAACATCAAATTGTACATGTTTATAACTAAACTTTTTCAGCCTCATTGCATTTTTTATAGCTTTTCCTTTTACATATGATAATTTTACTTATTCAGAGTGGAGTAAATATGACTACTTGATTGCGTTAATTATGTTTAGTTTTGAAAACACCATCCCCCATGTTAGGTAAATAAATTAAACTTTTTATTTGAGTTATTAATGTGAAAATGTGAAAGCATTAAACTCTTTCTGTATATATAGAACACATTATAGAATAATTTAAACTCAACGTGTAGTATACTTTAATGATAAATAGACCTTGGTTGAGAATGAAACTTGTAATTCTGGCCGTGGCTATATACGAGTAAAGCAGAAACTGCTCTAAATGAAACAGCAGTAATAGTAATACTTGCTCAGCCTACAACGCTCAGAATTAGTTTATTACTTTATTTGTAAAGTTACTGTATGGAATAAATAAACCCTGTAAAATCATTACATAATATAACAATATAATGTATGTATACAAAACAAAAACATGTAAATCTACTATTTTTGAGGTGGAATATTGATTGTATCATGTTTATTCTATCTGATATGAAATAAAATAATTTTAAACTTTTCAGTTTGGTGCTATGGGCTTCAGTCATGTAATTGATCACGGTGTTGAAACACCTTAAGTTAGGGAATATAAGTGTTTTCACCAATAAAAGTTTGATGCGACAAGGTAGGAGTTGGTGCAAATTTTCTTTGTGTGTAAAACAGCACATCTGTTACACTATCTGTTTACCCCAGTGTGTTGTTTGAATATGAGTACAAGGCTTTTCACTTAGTCAAAATACTAACAGAGAAAACACTAGTGTGTATAGTGTAGAATAATAAATAATTGGTAGCTGTGGATGTGTAAGTGACTTGGGAGAGGAGGGTGCACTTATAAGCTACACGGGTACAACAAATGTCATACCACTAAATTCAATTTATATTTGTTTACAGGCATCAAATCTCTCATTAAAAACTTTAGGATTTTTTCATGGACCAACGAGAGCCAAAAACTAATATATATATCTTTAAGTTTATTGTCAGTCTATGTTTTTTATATTTTAAAAATCACATTTAAAAACTACTACATACCAACTAAATATTAGTAAACTCTTTATGTTGACAAGATCTATCAATAAAAAAGTTCAGGCAAGTTTGAAAATTAAATTTCGTATGAACTTCTTCCCATACAGCCTAGTTACTCCTTGTCCCTAACCATGTCAATAACTAAATGGACATCAGATTTGACAAAAGGATCTATTCTACCAACTTTGTTAGGAATTATATCTATTTCGTATAATTGTGCTATGTTTTACCTTAAAACAACTTCAGAACATTCTCCTACTACTGACTAACTTCCCTACTTTTCTAGCTTCAATAAGATCATCAGAGGGGTTTCAAAATTTTCTGAGCCACTCCATCTTAAACCTTCTCTAAAAATTACTACTTCACAACAATAAAGAAATATTTCAGTCAATTTCATGTCACCCAACATAACAAAACGCATCTATGAATGAACCCCAATCTCCTATGTCTAAAATAAAAAAACAAACTTTAAAACGCCACAATATTCAATATTCAGTTAGTAACTAAACGCTAAATTTAAAATACAAAATGAAATAATACATTTCTATATTCAAAGTTCAGTAAATGAAATCCTAATAAGTAAACCCTCGTAAATCCCAGTGGTATTTAAAAACATAAATCATGTAGTTGTCAAATATATATATGACTACACTACAAGTACTTGTAGTGTACCTAGGATATTCTAATATAGTATATACATTAGTATATAGATCTGTGTCTTACGATGTCGGTTCATCGCTCGCGGTGTTAACTGACATGTCCTGTGGGACGTCCTGCCGGTGGCGGTCCGGGTTCCCGGCGGTGTGTAGGGTCCGCCTGAAGCATCCCGAGGGTTCAGGCCGCCGATTCAATCCCACCGCGGTGCTCTTGACTGAGTGTCGAGATGGGCCGGCACGTTTACTTTGAACCAATTAGAGTGCTTAAAGCAGGCTGATTTCTGCCTGAATACTGTGTGCATGGAATAATGGAATAGGACTTCGGTTCTATTTTGTTGGTTTTAAGAATCCGAAGTAATGATTAATAGGGACAGGCGGGGGCATTCGTATTGCGACGTTAGAGATGAATAGTACATTTTTGAAACAGAATATGTCATAAACTCAAATGGGACAAAATCTTGACTTACACCACTATGTTTCTCAGCACCCCATATGTTTTAAATAATGATTTATATTACCTGTAACTTTATTTTTTGTTTTTTTTTTAAAACACTAAAGGTTATAATTATAATAAACGATTTAGTTTACTGCAGATAAGCTGTTGATACACAATGATTAGCATTATGATTTATTTGTTTGTAATTAATGGACTCATATTTTTATTTTAGGATAAAAATAATTAGAAATAACATTTTTATTAAAACATTAAGTGATCATTTCTTTATTATCGTAATTATTAAATTAATAACGGCAGCGACAATCCTTAAGGAATTTTAGACACAGTAAAAAAATTCTTATAACAGTAAGTTATAAGTCTAACTATGTTTATACATCTGAATAATAATAATAGTATTTTCATAACTATGGAGTACCATCTTGACAAAACTAAACCTAGCGTACTTGCTGTGTGTATAATAGTGTTTTAATGTTTTTGTATTTCATGTTCCTTATTTGATTTATATTTTACAAAGTTTGTTTTTGTTATTTTGTTAGAGATCAAGTCCATGTTTATTATATTTTGTTACATAAATATGTATTTTGCCTGATCTGTTTAGGATATATTTTTGTCATTCCATTGAAACTTATGATGAAGATATAATAAAAACTAATTTGTTTGAGTTTCTAATGTTTGTACAGAGCATAAAAATAAATATATTTTTGAAATAAAAATATATATATATAAAGATTTACTAACTAACTGTAAATTTCTTGTCACCAAAAGATACATAAATTTAAGACTACTATGTTTTGTTTTAGTAAATGGAATCCCGACGACTCATACTATGTGTCTTCCTTGTGTGGATGCATCAAGCAGTATGTTGGCCAGAGTTCGAGGAAATGTTTTCTGATGAAGATATACCAACAAACATGTTAGGAATAGAAAAAAGTTCAATAATCAGAAGTGTAACAATTTCTACTACTAAAATGGATTATACAAACATCAATAAAAATTTGAACACAACAACTTTGTCCATGCACAAAGTTTCGCCTGGACAACAAAGACATAAAAGGGATCCAATGTACCAGAACGAAGAACTAAATTATACAACAGAAAGTGTAAATCACATTGACTCGAACTCAGAATCAGTTAAAGAGTATGAGATTTCAACCTCTGCAGATGAAAGAAACATAAGCACCACTCTCCAACAGCAAAATCTTGGACTTAAATTAACTAATGGAAATGCAACATACTCAACTGAAGAAGAATCAAAGAGTACGACAGGAAGTGTAAATAGCACTAACATTTACTCAGAATCAGTTGATGAGAATGAGATTTCAACCTCTGCAGATGAAACAAACATAAGCACCACTCTCCAACAGCATTATCTTGGTCTTAAATTAACTAAAGGAAATACAACATACTCAACTGAAGAAGAATCAATGAGTACGACAGGAAGTGTAAATAGCACTAACATTTACTCAGAATCAGTTGATGAGAATGAGATTTCAACCTCTGCAGATGAAACAAACATAAACACCACTCTCCAACAGCATTATCTTGGTCTTAAATTAACTAAAGGAAATACAACATACTCAACTGAAGAAGAATCAAAGAGTACGACAGGAAGTGTAAATAGCACTAACATTTACTCAGAATCAGTTGATGAGAATGAGATTTCAACCTCTGCAGATGAAACAAACATAAGCACCACTCTCCAACAGCATTATCTTGGTCTTAAATTAACTAAAGGAAATACAACATACTCAACTGAAGAAGAATCAAAGAGTACGACAGGAAGTGTAAATAGCACTAACATTTACTCAGAATCAGTTGATGAGAATGAGATTTCAACCTCTGCAGATGAAACAAATATAAGCACCACTCTCCAACAGCATTATCTTGGTCTTAAATTAACTAAAGGAAATACAACATACTCAACTGAAGAAGAATCAAAGAGTACGACAGGAAGTGTAAATAGCACTATCATGAACATTGAAACGGTAGCTGAGAATAATGAGATTTTATCCTCTACAGCCAAAAGGAACATTAGCACGAATCTTCAACAGCAAAATCTTGAACTTGTATTAGGCAATGCATACATATCAAATTCATCTGAAGAAGAACTAAAACATACAACAGAAAGTGTAAATAGCAATGACATGAACTCTATAATAGTTGATAAAGATAATGAAGTTTCATCATCTACATCGAAAACTATCAAACAAAGTATTCTTCAAAAATCAGATACGTTGCTTTGGTTAAATGGATCCGATTCAAATAGTGCAACTAAAGATGAACCAAAGTACACAGCAGAAATTGTAAATGTTTCTAACATAAATTTTAAAACAGGGAACATAAGAAGTTTTGACTCTACTGCTGAAAACAGCACTACAATTCCTTTTCACCTCATATATACTACATTCGGGTTAACTGGATTAAATAAATCTGATTCGGTTGATGTAAAATTAAACTATACCACAGAAAATCACAACAGTAATACAAATAACTACAGAACTAATGAAACTGAGTATTCTACACCTTATTTTGTGCCAGTTACTTATGGAAACCTGATTTCATCAAATAAAAATTATAATAAATCTACTACAACAACAAATTCAAATCTCATAAAACCAAACACATCAACGATAGTTACTAAACAGAATAAAAGTGATTTAGATACCAAACAAAACAATTTTACATTTGTGAATACCACAAATAATATAAAAATCATTGAAATTTCAACAACTTATGAAAGAAAAACTCCAGAAGACACAAAATCAAGATATTTTAAAACTAATGCTGAAAAAGAATTTCTCAAGAGTGAAACATACAAAACAGTTAAACCTTTAAGCAGGAGTATAAATAACCATACACAGCATAGAAAATTGGAACCAGATATTCAAAATAGTTTGGTAACGTATGCAATAACTCAACAAAACATACCAAAAGTTCATGAAGGTTCCTATCAAACGCATAGAAAAAGTTATCGCGCAAAACCATTCCTCTAATAGATATACAGCTAAAGCCGAAAGTAAGTCTAGACAAAATCTGGGAAGTAATAATAATTCATCAATTAATAATTCCATCATTTCACAATATAATCCAATTACGAGAAATAGACAGGCTGAGGTACACCAACATGGAAAGAATAATGTTATATTTAGCAGGACAATTCCTCAGATTGCTAAATACAAACTAGTACAAAACATTGAAAATAATGATACAGTCAAATACTCCATGAAAGCAGAGGGAGAAACAAATTTAGACGTAAAAGAAGAGAAACATCATAATATCAATCTTGTAATCAAAAAAGAAAATGTTACATCATCACTAACAAAAAAGATTGGTTCATTTTTAAACAAAGAAATAAAGATGAAAGTAAGGTCTATTCTGGAATTCCTGGGAACTATATCCTGGGGGTCATTCATATTTTACTCTGTTGGAAAAGAGAATTCATAACAATAAACTAGCATGTTTAATTATGTCTTAACAGTTTATCCTGTGGATTACTTAAAGTTCACTTTGCTTGTTTGTTTAAAAATTAAATTTCTGATGACATGATGCGTTTATAATTAATTTCAATTTATTCTTTTCCTCTTCACTGGATATCCTCTAAAGTAGCTGTTGGTATTTTAACACCTTTATAGTTTTCTTTTTGTACCTTAAACTATATTGTTTGATGAATTTTATTCTGTTTTATACAGATACATGTTTGTAGAGTTTAGGTGTGTACTTTTAAACACAAAAATGTTATTTTCTTGTGAATTTTTTTATATATTGTCCACTTAGTCATTTACACTATCTGTGTCATGATCACGCAAACGAAGCCAATCGTCTATTTGTACGTCGGATCTTTCTGTGGTACAATAAACACTAGAAATCTAACCATAAAATACTAAGATATGGGTGGCATGCAACAATACCATGTGGTAGCTGTCTGCACTGTGTGATTAAGGCAAATTCATCAAGGTGCAAACACTCATGACAGAAGGCTAAGGAATGCTTCTGGCACAGAAACAATAGAAACTATATAACAATGCACAATATAATGTAAGTAGCAAACTTTTATGCAATCGCTATGAATGTAATAGTAAGACAAAAACTGTGAAGTGATTAGTTTAATAAAATGTTATAATAAATAAGCTATAATGAAAATAAACTGTGAGTTTATGCTGTGTAGTATCTAAAGATCTTGCACAATATATGAACATATATTGTTTTACCTGAGTAAGATAAAACAATCCTGTAATACAAGATATACTGCCAGCCAGTGGTGTAACTGGTGGGAGGGGAATGAGGAGGATAGACCTTCCCCTAAAGACCTACAAGATTTTTAACAACACAGGAACCCAACTTGTTTGAAATAGTACATTTAATGTTTGTACTTCGAATTAGATCTATTTTATTTCAATTTAAATGTATTTCTTATCTTCTGGTATGTTGTTGTCTTCAGCCTGATTCATCCCTTCCTAAAGCCAAGACCCAGGTACCAAGATCCTGTAGTGTGTCAACTGCCAACAGTAGGCGTAATAAAATAATATCAAATGCAGGAAAAATGTAGGAAGGGCATGCAAATATTAAAATCTAAACTATACATATTAACTATTAAAAATATTGCTGCAGGTTGTAAACGCCACTTTTATTATAACTGGGTGTATTCAAGAGGAGTTAAAGGAGGCCAAAATTATCACCTGATATCATTTCCTCCTGTGGTATCCAAGTGTTAGAGAGAAAAGCAAATTCTAGAATAGAAATGGAAAATAAGTAAAAGTATTTAAATATGATTGAGGTGAGAGTACCTGTGTTTGTTGGAGGACCACTCTTTTCTTGCCATGAACAGGAAATGGAGAACCACTGGATCGTCTACAGGGTTGATTGAAGATGTATTGTGGCCATGAAGATGCACAGTTTCATGTTAATTGCACAATGTGAGTAAGTTTATACAGCCATGAAAGTGCGTACTGGTTTTTGGGTTGCTAGAGAATCACTCTTGACTTTGGAATGGTGGGGCCAAAGAGTATTTGTTAAATGTAAAATACTTTAAAAGGAAGTTTAAGAGAAACTTCTAATTTAATGGGGAGAGCCCAAGAAAACTGTGCGAGTGCAGTGGCCCATGTAAAGTAGCAGATTGGTTCCAGTCTGAGAAGTAGTAATCTTAACAGTAGCTGAGCTGCTTCTAGGTTTCAAGAACAACTGAGTTGATGAAAACATAGAGTTGTTTTATGGTTTTTCCCTAGAGGAATAGGTACATTGCTCAGTCACTCCTCGCTCTCTCACACTCCAACCATAAGCGGAGCACAGCACCTGCCAACAAAACTACTAACAAAAAAGAAATGGTACCTAAAAGGGAAGCAGCTGAGGGAATTGGTCAACATGTTTTTCACTGTTTTTTAAACTTAAGTTTTGCTGACTACAGAAAACCTCCAGATCCCTCAGAGAGGGACCCCTTGTCTAGTTTAGCCGTTGCTTTCATATCACATATCGGCATATATATATATAGCATTTTCAAAGAAATGAGGTCCAGATCAGGCTTTAAACTCGTATACACATGAAAAAAATATCACTATTTGGATTATATTGATCTAGGACCATGACCTATATTGTCAATAGACAATAGGTCAAGAAACAATAATAAATAATAAGTCAATCTTTAATTCTCTTTTTTGAAGACTTTTAATATTTCCAGAATATTTCCGAAAGATGTGATGGAAACCCATTTTCAGGATATTTACTTTGTTCTCATTCTAGGAATAAAAACGAGTGATGTTTTTGTGATTGGATTTTGTGGAGTAGTTTCTTGTATTATATTTTTGGATTAGACTCATGATCCTATAGATAAGTTTTGTTGCAGTAACTTGGCTAAACTAATTGAGTTTTCACCTGAGGAAAAGCGCTATACTAAACTATGGGACAGATTGCCAGTCCAAGAAAACAACCTTGATTGTAGAAATAATTACTGTAAGTCGAAATTTATACAAAATCAATAACATTTTATTAAAAGGTATTGTTAAACATCTTCAAAATCAAATACTGTGTGAAGGTGACTGATGGAAATCTGTATTAGAAAGAGTTTTAAATATTGGCAGTAGAAAGGCTTCCTTTATAGGGCAACATTACCACCACTGGGGGAAAAATATTGTTTGTCATGGAAAAGTTAAAATGAATTAATACCTTTTTGTTTTAAAAAGTTTTTTAGGACAAAAACAGAAAGCCGCATATTTGACTTAATTTTTGTTGCTACTGAGATGTTTCGTACCAGGAGCACAATATTCTTGTTTTACAATGTGTTATACAAAACAATGATACAAGTATATGTGATATTAGTGAACAGTTTAGGCTCGAGGGACTAGGAGTATTCAGTGTCTGTAACAGAGCCTTCTGGGACACCCTGTCTTACATACGCTTATCTTTCTATTTTGTTCACTGGGAAGATGGATTGCAGATACCAAGTTCTCGTAAGAACAAAATGGAAGAAGCAAACACAACAAACTACTCCAAGATACAAGAGTCATGTTATACTCAAATTGAAGAACTGTCACTTGAGAATCTAAGAGTGTCTAAGATGTGATGGAGGAAGAAAGACTCTCCACTCTTTTCAGAATGCGAAGTTCAGCCGGAAGGGCCAAAAAAGAAGCTCTCCAGGATTATAGGTGAGCCGATAATCCCCCTGAAATAAAGACAGAAGAGATATAAAGAGAAGAACCCAGCGCTGGTCAAACCACGCAACGAAACCGGTTTCCAAAAGGGAACTTAGATGTTGTCGTTGTACCAGAGAAAGGTGAAACTTCCTCCAATCTGTTGACAAGAAACAATAGCAAACTACCAGCTACGCAGGTGTGAAGAGGCCGAGATCGCAGCTGACACCTGAGGAGCTAGCAAGGGGTGGGAGAAAAGGAGAAAGGGGCATGGTGGAAGTGTTATCTAGAAGACACCCAAAACATATCAAAAAGATCTAAGTGGAGATTCTGGTCATTGGTCGACTCGAACACCCAGAGGCCAAACTAACAATCGAGAAAGCCAACAACTTAAAGAAGGTGCTGGGTAAACATCCAGCTGGACCAAGATACATGACTCAGTTGAGAGGCATTAGCTGTTTGTTGATCCCAGTTATGTAGGTATACCTTTAAAGAGGTCTTAAAAGTACCGTTAAATAGTTATACAAATTCAAAACTAGTTAGCATCCTGTAAACCTTTTATAACTGATGCAAAACAGCTGATACCTTTGAATTGGCTAAACCTTTGTTGCTTCCGGCTTGTGCAGGCATAACCTTTAAAGCGACCTTGCTCGCTAATGCGTTGATGGATTTCGTTGAATAAGGTACCATTAGAATTGTTGACAAAATGAGAAAATAGTTGGTATCTTCTATACTTGTTATAAATGTTCTGGTTTTTTGTTATTTGGTTTAAAAATTTCCATCATCGCGCCATTGACTTAATATTGTAGCAAAACACACCATTATTCTCTAATTTTTCTCTTATTTATTGTTACCTATGTGCAAATTGTGGTATCTTTAACTTAAGTAATTCTAGAGATATCAATATATATTTGTAAAATACAAAATGGTGGCTAGCGGCTAAACGACACATTTCTCAATCTGTACTTTTAGGACACTTTTTGCTTGAAGTAATGAATACTATCTGCCATAAAAGTTTTAGACACCCTTTTGTGAACACTCCGTATATCTAGGTATTTTACAATTTTTCCTAGAAGTCAATTCTTACAGCATACTTAGGCCTACCAGTGTATTATAATTACTTAGTTGTAGTATTTGCAAATAATCAGTTTAGAATAAAGTTATGTGGTTAATTATATCCTAAACATAGACAATATAATTAACAAGTTAGTACTAATAAACTAGGGTTTCATGAGCATTATAATAAGTACTTTCAATGAATGCGAAGCACTATACACGTATTAATGTGTAAATAGATGGTTCCCGTTATGGGCATCAGGCCTACTCATGTTCTCCTTACTCCCACCCAGTGGCGTAGCGAAGGGGGGGGGTCCAGGGGGTCCGGACCCCCCCCGAAATTTTAAGACATATTAAAAAATAAAGCATGGAGCAGGAGAAAGAAGGACAGTTATCATTACTCTTGTCTACAAACATTAAATTGATTGATTTCACTGATTGAAGTGACCGTTGTTAAAAATATAATTGTCCTTTCATCATAACGTATCAAACGATACTTTTGGGCTCGGCCTTTCGGATACTGTAGTGTAATCACGGTATTTCTATAGGGCGCGGTCACGTGACGTCGCAAAGTCACCTGAACCGTAACACGACGAACAGTTTAAATTAGCGACTACTTCGGTCAAATTCGTTGTGGGGACGTAAAGTGACTGCTTAGAATTAAGTTACGACGTTGATTTTAGGTGTCATTAAACTGTAAACGTGTATATAATTATTGAAAAAAATCACTTTCGGACGGAAAATACACTTGAAAACTCTACTGATTAGAACTTCAACTAATTTGGACTTGAATGATTGAGGTAAACGTGGGGTTTTCGATTGAGTTAAGACGACTATTTTTGTTATCATTAAACTGTACACCGTACCTATATAATTATCGAGAAAAAAATCACTTCCGGTCGGTAAATACCGAAGAAAAGCTCTCTACAGATTCAAGTTTTGACAATTTTGGATTTCATTGGTTGAGTGGTTGAGGTAAAAGTGGTACTTAGGATTATGTTAGGACGGTGATTTTAGGTATTAATTCAACGCCGACTAATACATATATAATTATCGAGAAAAAAACAATTAAATCACTTTAAATTAGCGACTTTTTTCCTATGGAGTCCCACAGGGATCCCATAGGGTCTTAACATAGAGTCGAGGGTGTTTTATTCAGTGGAAGAGTTTATGATGAGCCGCTGGGATGAAATTTAAAGTAATTCGGTCATCCTCTATTTCTGGTGGTAAAATTTAGAAGATTTTAAAACGTATGGCTGTAAGTATGTATCAGTCTTAGGAATGAGTGTGGACTGTGTATGAACGGGTATGAATGGGGGCAATTTAAAATAGATATACATACTTATAAATAATTTAATTTGACGATTGTACGCAATTTTTATTATTTTTGACACAATAAAAAGTATTATTATTATTACCTCCGGTCGGAATATACCGAGGAAAAGCTCTACTGATTCAGATTTTGACGATTTTGGATTTCACTGGTTGAGTCGTTGAGATAAAAGTGGTACTTAGAATTATGTTAGAACATTGATTTTAGGTATCAATTGAACGCCGACTAATATCTTTATAATTATCAAAGAAAAATTGAAAAATCGCTTCCGGTCAGATAATACACCGGAAAAACTCTACTGATAAGAAGTTCCGACTACTTTGGATTTCACTGACTGAGGTATTATTTCATTTTCCTTAGTATATTCCGATCGGAAGTGATTTTTTTTGTTTTTCTTCTTGATAATTATATATTTATTATTCGGCGTTGAATTAATCTCTAAATTCAATGTCCTAACATAATTAATTATAAGTACTACTTTTACCTCATCCACTCAACCAGTGAAATCCAAAATCGTCAAAACGAATCAGTAGAGAGCTTTTCTTCGGTATTTACCGACCGCAAGTGTTTTTTTTCTCGATAATTATATAGGTAGTCGAGTACAGTTTAATGATAACAAAAAATCGTCGTCCTAACTCAATAAAAATACCACGTTTACCTCAATAACCGAAGTCCGAAGTAGTTGAAGTTCTAATCATTAGAGTTTTTCAGGTGTATTTTATTCCGACCGAAAGTGATTTTTCCGATAATTACTCGTCTACAGTGTAATGATACAAAAAATCGTCATTATAACTCATTCATAAATACCCCAATCAGTGAAATCCAAAGTGGCCGAACTTCTAATCAGTAGAGTTTTTCCGGTGCATTTTCCGACCGTTGCGTTAGTTTGATCTGTACCCGAGCAACGCTCGAAAATCGCCCTTCTTTTCTAAAGGGTTTTCGGCCGTCAGTGGCCCAATGTCCCCTAAGGGGTATTTCATTTTCTCCACAGAATATAGTTGAGTCAATTATACGCTTGATTGAAGCTCTGTTGTGTTCTTTTTCTTTCTTATCACTTTGGTGCCTTCTACCCGGCCAGAATCGAACTTCGTAAAGTTTCTGTAGCTATACAAGAAAATTTGTGGTACTAGAGTTGCTGTGAGAGTTTAATTTGCCTATTACATATTTCCACTTTCTATAAGGCGTAGTTACTAAAGCTCCATGTTTTTTGTATTTACCTTTTACCAGTGATTTCATTGGCAAATAACACACAAAACGTCCCCGGATCCCCCGGTTTCGGACCCCCCCGAACGAAATTTCTGGCTACGCTACTGCTCCCACCATGGTCCTTCTTTCCTTTCCAAAGAGGAAAGTGTTACGCCTTTGATATGATTTGTCATAAAGAGTTGCATAAATATATAAAGCAAATATACCGATAACATTACCATTTCCACATTTCATTACAACAAACCATTACCAGTATGTACTAAGAAGCATAATTTTATTGCAAACCCGTACAATACAAGTAAGTGTAGATTGTGGCTGAGTTATTATCACGCTTCCTGCTTCGTCTAAAACAGCGGCGCCCTTCCTTCAACCTACGAAAGCGGCGACCGGGGCAGCTTGTAGAAAATACATGGTAAAAAGGTACGGTACATGTGACTTTCTTATAAACGTTAATATCAATGAATTCATTACCCATTACACTCAGGGCAGTTCCTAAGGTTGATGGCTCCCGGGGAAGCCACCTTTTTAGGGGTGACACCCACCCGGTCTCTCAACTTTAAGAACAATGTACAAACAAACACAAAATAAATCGCTAGCACAAATTTCTTTTTCGGGGATTCCTTCTCTAGCACTAGCTCAGCTCTATGTATAATTCGGGAATTCCCCAAAAGAGCCTGACGCTGTCGTGGGGGATTCCCTGTCCCATACTCGCGATCTTTGACGTTTCAGTTGCAAACATTTCTCATTTGTTTCGTGAAGTGTGTTGTGTTTGGTTGGCGTGAATTGCCAATTTCTATTTTGCTATTTCTTCAATATTATAAATAATAAATGATCCATGACCTTTATCATATAAAATTTAGCCTATCGTTTTTTTACTTTTGATGGGGTGACACCACCAACTTCCGCACCGGTTGCCACCCAAGGTTGCTACGCCACTGATTGCAATGCCATATTATGTTTGCAATTGCAAGCCAGTGTATGGCTCATTTGCTATTATAACGCCCAGGCCCGTACTCAGACCGTTTTTTTTTCGGACAATTTTACCGGGGCCCGCCAAAGCAGAATACGGACCTGATACGCTTCCTGCTTCGTCTAAAACCGCGGCGCCCCATCCTAAAACAACAAAAGCGCTCCCTTCGAGCGGCGTTTATTACACTGACATTTCAATAAATCAATTTCTTTATCTGTCATTTCATAGAAAAATACAAATTGAAAGTAGGTACTAATTTGTCGGATATATTTCAAATACTATTAGTTGTGTTTATTCGGCTTCATCCAAGCGCCCGAAAACAATAAATTGTTCTGGTGGTTGATTAGCTTGCCAAAAGACAGATGCAACGGAAGATAAAATAAAATAGACCTTTTTGCACTTCGACACAACCATAAGCTCAAGATTAGCTAGTCTACAGAGGTACAGTATATCTCAACCGATTGAAGGACCAGTTCAAGAATCACACCTTGCTTTATAGACTAGATTACAGAACGTTGATTACAGTACAAAATTACTTTTTGTTAATTACAATACTAATCAGACAATAATCAGTATACAAGTACAGCAACGGTAACATAATAATTCTGACTTGTATATATCTGCAGACTAACATTGCCAACGTATTTAGAATTTGAAACATTGAAAAAATTAAATTAAATACATATTTTACGGCATAGAACGTGCCTTTATAGATGCATCGAAAACAAAAGTAGGCTAATATACTTAAGTTTGTCATTAGCGCCAAACAAACAAAGATTCTGATCCTAGGCAGAAAAAGCTATATACTCACGTTCCCAACAAACACATCATAGTAGCTATTAAATCAACGTTGGCTTGAAATACATCAATGGCGTGAATAGCCTACACTGTAGTTGTATCTCCTTTTTATCTCGGCGATCATTCTTTCAAACTGATATAAATTTATAAACTGTCACTCCCAACGCTCAAAATAGTTTTACTAAACTTTCCCATAAAATCGCAGTACAAATTAGTTACGCTCGCATAATTGAAAACTTAAGTTATAACGCACTTTTCAGGTTAAAAGGGAGTTATTACATTACACATAATGTATTAACACTGATTGTATTAATTAATACAGTAGGCCTATAAATCTAATTATATCGCAATGTTCTTTTGAATAGTCAGGACACAACAACGAAATCGAGAAAGACATCCCCAATATGTAACATAAATAACTTATTGTACTGCATTAACCTAAACTTCCTGTTCTTTTACATCGTAATCACTGATTAGTTTGGATTATTTAGTGTGAATTTAGGAAAATCTTTGTTAAAATCTCTTTTAGTTAGTGTGAAAATGGATCCCAAGTTGCCTGAGCGTTCTCTTGTACCAAAACCAAGTAAGTCAATAAAATTATTAAAAACAATGTACGGTATAGTAATTTCTGAATACTGTAGTTTTCGCTTTAAAAACTAACTATTCAAACATGATCTAAAGAACGTAATTACGTTAATCTAGAACATCATTTTGTAAAGCCAACCTTAGTTTTATTTTCGCAACAAATTTTTCAGTCTTAATTTTGGACAGGTCATAAAAATAACTTTGTAGGCTATTCAATTTCAGATATTGATCTTCGTTTCTTACAGCGTGGTTTGTAATAGGCCTTACTCACTTCTCTTACAGTGGTTTGTACTAAGTTTGTACCTAGTCTTGTAACTTGTCCAGATTTATCTAACCCTGATTATTAATAATTGCATCTAAAAATTAAAACTGTGTAGTATTAAGTATAGTTTTAACGGTCTAACTGGCTCACTACAAACATGAACTATGTTTGATAGGTACGTGAATGCAGTGGAAATCCAAACGTAAGATTTGATTAGCCTGTAAGAAGATGTGGGGGTGGGGTACAATAAGAAATGCTATGCCTATATCTATCATGGAAATAATATAGGCATGGGGAATAATAGGAAATAATTGGGATATCAACATAGTGACATATTGATCTTGCTGGTAATGTTTATTATTAATGTGTTCTCTGTTGATAGAATTAAATAAATAAATTAGTATGAACTTAACCAAACTTGGCAGGCATGAAAAACTTTTTAAACAGACACTAATTTTTTACTTTGAGATCATTAAATAAGACATAGCTGCATTGATTGAGGAGGAAACACACATAATTTTACATGATAGTTTTTATGATTTAAGTTACCTATTATTGCCTATATAGACACAAAATTAAAGATATTTTCCTGTTGAATCTGAAATACCCCTAATTTAGTCAAAAATATACATTTTGGGGTACCAAGGTCCAGGTATGAAAATGTGATGTCCATAGCTGTCTGTAAACATTTTTGGTATAAACAACATTAAAGCTGACACTACCAATCTTTATTTATATCACAAAAGAGTGGCTAAAAAGGACCCAATGAGTTTTGTTCAATGCTGTATAAGTAATTAAATGTGGTAATTGAAGGAAATTATACAGAATTGAGGTTTTTTCGTTTCAACTAAAGTGGCCAAAATAAAAATCAGGCTTTTTCTATACTTTGCTGTTTACTAACTGATTCCGCAAAATTCAAAAAAGTAACTCAATAACCCATATGGGGGTACAGTTTTATGCCGTCCGATCGAGACTTTAGAACCATATCAAAGTGTCTCAAGGCACATAACCGCTTGTACACAATAAACAAGATCTCAGAACTCATTAAATCTAGTACATCAAGATTTAATAAACTTAAAATTTGTAAAATTTTATCTTCAGAAATTCTGGACTTCAAAACTTGGATGAAAGTTTACTACAAAAACATCTATTTCCCAAGAGACAAAGGGTAAAAATCTTCTAAAAAAGAGAAGGTCTACTTCTAAATAAGTACATAATTATTGTTTATAAAACATAAAAGAAAGGGTTAATTGAAGCATTTTCTACTAAAAACAGTTTGATTCCCTATTCCACATTTTTCACATCAAAGTGACAGGCAGCTGTTCTACCAACAACAGTTCTAGCCTATATATCAGAAAACTAGCCATAAGAAGGTTATAATACTGGATATTGTGAAGATGAATGCAAAAATCCCTGCTCAGTACAAAGAGTACAACAAAGTAATGAAAAACTGGCAGACAATAGATGCTGAGTTTACTGACAGTGACATTGAACCTGAGTAAAGCGATGATGAAATTTAGCTACTTGTGGCGTTTCATGAATTTCTTTTAAGCAGTTTTTTATTTAGATTTGTAATATGTATATCTTGATCAAAATGTATTAAATATTTATTCTATAACACATTAAAAGTATAATTATCCTGAAAAAGTGTGTTTGGAATGTGTTAACATTTCTACACTAACTTTTAAATTTTTGTTAAAAGGGCGTATTATTAGGATTTAATTGTTTGAAAACAGCACTTCTTACTTATGCAAAAATTGTAATATGTATTAGTCACTAGGTTAGATTTCAAGAAAACATGTTTTGGATTTTTTACGATTAAAATAAGAAAATATCAATTTTTTGTTATTTCCCAAAAGTTTTACTTTGTTAATTCACACCCTTTTAACAAAAACCTGTTCAATAAAGAAAGATACCTTTATATATTATGCAGATAGTTGTTTGAGGATATGGTGTCGGTTTTAGCACTAATCAGTGGGTTTTCTCTGACTATTCATTTATATACAGTGTTATCACATTGGCTATACTCTAAGTATGTTCGTGAAGTATGGTTGATATACTGTTATTGTTTAGTTTTGTTTACAGATTCAGTGAGTGTTAGAGTAAGTCCACAATTTCTTCCTAGCTGTACTCATAAAAACTGTAGTCATCAAAGAGTTGCACAGTGGTGCATCAGTGCAAATATAAACAAATATATACATAAATGTACAGTTTTTGTTTTATCACAGGTCCATTTATAGCAAGAATTGAAAATTATTTTACCATCCTTGGCTTCTTGATTATTGGATTTGCGATATTCAGATGGTTTATCAGAAATGTATTCCGTTGGGTGGGATATGAGCCTCCTGATTACTTGAATGACCCAGTTGAAGATGCCATAGTTGATCTTCTCCAGGTACCGATGGATATTGAAGAGTGAAGAATCACGTATGTAAATAAATTATAAGACTGGTATTTTCTGCATTATTGGTTAATAAGCTTATTTTAACCGTTCCTGTAATTGAACAGAGTCACACTACAAGCATAACATATGGTGTATGTTATTAGTGGGTAATAATCAGTAGATGTAAGTATGCTTAAAGCTTCTGGGTGTTCGTTATTGTCTGTCAAAACAGCAAAATAATTAGTGAAATAGTTCTGATTTTTATCCTGATACAAGGGCGCTGGAAGAAATTACTTCTATGGGGTTTGGCCACTTAACTATCAACAGGTGAGGATCTCCAGAAAGAAAATAAAATAAAACACAACTCATGATACTTAAATACTATTTTATGCTACTCTAATATTTAAACAAAGTATTATAGAACTTGGCTATGACACAAGCATAGATGTGCAAGCACGGTATGCTGAGTTTGCTGCGGTTTGCTAAATAATGGGCATAAAATGGCATATCATTTGGGGTTTGTTTCTTACCAGAGCTCTTAATCATCAAAATAAAAAAAAAGATTATGTTGAAGAACTTTAAAGAATATGTTTATAATCAAATTTAAGATAATTAGCATGAATCTTAAATTCATAAGTTTTGTTAAAAATACTAGTTTGTTGAAACAACATTCCCAAGCTGCAACATTCAAACCTGCAATGATATATTGCGGTTTTTATTAATTATTTATTAGTTGAATAAAAAATGAAGAGGGGTTATGTCACGCCTAAACAGGTGGTGATAAGGGAGTTATTGCTAGTTTACAAAGGAAAGGGGTCAGGTTTGTGCTGTAATTAGGCCTATACTAATTTACTGTAATGTTTACGTTTGAGGTAGGATAGAGAATTTCAAAATTATAAATATGACTGTTACACGCATCTGTCCTCTGGGTTTATGATCTTCAATTTGGTGCTTTTGAAGCTAGAACTGGCCTTTCAGCCACACTTCCTAATTGATTGGTATAAACTATCATTATTTAATTTTCATATTTTCATTGGTGATATATAATACAGGTCAATAATATATATATCACATTACTATCAGTAAAATAATTATTAATAAAGAAAATGTTTAAATAATAAAGAGGTAAATAAATAAAACTGCTTGCATACCTAACCTTATTAAGTATATATCGGTCATGAAAAACTTCACGTGATTTGGGCCAAAAACGTCATCACCCACCAGCTCTTTCTTTCCCTCATTTTTTAAAACTACATTATTAGTAAAATCGTGTAGATTACAGCACCGGTCAAACTACTCAGTTTTATCCTTGATTATATAGTGCTTTTTATTATGCAGTATATAGCAATATTGTTCACTGACAACACATGTTTATTTATTCACAAGTTATAGAGATTTTTACAGTTTATAAAGGGTTTTTATGGTAAAGAAAAATTTATGGCTTAATCACGGTCAGGTGAATCCTATATAGAACTTTGCCTCAAAATCTATTTTTTACCTCATACAATGTATATTTATCTAAGCTCCGAGGAATCCCCAAAACTCTCCTCTTGCTGTGTCACTGTCCTGATATACAAACACTATCCTGATGTAACATCACTATTTAATACATCAACATTTTCCAGCTAAATCACCATTATCCTGATACAACACTATTCTTATACAACAGTATCCTATATAACACTATTCTTATAAAAATCGTAATGAGTGTGATTTCAAAAGTTCCGACAGTGGTGTATACAAATAAACATTCAAATGGTTCTTATAAAATATATACTTGAAAAAATTCTATTCTTGTATTGTATTATCCTAAAACAACCCTAATCGATCATTGATTGATTCTGAGAATGCTAATAGTAGTAGTATAATTTGATTAAATATCATGGTTTACTCAGAGATGCAAACTAGGAGAGTTTAACTCATCAGTTTTTGTGGGTGTCTATTAGAAGGAGATAGACTCGACAGATATGTATGAAGATTTATGAGTCTTCCACTGGTTTACAAGACAATATGGCTGGGAGCATATTTAGCTTATTTACATCACTCCATTAAGAAACGATTTTGTAATGGTGTTATCAATGATCCAGAATGAATGTTATTTTCCTGGGATACAGTGGTTAATAAAGAGATTAAGTATGAGTCACATGGCTGAACAGAAATTTAAGTAAGACGATAATCTTAACTTAACTTGTCTCATCGTGTCAGAAACACCGTAGTGACTCAATTGTGCACCTGATGAGAAAATGAGACTGCCACTTCACCCATTTATTGGCGTCTCTGATGTCAAAACGATGTAAAGGTTCGTTTTGAGCTTCTTCGTCACAGACTTTTTTTTTTTCTTCAGACAAACATGTTTCCAGATTCTAGTAGTCAAGTCTGAGACAGCGTCAGATAACAGACACTGCAATAAGAAGAAGGTGACCTGGAGCTAAATTCAACATTCAAATTAACTTAACTTATTGTCAGATGTACTATGGGATATGAGATTTCATAGATATTTTTGCTCAATGGTGCTACAGTTTTGTAACTACAATGTAGTTGCTGTACAACTATGCAGGAAACCCAAAAATAACGCAGAAGAGACATATTCAGAAATTGTTAATTTAACGATTAATATGAATTATCTCAGTCATAAAGTTAGTCACATATTTTCTCTGTTGTGTTAGATGTTGGAGCTAACATAAAAATATTTGTTCTAGTATTTCTTAACTAGAATAAAATACATAGGTAACCTAATATAGTAGGGATATATATTTGTAGCTGAATTAGTTGTGAGTCCATAATATGTGTTGTGGGGGTGAGGAAGATGTACCTCAGGGTATTCTTGAAGATATGGGATTATGGCACATAAACATGCACAAACACATTGCATGTACAGTATCTCAAAATTTACAAAATCAACTAAACTGGAATCCCTGAAAAACATTGACAAATAGTTTTGTACCATGGAACAGACACAAAAACCTAGTATAAGTGGTATAAGACATGTCGAAAAAATAACTATAACCTAGTGGTATTACGGAATAGACAGACAAATAGACCAGTAACAAGGTAAATGTATAAAGATTTATGATAAAGTATATACACAGGATGGTTGTGTACAAAATATTCCCCTGATAGTGATATACATAGTTTACTCTAGTAATTATAATTCACATAATTGTTACAATATACTTTTTTTATTTGTTTCAGATCAGCATACTGAGTGGATGTTTTTGGTTTGCTGCATGAAGTTGCTTGTTACTGAATTTCCTTACAATGCCACACCATTTAATAATATTATGTTCGTTGTATGGTTTGAGAAACTTAATATAAATGTTGTTCTTGTTATTATTAGTATTGATCAAATCAATTTTTAAAATTTGTTGTTCTTGAATTGTTTTTTGTTGTTGTTACAATACTGTATAAATAAAGATAAATTTGTATAAGTAATCCACCCTTCACTTGTAGATTATTTGACTAATCTCTTTAGCAACATAGACAGATGGAATTCTGAGTTCACTTAATTTTCTGATTTCACTCAATTTTCTCTTCCATATGGAATGCTCGAATAAGCTATCTGATGCTGCTCAGTTTCCTCACCTCCGCTAGTCATCCTGCTCAACCCAGAAAAACAACATTATCTTGGATCTGAGAAACCATAGTGGTAATTTCTAACAGTGCAGGAGGGAGAGCAATTTGTATTGTGCAATGACACAACGCAGTTTTTTATGAAACCAACAAAGATATTTCTTCTAAGAGACGAATTGATATTTTTTATAAGAGTCAAAATGGAAGGGTGGCAAGAGGTTGAACTACCAAATGATAAGAATTCACAGAACATTAGTTTGACACAGTCGCAATGAATTACCAGATATATAAATAATAGTTATATTATTATTGTCAGCCAACGTGAGACTGAACTTTACTTCAAAGTAACTTTTTCTTAGTCTATTTATCTCGTTGGCTGCCACTTATATGAGTACAACTTATGTGTCTGATGTTTTCTTCTTAGTGTCACAAGCTAAAAAATATTACCTGTAAAAATAATTGTATTTTGTATTTTTAATGTTTTTGCTACTTTCAAAATTCGGCCCTCACTAAACTGGTGCAACATGTTGTAGATTTCTTTCCAGGCCGAAAGTGTTCTATCATTTTACAAAAAAATAGGTTGTGTTCTTATATGATGTTAACAGGCTTTTGCCTTTCACAATTTCAAAAGTGTTGAACAAGTACTGTAGTGTAACAAGGCTGTAGTGGAGAGTGACTAGGAGGAACGTGTTTGCACACTGGTTATTTATTCATTATTTAATTTGAAAAACATCATAAAACCTACTGCCAAAACAGCCAAGCTTATGTAGATATTGTACTCAATATCAAGCTACTGTAATCAATTTATATATATTTTATATTTGGTAGTGTACATTATAAAAAATCCAGGTAAATTAGACTTCAGATCCAATATTTATAACTGAATCAGAATCAGTCTTAATCAGAATCAGTCTTTATTGCTACATAAACGTTTATACATAGCATTGCTATAGAAACAGGTAACATTGTCATAAGTTAATGTATTAATGATACATACACATACACATTCATATATATGCACATCACCATCCACATATACATATAAACATATACACATAAACATACATATAAGAGGTCAAGACAGCGTAACAAATTTATTGTAATCTATGTTAAAATACAATTTTAAAATTCAGGATCCAACAAATACTCATCAATACTATAATAGTTTTTTTTCAACAAAACATCTGTTAGTTTGCTTTTAAATTGATTAAATCTTTATATTTTTTAGGTAACTTATTGTATAGTTTTTTGCCATGTATATTGGAGTTTTTTCTACCAGACACAGTCGATGTATGGGATACCAGGAAACTATAATACCAGGAATCAAAATAATCTAGTAACTGTATTTAACCGTCTTAATAATTTCATTAAAAGTTTTCAATAAATTGATGCCATTGGTTGATAAATGTTCTGGCTTAATTTCCTGAAAGAAACTTCTTAAATGGTTACTGGTTAATCCTTTTTACAGCCTTCAAGAGTTTTTTGCAGTTGGTCAAATTGCTTTTTGAGAATTTGTTTACCCTTTAATGTTATTAGTCTCGATTCTTTACTAGTTGCCTTTTCCTTGTTATTTCAAATCAGTCTATAACATCTCGTTGTTCGTTGTTATTTATTTATTGCTATTGTTAGTTCACTTATAAATATTTTATTAATTATTAAATGAATGACATTGTTTTAAATCTTTTATTCATCATTTAATTGAAGTAACTTATTTTATTTTATTAATGGCATTGTTTCAAAAACTATTTTCACACCTTAACATACATCAAATTATAAAAAAGTATGAATTTTAAATGTAATAGTTTATCTGAAGGTTTCACTGTTTTCATTACCATACCAATTACATTTCCCTTAGTGGCAAAAGTGGCGTAAACTTATAATTACATCTAGTGAATTAATTAAAAAAATTCATAGACCCCCTGTACAAGAAAGTAGCCATGGAAAACTTTTGGGGGTGTCCAGACAACCGATATTTTTCCATAGTGGACAGAGAGTAAAGCCCCATTTTGTTCCTTAAACAGTTCTTGACCCCTTCCTTTGTTGAGAACGATCTTCAGTAATACTGAATTATTTAAATAATAATAATCGTTAACTAAAAAGTGATTGAAAATTTGGGGGTATCCAGACCCCTGTTAGCTATGTTCTTGTCCCTGTAAAGTTTAGTTAAAAATTGTTACTCCTGATGATGTAACAAGGACTGTTAAAAATAAGAACTGATCTGACAGTTTAGATATTTACGATATGTCCAACGAAAACTAGTTTCAAGTTTGAATGATCCTTTTTCATTTTGTATCAATACAACTGTGAATGAGGGAATTTTCCCTAATCGATGTAAAAAAATCCTAGGTTTGTTCAGTTTATAAAAAGCATAAAACATACCAGCCTCTTTCTGGGCATGATATCCATGGCTAATACAGAGATAAAGTCATCATTCTCTGGCAGAAACATATGAAGAAATAACAGCTTTGACTTAGTAAGTTATAGCAACTGATAGAAGAAATATAACAGTGCTCCCAACCAAGAAAATCTAAATAAATATGTGCTACAGCCTGATTCCTTTAAATTTAAAAATAGTGTACATTGTAATCCATTAAAAAGGATGAGATCAGACAAATATAATCTGCAATGTTGTTTGCATAATAAACGGATACTACACTATTATTTATCTAGAGAAAAACACCATGGAACCCAGTAATGGAGCCTTAGTAATTTGTGAGAAATGTATTAATGTTCAAGACTAGGCAGCTAATCACCTCATTTGTGAAGCCAATGGTTGCAAATCCTCCAAACATTGTGACCTTTCCTCCAGTTTCTCAATCACATAGGACAAAAAAGCCGATAAAGTCTCTTGAGCAAAGTGGCCCCTGATAGTAGTGAACCATTGTCAAAATATTGTTTCAAATCAGATAAGGTGATAGTTTATTGAAAAATGTGGAATTCTTTTAGTAATTTTTGAGAAAAGTTAAATCGGCCAATAATAGTCCAATGAGGAATTGTTACTTCCTATAAATACTGGTGCTACCAAAGTAATTCTTATAATCATGGAAAAATATCCTGTCAAAAAGAAGTAAGAATAACTGACTACAAACTCACACCAGTCCTTTTTACACCAATCTAACTAACAGGATACAACGTGCTAAGATATTCTACCTTAAAACATGTAAAATTGATTGGCAACTTCGAGAAGAGGTTCTGTTGACTTGTAACTTTGATTATTTCCCATTATTGTATATAGTTGTTCAGAATATCACACCTGAAGACCATTTGTTACTGTTTACCCTAGATATGTAAGGAAATGTTATTGTTAAAGTTGTTTTATTTATTAAGTTCCAGGCAACTTAATATTTGGTGACTGTGTCAAGATGTTTGTAAAGTAATCGAATTTAGACTTTACTTTTCAGTCTTAACATTTTTACTGTTTGTTAAGCACTGCTACTTTCCATTTAGCATATTGACAAGACGGTGAGTTTCTATTTAGTTAATTAAATAGGAATTCTTTCATATATGATAAAGCAAGAACCTATTTAATACAAGTATATAAACAACTGTATGAAATTATAAACTGTTCCTACCAAGATGATTGGCCATTTCTTATTTATTTTGTAATATGCCTATATAGTTGGATTCAACTAGTTTTTTATATTTAAATACAACTTAAAACAAAATTTTGCATCTTTCCATTTGAATCAGAAGCTACAGTATAATATAAATAATGGTGAGTACGATATATAATTTAACACAACATTAATTAAATATTGCATAAGCTGTTAATTTTAAAACTATCAACATCTGGTGTCCTTACATCCTGAAATGAACTCATTTTAGTATATGAACATTAGTCAAAAACAAGAAGAACCAAGTATTTTGAAATATGAAGTCTCTTCTCCTACAAACCTTAGATGATCCTACAACTCTCGAAATTCTTAGATGACAACAAATGCTTTATAAAACCCAATTTCAGAGATCATAGATTATCACACATTTTGATAACAAAACCAATTTCTGACCGACCTCTTATTTTTCACAATATTACAGAATGTGCTGTAGCACATTTCTGTTGTAGGGTAACTTTATATACGGTTCTCTGTATATCTCCAATTTTCTAAGGTAATTTTGGAAAATTTGTTATATATACTGTATTGTTATTTGTATCATACAACATTTAAACTTTTTAGAATACACTGTGGTGATGCTTTGTTGCATTTGCTCAGTTTTGAGCTGCTTTTAGGAAGTACTAAATTTGAGATATTAAAATATATGTTAGATTCTATTTAATTTTCTTGAGTCCTGGCTTAGTTGTCTCCAAGAACTCCTTTGTTTATACATAGTGATCTCTTCTTTCCGGTGCCTTATATTGAATGAATAGTGAATGATGTAGCTGTGTCTCTATTTTGCTGACACTCCCATGCTCAAAGTCCAGGAACAAGCTACCTGTAGTAAGTTACAAGAGAAGGACATGATGTTTGTCCCACCAGACTTAAGATACATAGGTTCTGTGATCAGAAAATTCTAAGTATAGTTTGATTTTGGATTTTAAGTGTATTTTTGAGCCAAATGGGCTTTTTATTAACGTCATGGCAAAAGTTCTAAGACAATAACAATTTTACCAAAATAGGACTGTATGCTTGAGTATGAATACCCAAATTAACCTAGCTGATGAGCACTCCAGTTAGATGTATGGAATTAAAGGGATTTGTTTCTGAATCCAGGTACAGATGGTTTTAGGATGAGTTGATTGTGTAAACACTAACCAAAGATCAAATAAATTACTTTGATTAAAGAAAATTAAAACTAGACGGATATATTATTTGCGTACATTACACTAAAAAGAATGTATAATAACTTATTTAAGATTTTATGTGTTTTTTATATCAAAATATGCACTTTGCGTTCAATTTGTTTAAACACAATTGAGCAGGGTATCAGCTTATAGGCTACAATTTTCTTCATAAATCCCACCTGTGGAATCTTAATAATTCCTGTATTTAGTCAGTAATGGAATCATTCAACAGTTTCAAACCTTGTCTGAGAGCTTGGTTGGAGAGGCATTCTACAGTCCGCAAGAGGCCATTGAGCAGGAATGTGTGTGGCCAGCAGGACATGCTTCCATTGTTAAATGTAATTATTGTATAGTAATATAAAATGTAAAGTAATACAATATTTTAAGTTTGTATAGCATGCAGAGAAAATTGTAATGTTCTATTGTGTCAAATAATTTGTGTATTCCAAATCACAGGTCCTATGGAAGACTATAAAATGTGTTAATAAGTGTAATATGTTATATCTCACACCTACAGTCAGTGACCCAATAATCATTAAATGATGCTCATGTGTTATGTCAAAACTTGAACAAGAATTGTTCAGCTCTAGGCAACATTATCATTTAAAATAACTTCCAAGAAATATTTAGATTCACTTAACACTAGAAATATATGTACAAGAATTCAACAAACAGCTTGATAAACTTACATTACAATTCATAAGATTAATTATGAAATAAATTTTGATAGTAAAATAAATTTTAATAAATAGTGCAACCATACAATTTTATAAACATCCAATCTTTGAAGAAAAGCTCAAATTAAAACTATAAATTAATTCCTGTGTGAACTTAAAATGAATTTAATTAATATCTCATATGAGAATACAAGTATCACAAATTAAACTTATAAGATTTAGCTGTAAACTAGAAAATAAATTTTCTAGAGTGTAGAGTAAAGAACACTGAAGTGTACACTTGAAGGAGGAGCCTATCCAGACTTGATTTTACAGTAGTTGATCAGGTCTCTTAGAATGCTCATGAATGGTTAATGTCTGAAGGATATCAATAATCATGTTGAGAAACACCTGCATCTGTTTCATTGGACGTTCTATAAAAAATAAATGTTATGTTGTGTAATAAGTAATAAATTTGTTATAGCTATTTTAAACTTGATTCATGAGGGATCGTATTAGATGTGTATATAATCATCTGATATTTGCAGCACTGATATCCATGTGACGTAAAATAATGTTTGGTGGTATTTAGCTTGTCATATGTAGATGGATATCATATTATAATTATTATTTATCTAATCATATAAATGTATGTGTGTGTATATATATTGTATGGTTTTATTATCTTTGTCAGCTACTGTACGTTTATCGTTCATACTAAAGTACAAAGTACTTGCATCAAAAAGAGTAAAGCAAACTATTTGGCATCTAAAAAAGAGAAAGAAGAAATAAAGAATTTGTTTTATTACTGTCCAAGCTATGAAAATCACCTAAACCTCCTGAAAAAATGCGGAAGGAGTAATCGTTGACAATGTGCTCCTTTGTCTGAGAACCTACTCTACAATCATATGATAGATCGAGAGTCATTCCTCATCTGGATTTCTATGCCTTTCATCTGGCCACTCGAGTAAGAAATCAGTTAAAAAAGACACATTTCCTCCAGCAAAGGTCCATACCACCCAATTCATTTGTTGGATTGTAATTAAGAAACTTGTTTCGTCCTTCAAAAAGACCCCAGTTAGCGTTTGGGGAAAAACCTTCTGAGATCAACTAGGAAGTTGTACATAAGGGTTGTTTACAGGACTTATTTTGCCTTAGGCAGGTTCTGCCAGAGGGGCAAGTTAGGTGTAGAAGTGATTTTTTTTTACT
The DNA here is from genome assembly GCF_021130785.1 of Homalodisca vitripennis. Lineage (NCBI taxonomy): Eukaryota > Metazoa > Arthropoda > Insecta > Hemiptera > Cicadellidae > Homalodisca > Homalodisca vitripennis. The sequence goes on from NC_060215.1 coordinate 104,164,068, forward strand.
GAGCCCTGATTAAGGTCGTCATTTAAATGTCTGAAGGTGCATTCCCTGTGACCCAAGCAAACTTTCATTAGTCTATTGCTTATTGAATTTGAGAACCTCAAAAGGAAAGGGCTTAGAAAAATGTTGTAAAACTTATAAAGAAGGTTCTTTCCTCCACACTGTGTTATAAGCCGGGATAAGATCTATAAATGCAGCTAATAGGTCAATAGCTATCAGCTCACTTTGGATATTTCTATGGTCTTCCCTGTTTGCACAGCATTGCCAGGCTAGTCTCGCTCCTCCATCGTTAACGGTTTTGAAACATCCCACGTTGCCTCAGATTTCCTTTATTTTATTTAACTTGTAGTTTTATTAGCTTATGAGACTTTAATAAATTGCCATTGCGCTTATCACCTTCACAGGGAATAATGTGTGATGTCGCTTTTTGGCTCAGACGACTACTTTGTGGACAGCTTTCTAAGTAGGAACCACGCTTTAAATTTCTTACAGTATTTACTATTTTTCTCTTTGGGCTTTGTCAAGAAAGTTTAGCAGACTGTCAGCAGTTTTTCAGTTAACAGTGTTATTAAACTTGTACGTTCTCACACTCTTGGCTCCACCCCAGTATTTAAGACTCTTGGGATGTTGGACTTTGCAGCAGATAGGACGGGCCTGGAAACCAATTTGAAGTTTTCCATTTTTGGATAAATGAACCTTACACTGATTTCAAATTTGCTTGGAAAAAGTTTCCACTCAGTTTTGGTGAAGTTCTGGCTTGGCATGGGAAAAGATCCTACCAGGGAATTCATGTCCCAAACTGACAAAAATTTATCTGACTATTTAATATTCGGTGGATTCCGAATATTTGCTTTGTTTGTTTCAGGCTAATAGAAATATATCACTATCCTACATGTTATGGATTACATATATGTTATGTATGTTCTGTTACCATATTTACTCACGTGTGCAGATATTTACCTGGAACTACTGTAAGTCCATTTTCACCATAAAACTTGAAGAAAATTAATCTACTCAAGAATCCAAGATAACTATAAGAAACTAACTGTAACACAAGAACTAAACTGCAATCTAATCTCAAGCATTTTTTTTCAATAAAAGAACTTTATCACCAATGAAACCATAATAACAAGCTTATAAACACTACAAGTCAAAAATTGTATTTACACAGTCTAGAATACTTTACTTAAAACCACTGAATAAACTCAAGCCATATGGTGACAACTTTACTGGAAACAGTGCTGACTGTGCTGACAGCGTCACATTCCACACCTGACCTACTGACAGCAGCTTATACAGCTGACAACAATCAACAGACCTGCTTCCCACCTGACCTTAATTCTCTTACAACCTGACGCATGAAAAAACATTAACCACGAGGAATCTGTCAAACCTCGTTATAAAAAACAGTTTTCCATTTTGACATTTAAAAACATTAACACGAGGAGTCTGTCAAACCTCGTTATAAAAAACAGTTTTCCATTTTGACATTTAAAAACATTAACCACAAGGAATCTGTCAAACCTTGTTATAAAAAACAGTTTTCCATTTTTACATTAATCTAATTTTTCTTTTAATCCTACAGTTTTGTGAAAGTTAATAGCATAATTATTATTATTACTTGACAGACATGTTTAGTAGTTTATTGATAGGGTTTAACTTGGTATCATGGTGATGAATTGAGTAGTTGCTAATGATTTCAAGTTTAAAAATTAACGATAGGAAGCAGACAAACCTGGCCTAAAAAACTGTATTTCAATCTATATAAATTAAGGCTAAAAGGCTTAATAAACTGTATTTAAATTCTACAAATTGAAATAGGAATCAAACAATACTGGCATAAAAACTGTATTTGAACTGGAATCAAGCAGTGCCTTGAAGTTGTGGACGCAACAACAGCACATGTGCTCACTGCTAGTAGCACACCAATTACTGAAGGACCTTAATACCTTTATTTATTGGAATTTAAACAATCTGCCCCACCTCTAATCAAGATGGCAACACACAACAATTCTCTATATCAAGTTGGCACTTTAGTCTTTGCCAAAATTAAAGGTTACCCCTACTGGCCACCACAAATAAAAGAAATTACAGAAAACATCAAAACTATGAAATACACAGTTACATATTTTGGGGAAGACACCACCGCCATTATCAGACAAAATGACATATGCCTATACACAGAATACAAGCACATACATGGGAAACAAAAAACCAACAATTTTAAAAACAAAAAATTTAATGAAGCCCTAGTAATGGCGGAGTCTGTCTCACAGGACCTCCCTCAAACTAAACCCCATATAAACAGCAACTCTGAACTTAACCCCTTAAGCAACTCACTCCAAGAACTCGAAAAAAGTCTGACAGAATGTGACACACAGAGTAGCGAGGAAAGCTTGATAGTAGCCGCCAAAATCGGATCCGCTTTACTCCAGGAAAACAACTACTTAAAAAATGAAAATCGTAGACTCCAAGACAAACTGAATAGTCTAGAAGCCAAAGTAGAGGAGTTAGAAAACTGCGAAGGAAAGTATGTCGCACATATGGAAAGGCTCCAAGAAAAGATATCCGAGCTCGAAGCACAGTTGACCAAGGAAAAACTGTATGTGGTTGAAGCACAAACTATTTTTGAGGACCATGACGGGAAACAGATCGAACTTATTAAAGACTATGAAAATAAGATTGAAGAATTAGAGAGTAAAATTATGACATTGCAGCAACAGACACCTGAAAAAACTGACAGGAGGCTCAGGACTACAGGAACTCAAACATTGGCCCCTGACTATCAAACAAATAATACCTTCCCCTCAGTTCTCTTGGAAATCGGACTCTTAAAAAACAGCCATAATGCCATGGAAGAAAAGTTTAAAAGTCTGGAAGCAATAATAAACACCTCCACCCAAACCTCCATAGAAGTCACCCCTCCACCTGCACCACAATCCTTGTCAGTGAACTCAGAGATGCTAATCCTTAAGAGGAGGCAAGACCAACTGGAGCAACAAATATCAGCACTTCTAGACAACACTCACCTTCATCTAAATGAGTCTGGAAGAATCCTACCTACTAACTTTATAGCATCTAAATCTACTCAACAATGTAAACATAAAGATGATCCTCTAGATTCTACCCTGAATAAGTCTACCTCAGGGAACAAAAGGAAATCAGGAGTTAGACGGGACGCAAAGGGAAAGAACCTATTTAGTGTCTCTCCAAGCTCAAAAATATAAAAACCACAACATGTGTAATTTAGAAGGATTTGAGATGTGTAACAATAATGCTAAAGCATCCACAGGACTGAACATTGGTAACACCTTACAGGTGACGTCCGTTTTAGACACACACGTAGTCGCTAAAGCCTCAGTAATAAAGCCTCCGATGAATGCAAGATCACGAACTAAAGATGAGAGTATAGAAGAGTTCTACACCACAAACATTGATTACTACATTTCGATCATGACAAACAATCAATTGCCGAATGCTGATTGCATTGAGTCTAATTCATTCACGTTCAATTCCCGGCCTCCTATAAGCCAACAATCTCCATCTGAATCAGGCCAGCGGAGCCCACCACAAGCAGAAGATGAACAGGACAAATATTTTTTAGACAAGACCGGCCTCAGCAATTTCAAAATGAAAACAGCTTTACCATACCCCAATTGAACAAGGAACACTTAAAAATTGTACACCAAAACGTTGACAGGCTCAACAACAAAATTGACATAATAACTCATCTTCTTCAACGACTTGAGCCTGATATTCTAATCCTCACTGAGCATGGTCTGAGCAATGACCAGCTGCACAATACTAACCTGACTGATTATACTTTGATTGCTGATTTCTGTCGGCAGTTTCATAAAAAAGGAGGTGTGGGTATTTTCTGCAAAAACTCACTAATAACTCTAATTGATCCAATCTCTATTGAAGTGAAGAGTGTAGAGATGGTTTGTGAAATGGCCCTTATAAGAATAAAACTTCAGGATCGGTGTCTGTACATTGCAGGTATTTATAGAAACCAAGGCAACCTAGAGGAATCCCTTGAGATTATATCCCAATGCATACAAGTGGTGCCGATATGGAGGTGTCCGATAATTGTTATGGGGGACATCAACATAGACTGCCTAAACGTTAACAGAGACAACATGCTGTTGGAGGATATAATGAGAAGCTGTGGTATGTTCAGAATTTCTCTTCCATAACACCTTTTTCACAATCATCAATAGATTGTGTGTGTACTAATGTAGAAGATGAAACAATAACAGTGGAAGTTTTGGATGAGGGGATCTCTGACCATACGGCACAGCTCTGTACGCTACACCACCAGCAGGTAAAACCAACAGCCCAGATGACTGAAAAACGACAATTTTCTGAAAGGAACATGAGGGACATTAAAATAAAACTACAACAAGAATCATGGGAAGATCTGATTACTGCTATAGATGCAGACACAGCCTACAATTTGTTTAGTAACACCTTGGGAATGATAATAAATTCTGCTTGCCCACTAAAAAAATCTAGAGTAAAAGGAAAAAGGAGAAATAAAATAACAGATGCTGAGGCTGAAAGACTACATAAAGTTTTTTTACAAGCACAGATTGTATACAACACTACTGGTCAATTGATTCATAAGCAAGACACTGCCTCTAAAAAGAAAGCCTATGATTTAAGACTTAAAGAGTTAAGGCGTAAAGAAGTAACAGACAAAATTCTTCATGCAGAAAATAAGTCAAAGGCCTTATGGGCAGTAGTAAATAATGAAAGGAAAACAAAAATATCACATAGTCCGAAGGAATTAATGGATCCGGTATTAGGGAAAATTACTGACTCTACCCAGATCGCTGATTACCTAAATTCTAGGTTTGTTACAGCGGCAGACAAGGCTCTAGAGGCTAATCCAAAACCACCCCTACTTGTACCTGCTCAGAATAATGTTCCACCCTTAACACTCTTTCCTACCACTTTCAGACGAAGTAATAAAGATCATATCTTCTTTAAAAACAAAATGTTCTTATGGAATTGACTTGGTATCTTCGAAGCTGCTGAAATTTTGTGTAATGGAACTGACGGACCCAATAACTCTACTGATAAACCGATCATTCGCAGAAGGGAGGTTTCCAACAAGGCTTAAATTGGCGAAGGTTATTCCCCTTTTCAAGCAGGGTAGCACCTCTGATGCTAGTAATTATCGACCAATATCGCTGATATCAACAATATCTAAAGTTTTTGAAAAGGTGGCCCTGACTCGTCTTGTTACTCACCTCCTGGAAAATAATTTACTAACTAGTCAGCAACATGGTTTTATCAAAGGACGTTCTACATCAACCGCTATAGTTAGTCTAATAGAACACATTATTGATCAACTTGAAAATGGCAATACCTGTGCATCTGTTTTATTAGACTTTAGTAAAGCATTTGACAGCCTTGATCATAAACAACTCCTAACAAAACTGAAAGCTCTTGGAATTTCTGGAATTTCAGCGAGTTGGTTTGACAGCTATTTGACTGATAGACAACAACTTGTTCAGCTGGTTCATTCGGACAATGGTATGACTCGTTCGGTGAGATCTAGCCTGCTAACAAACTCGAGAGGCGTACCTCAAGGCTCTGTATTGGGGCCTGTTTTATTTGTACTTTTTACAAATGACCTGCCTAAGTATCTGCAAGAATTTGCTACCACTATTATGTACGCGGATGATACTGTGCTTTTATTAAGTAACAAGGAAACAGAGCCACTTGAAGTGTCAACGTACATAGCACTGAATGTAGCCACTCAGTACTGCCATCAGAAAAGCCTGGTACTAAATGAAACAAAATCGCAACATTTAATAATGGGAAGACGAAAGCTTGAAGCGGGAACTCTACCTAACATAGATAGAGTAGAAGCTGCCAAGTATCTAGGTGTTATAATTGACACAAGTCTTAATTGGACCTCTCATGTTGACAGTCTCTGCAGGAAGCTAAGTTCTGGACTTTATGTAATCCGAAGAATAAAGACAATTAGTGATGTGCAGACGGTAAAAACTGCTTATTATGCACTTTTTGAAACACATCTTCGGTATGGTATTTTATTTTGGGGTATATCTAGTTCGTCAAATATACAAAGAACCCTAATCTTACAAAAGAAGTGCATACGAACACTAGCTGGGTTGCAGTCTAGAGACAGTTGTAGAGCTGCTTTTGTTGATCACTCAATTCTAACTGTAGTATCACTCTATATACTCAGTGTAATAACTTATGCCCATGAGAATAACTTCACCCGTGGCCGTGACGTACACCAACACAACACTCACTATGCTGCAGACTTCGCTCTTCCCCAACCATTCTGCTCAATTTGAAGAAAAGCCATCCTATATGGGAGCGAAGTTGTTCAACTGCCTGCCTGCTGACATCAAGTCCCAAGAAAACATAAAGAAAACATTAAAGACCTGGCTGTTGAAACACCCATTCTATTCCATAAATGAATTTTTATCTTGGAGAACTTTTGACATAAACATGTAATAATATTGACACAACTAATATTTGTTCTTATAATGTGATGTTATATTTTTGACGCTAATGCCATTCTCTATGATTGTTGCAAATAAAGTACATTGTCTATTGTCTATTGTTTAACATGTGTTGCACACCATTAACAGTGGGTGGCCACTTTTACAAGTTTATATAATGGGATATTTCTTCTTGAACTGTCATTTTTATGACCTTAAATGTGTATTTCTTAAAATGCGCAGATATCAACATTATTTTTAAGAGCAATTTCGTTATACACTCACATTTGGATTTACTTATTTAAAGCTCTGAGTTAAAATAAAAATTATTTTACACTGAACCTATACCTAAATGTTTGTTATACTACTAACTTTTAAACACTTATAATAAAATCCATGAGACCTGAAATAATGTTTGACGGCACTCAAGTGTTTTGTGTAGGTAGATATTATATTTTGAGATTGGTAACACAGATCATAAAATCTATGTGACATAAAATAATGTTGGTGGGAATCCACTGTCATATATAGTGTTAAGTTTCTTTTTCTAAATATCTTTCATACAATTTAATTTTGTGCAATACAATATTATTGAAATGGTATATTACATTACATAATCAGCACAATAAAAACAGTTACAAAAGTTAAATGAGTTTTTCAAATCCTACTTTTGAGTATTGAGTACAAGTAGGTAAAATAATCTTAAATTTATTGTAAACAAGTACATTCACTTTATTGTAATGCAATTTAAATTTGTACAATTACATGCTTAATACAAAATATAGCCTGAAATATTACCATAATATATTGGAGACATTTTTGTTACAGGAATTCTAAAATTCCCTAATTTGATAAGTTAAACATTTTATAAGAAAATTAGTTAGAAAAAGAAAAAAAAGAACCAAAGGTATTTGGCAATGTTATATAGTAACTCTTAAATAAGAGAATGAGGAATGACTGATGTAACAGTCTAATAATATTTTAATCTGGTGTAAGCTAAGCGAAATATTTAGTTAGAACTTAGTTATACAACATGTTTTAACAGTGTAGAAGTAAAAGTGTCAAAATTATGTTAAATATCTGTTTTAAAATTCACACATTTTAAATTATATCTAATCACATAATGATATAAGTACTTTTTTCTCTCTCTGACACTGTAGTTACTTTCAACTGTGCTATTACAATTATGCTTTGGCGACAACAAACAATAGTGTTTTAAAACTTTGGGAGCTGTATTTATTGCAGTTTCAAATTCTCTTGATGGCTTAATATACACTTTATCTCACAATTGTTTGATAGTCAGCAAATGGACAACTGCATTTTACTTTTACCATTAATAATGGTAATTTGTTTCTCATGATTTTAAACGAACGTTAGATTAAATCTTTTTTGTAAACATATTTACATACATTTTGTGCAAGGCTCCCAATCTACCATTGTCTTGAGACAGTTCCAGTTTAAGTAAAACACACACATCAGGTGAAAGAATGGTACAATGGTGAGAATAGAATAGTTAAATGCGCTGTGTATGAGGGTTTGAAGGTCAAGAAAATAGTTAGTGATGTGTTACAAAAAATATCTGTTCCATTTTCAAATTTGAAAGAAGTTGATTTAAAAGTAAAAATCCTGATCAATAACATCTTGACCACAAATACCTGGATATATATATATATATATATATATATATATATATATATATATATATATATATATATATTGCTGATTAAGGTAAAAACATTTTATAATTTTTAACTATTACAATACATTATAACGAAAGACCATTTGCAAAACTTAACTGGTTTATATTATATTTTTAATTTTTTGCTAATGGAGTGGGGCAAATAAAGTTTGCTGACAATATGAAATTCAGTTGCTTATAAGATATGTATTTTGTGTACCCACTAGTAGATCTCAATAATAAGATCTTTGAATTTCTTAGACCTTAGTAAGGCCTTTAATGTGGTCAACCATGACATATTGTTACACAAACTACAGCATTATGGAGTCAGGGGAATTGCTTATGATTGGATATCGTCTTTCCTTTTGGGTCGCACTCAGTTGGTAGTTACCTTTTGTTCATTTGCCGATGATACCTCACTCAGCCTTTCTCGTAGGAACCGAGAATGTCTTGAAATAGATGCATTCATTCAGGGTGGTTCCCTTTTGCCATGGCTAGAGGATAATCTTCTTGCAGTCAATACAACAAAAACCAAATTCATTGACTTTCGCATACATGATTGTGATGATTTCGCACATGCAAATTCCTGTGTTATGATAGGAGACACAGAAATCTCATCATCTGAGTCAACAGATTTTTTGGGGCTGGTCATCGATTGTAATCTCAAATACCATCACCATATATAGACAAGGTATGTGGAAAAGTGAGTAGTGGAATTTTTGTATTGTGTTGACTCTCTCACTTTTCTAATAGGGAAATACTTTTTGCAGCATATTTTGGTTGTATCTACCCTCATCTAACCTACGGTCTGCCAATTTGGGGGGCTGAATCTACTAGGACTCAGTAAATATTCCGCTTATAAAAAAAGCAGTGAGGGTGATTCTTGGCCTCAAAACATCACAGTCGTGCAAAGGTCTATTTTGTTCAAGCAACCTTCTGACATTTCCCACTATGTTCATTTTAGAAAGAAAGTCCTTCATGAAACAAAATGCTCAACTCTTTAGTTCCTACACACAACCCGGTTACTCTCTGCGGGATCTCTACTGCTTGCCAAATCCTCAGCATTGGACAACATTTTTTGAAAAACAAATTTTGGGCTCAGCAATTAAACTATTTAATCACTGCCGGTATACCTAAGATCTGAACAGAGTATGCCTGTGTTCCGGAAAAATGTGAAAAGGTTTCTTTTAAACAAAGAATACTATTCTATTAATGCTTTCTTATCTGACAGGAATGTAGTATAATTAAGTTAGTTTATTAATTTTTTATGTTAATTTTGACGTTTGTTATGCTATTTTACTGTCAATAACAAATAAACGATTTGATTTGATTTAGAATGATGGTACGTTATCAACATTTTGTCTTAGCCTGTTTTATTCTTTCAGATGCTACTTGAGTATATTACTAGTCAATGTGCATGATTTATAAGTTATTTTACAAAGCTAACATAACATTAAAGTATATATACATTTTCATAATACAATTTTTTGAAGTTAAAATACAATACGATTACATCAAAGAATGGTAGGCTACACACACGACTTACTCCATGAGATGGACGCATCTTTATCTTCTTGCACCCATATTCCTAGTAATGCAGATAATTGAATTTGTAGGCAAAGAATGTCAATATTTAATTCATTCTGTAACCTAACTTATCTGCTCGCTTATTTACTATAATTTATATTACTACAAAGAGGAGACAGCTTATTTCATTTTTCTTCATTAATCATCACTACATTAGTTGAGTGAAGTTATAAAAAAATCAGTAACATTACATTTCGAGTTCTGCAATCTGATTTCTTCTTACGGTGAATAACTAAACTAACACAGAATTACAATCTAGGTTGAAATAAACAATTATTTTATCATAGCTTATTGTAACCTAAATTGTAATTAAGTGTTAGTTATTCACCCGAAGAAGAGATCGGAGTGCAGATCTCAAAACGTTTTACTGGTTTTTGTATCACTGAATGATGGCAAATGTCCAGAAAACACCTGTTTACTTCATAATTCTTCCATCGTCAAAAACAAACTTCAAACAAAGGAGCAGTTATGTAATAAACCTTTTACATGAGTTCACTTTTGAACACCATCTAACGATTTAGTAGTTTCATTTTATTTATAGTAACTATTTCATGATATTTTAATTAAACAGAAACCATCGTTCAAAATTCTGGTGGAGAATAATATATTTTATTGCAACTAATTAGACTTATTAAACTATTTTCATATTGGTATTGCATGCGATGAATGGATCTTTATATTCTTACACCCTTATTCGTAGTGATGCAGAAATTTAAATTTGTACGCAAAGAATGCAACTATTTCATTTGTCCAGTAACCAAACTCATCATATTTGCTATGATTTATATAAGTGCAGAGTAAACACTTAGGCAATATTTAACATTTATGAATGGTTTTTTTATGAAATATATACAGAGTATTTGAAATAGGCTATGGATTTATTATAGACATTTGAAAAATATAGACAGAAGAAAACCTATTAAGTAATCAAAATTATTACGATTGGTCTGTGATGAAAATCTGTATATTGCTCTACTAGTAGATATAGCCTACGTAGTGAACTAAAATTTGGTTATCAATCGACAATAAGAAATATTTTATTAAGAGCTACTGACTAAGTCTACTAACGATAAGTACAAGTTGTTATTTATTTATTAATTGTACTGCATTACTTGTTATAAGATAATCTTTTAAACGAGTTTGCTCTTGAATACCACCTAACGATACTAGTAGTTTCATTTTATTTATTTATTGTTTCAGTTTTATGATATATTTGATTGAAAATGAATACTTTAATTAACTTCTGGTGGTCAATAATATATTTTATTGCAACTAATTAGGCTTATTACATTATTTTCATACCAATAAACTAGTATCTTAGAAAAATGCAGGTAGACCTATCATGGTTTTTTTTTACCAAATAGAAGAAATGTAGGCTATTGAATTTCTTTCTGGATATAAATGTTTCTTAATTTCAATGTATCAAAACAGAAGAGGCTACTTCAATTAAATTCTGGTGGCAAATAACTTTATTTTATTATAACCATCAAACTACTGTCATATCAATAAACTAGTAGTCTATCTTAGAATATAATATTCTATTTTGTACCCTACTAGAAAAGTTTAGCCCCTATTTATAATGAGTTAGTATAATATTTTAATACTCAACAGGTATTTTGAGTTTTCTTGAACATTTCAGTAATAGTGATTGCCAAATAAACACTTTTCTAAGCAGAGCCATACTTAATAGGTTTTTGTTTTCATCGTATCTATGAATAAGGAAAATTTACACGATACAAGAAAAGCTGTGTTATAAACAAATGTAATTTATTTTTAAGAATTTTGAAGACGATACACTTACATTTTCAAATACAGGAGAAGCTGTATTATAAACATGTATATAAAATTTATAAAAATGTAATTTTTAAAGAATTTTAAAGATCGATGCACTTAGAATTTCATAATACTAGTCTTTCTTGGTTTAGTTCTTCATTCTTGTTCACTTGGTTCAGCTGGGCCCACTTCCTTCATGGGATTGGATCTAAAAATCTGATGATCCAGTCTGCAATATCAACGATACATTTCCATAAAAGACCTTTACAAAAGCAAATTATGAGGAACACTCCTACTATAATGTACCATAGAAAGACAAATTTGACCACTTCATAAGTCATTTTTATGACTTTCAATTTTTCTTTATAAAATATAAGCACAATGATCCGTTATTGAATTGAATATTGACCAGTAGATCAGTACGTTAGCAGCCAAGAAGAGGTTTCCCCTTCCCAGGAAGTAAATTTCCCTTTTTTCCCACGTAAAGTGAATTTTACCCTCAAATTTAGTTTTGTGTTCGATTACTGATATAAATTAGAATAAATATGAATGAATGCACCTGAAATAACACATATTAGTAGCAAGAACCCTTGGATTTTAGAACTCTTTTAACAAGTTATTACTAGTCGTTATTATTAATGTGTGGTTAATAATATTTTAAGTACTGATATAAGTCATTTGTCTGTCAGAGACCTTTTTTTGAAGATTGGAATTCTCTTCTTTCGTTTTCCTACCGTCAGCAAAAGAAGAACGTCTGATTGGCGTCGTCGAGCTCCTCGTCCCCATAGGGACATTTCGAGCTTTCAAACGTATTTACGAGCGTACCTGTTTATTTTCTTTGATCAATTCGACGAACTGCGGCTTAAACAGCTGCTCGAAAAGATTCCCTGCCGTATCCAGCATAAAAAGAGGTCTGTATGCTGATGTGAATAAGAACCTCCCCTGCCTTTACATATAAGATCAAGGTGATGATCGAAGGTGCCTTCTAGCAAGCAGCGGTTGTACATATTCAGCAGCAGCTGTGGACATGTCCGAGCTACCACCTTAATTAAGCACTTCCGTTGGAACAACATCGGTGCCAGGCGCCTAACGGCACCTTATCTGTCCGACGGTCCAGGAAAGCTTCGCGTCAATGAAGAAGGGAATCTCCCCAGGGTCGACTGAGATATTCTCGTATTTACTGACCGGGTGAGTTGGAATCAAAGCATCTACTATTAGATGGGCACGGAATCTACGCATTGCAACTCGGTAACCCAGTCCCAAGAGTCGATGTTCATGTCCTATGTCGACTCGTTCCACTTATCACACTTGCTCCTGTTAATTACTCGCTTTAAAGCTCATTTCGCTAAATGTAATTTTTCAACGCCCCTCCGAGATATATGCGTCCTCTCCGCCGACCAGGGGTAATACTCCGCCTCAGACTGAAGCACCTTCTAATGGGCAATGCGATTACCTCATTACACTGCTCTACCGAGTCTCGTGCCTCTCCATTTCGGCATCTAGATGTCACAGCCCGTCGCGATAAAATCAAAGTTTACAGTGTTACCGACGTCCCTCATCACTTCCAGGACAACCTCATTTCTATGACGTTAATTTTAGTCATGGTATCTTTGCTTAGCCTGGCGATGTTTCAACCTTAAGGTCGTTGGGGTTGTCCAGAACGGAACTCTGATTCCTTAGCATGATATTGAAGGTGATCAGACCAGTAAAATCCTCCATTACTCTCCAGTCCGTAATTCTTCCGTAGAGGTTTTCACCACAAAATTTATATCCGGGATGGTATCCTAGTTGTCAGAATGTGGAAATGTTCCGCAAATTCACGACAACAAGAACTGACCGTTCAGCACTCCAGAATGCGACGACGTTTAGTGTCAGCCACTTTCATTCTCTATTCGAATGTTTTTTGCCCCCATGTTTTTTTGTTTTGTTAAAACCCACAGCGACAGTAACATTACCTCCACCAAGGGAGATGATGTACGTCCACCAGGTTGTTAAGATTTTGGAAATACGCCATACTTTCCTAGGGTGTGAAATAGCAGCTGACTAAAGTTAACTTATCGCTATTTACTCAAACGAAGCCCCGGCAGGTACCGTGACGTTTAACGAACACTTTCGTGTTTAGAACTCAACTTACAACGGTTTCAAGAGTATGACGGAACCAGCACGGCCCGTCCTTTTCACGGTACTGGTTGTTTATTAAGACGATGATATATCAATTTGAAGGCGATATCGTATTCCCGAACAAACTGTGAGACAAATCTACTTCGGTTGAGATTTCCTTCGAGCATTTTTACCTTCCTATATTTTACTGGTGTAGTTTATATCCTGTCGGAAGGCAGAAAAGGTGCCAGGAAGATGTTTGACTTTTTCAGAGAATACGTTCAGCCCCAGGTAGAGGCAACACCGGGCTTCCGCCTTACAGTCGCTCCACCAGTAATCCGCCTTCTATACTTAAAATAGAGAGACCTTGACCTCTTCTGTCGAACCCTCTGTAGTCTAACTGGAAGTGGCGGTAACCGAAGCACCGGTATCACTTCGTCACTTCCAACCTATGACGAATCCTGCAGTGTACCCAACGGCCTTTTTGACATATAACCTCTCAAAAGCTTCTTGGATGCTCCCTCTCTTATGTGAGACAAGTCCGGCTGTGGCCATTCTGTTATCCACAATCAACGTTTTTTCCTCACAGGCCTCTGGAGAGCCGTTGGTTACTGACTTCTTCATTTCCAGGATCCCAGCTCAACAGGAAAGAGGTTCTGATTCATCAATCCGTTTTGTCACATCGCCGTCTGCCTGGTGGACCGACATCCCTGGACCCATCAAACCCACTCAGCAATGCCAGCCACTCCTGTCCTGAGTACCGACGGCACTTTGTGCAGACTACCTGCATCTCCCCTTGACGGTCAAATCGACGTGTTCTTCCGGGGTCATCCGGATGTCGCCTGATAAGCTTCAGATCGGCGAGGCCCTTTTTATGGCTAGTCATTATTAGACCGAAGGGCGCTAGTAACTCGGGCTACACAGAGCCAAGTTTTCTCTCCGGACTGGGAGGATGGACACTCCCAATGCCATACTGAACAGTGTTGAGACAACTTCTCAACCGTCAATCTTCAGATAACTTCTCGTGAGAAGAAGTAGGGAAAAGGGTAAAGACGGAAAGTTAAAGAGAGCTTGAAAATATATAGATGAATGTTTTTTTTAACATCATTGCATTCATTTAGGACTAGATATTGGTAGATCTCGTGGATGCTTTCATACATAACAGTACACCGAGTGCACGCGGTTATATCCATCCCTTTTCGTCTTCTCTAAAGCGTCGAAATACAGAAATCCAAGTAGTCAAATTTCAGTAATAATACATACAATACTAAGAGGCATCACAACGGTAGTGTGTAATTTTACAACTATTTATTAACCCAAGTAATACATAATAAACCCAAAATTAAACTGACCGGTTGTTAAAGAGTTACAAGTTCACTTTATTAGAAAGCTTGGTTTAACAGACTACAATGGCCAGTCATTCTGTTTTTATAGCAATTCAAAGTACAAAATTAACAGCTTTCATACGTTTTCCGACGGTTACTCGGCCTAAGTTAGAATTGTGCCAAATTTCATGCTTCCAGCATACCAGGAAATAAATGAGATTTTACGTACTGAGTACGTCACTACCATAGGGGTTAAAACAACAACGGTTTTTTGGTTATCTGATGACCAAGACATTAAGCTTTATCTTTTCTTCACTCAGTGCATTACCTGACCATACCAGAGAGATTCCCTGTTGGAAGGGGGGAGGGTTAATGTTACCGTGGGTTAAAAGAACAGGGGGTCTTTACTGGAATGGTTGTGTCTGTAATAAGAATAAATAGACCTGGGGATATGTGTCTTGGAAGGGCATTTTTATCAAATGATTGTTTATCAGGTGTTTCAACCTGGTGTCAAGCATTCACCGGATGAATAAATCTGGCGTGGGTATAATAGGATCAGAAATTTAAATATAATCAATTGAATTTCAACTATGCAAGCATTTTGTGACCTATCCATAAGAGACCGGGGAAAAAGTTATAGGATCTTTTCTGTAAATAGTTTATTCTTCACAAACATTTTCCGTCAGATTCGAGCTAAGTCCTATAGTTTGGCTTCTATATCGAGCTTCAAAAAAGATAAAATATCTATGGAGGCTAAAGTAATTTTTATTCAAACTCTGTTATATGTTTTTTATTCTTTTGTCTACAACTGGAAACGTAAAAATGTAAACGTGCTATAAATAACTTTAGCGTATATAGAATTATTTTCATAAGTGTATAATCTAATTCTTTTGTCGGTGGAGTTATTCTCTCGCGGTCTGTCTCCTGCCAAATATTTACCTTATCTTGACAGCTCGTTTAGAACGAGATTAGTATTTTATTTTTATGTTACAATACATTGATTGTACTGCAGTGATAAAGACAAATAACTTTCAGAATCGATCTAATTTGTTTTTAACTACTGTTATAATACAGTGTTTATTCAATATTGTCAACAAAAATTAAGTAACATTTTGTAAAATGGTATTAGAACTTACACTGGATGATATAGTGGTTCTGTTCTGCATTTTAATGTTATTCCTTTTGATTTACACTTCTTGGATAATATATCTCTTCGTTTTTGTAGTCCCGTATCATTATAAAGATGATTTTGTTGATAAGCAATTTTGACTACTTACTAAGGTAATTAACTTATAGAAGCTAAGTAAAGTTACACAATTATTAAATATCTTAATCTTGATTCTGAATATGTTAATATAAAATACATTCAAGTACAAAACAATACTTCGTATATTTATTTTTGTATTTTAGATCATATTTATGAGTTTAAAAATCTTTTTGGGTAGATAAACTTATTTTAATTTAGAAAATGAAATTAAGAGAAAATACGTACCATGTTTGTTTTTATTATTGCAAGGCTAAACCATCTACTCATGTTATGTTACTGAGTAGGCAAAATGGCAGCCCAAACCTGTATATTGCAAGTTATTTTGAATAAAGCCGGGCCTAGTTTTTAATTCTTAGGCATACATTTTGGTGTCATGACTATCATTTCAGTTTCCAAATTAGCACTGTGTTAAAAAATTGTACAATCTTTAACTATTTGTGAGAAACCTAGAACAGAAACATGATAATCACTTAGAATAGTTATTTACCATTAAAAAAGCATCCAGGTTTATAAACATAAAATTGCAAAATATTAAGTTAACTAGTATAAAGGGCAAGGCTTATTTATTATTTTGATGATAATTTCAAGATTAAAATTTTAACAATAAAACTTGTGGGTAAAAGAGTGACATTGGCGTAAAAGAGAAATTTCCGTAATGGTGGATATGTTAATTTTGTATATTACTACAGGTAGCCTGGTGGTAAGGAATATATGCTGGTATCTAAATGGTCTAAGCCTTTTTGGTGGATGTAAAAAATTTCTTTGTTTAAAGTTTGTTATTGACGATGGAAGGTTTGAAAGAATTTTGGAGACTCACCACATTCTATACTAAAAAAAGTATAACACTGTGTTTACCTGAAGTGTTGTACTTTTTTGTAACATATGATGATGGCAATTGTCGAAAATCCTATAACAAATTGTTCTCATTGAAAGTATTGAGAAAAGATATTTGTAAATCGTACTGTGTGTTCACTATGAAAATGTAAAAACTGAAATATTTTTTGCTGCATTTTTGTAAGGAATACAGTAAAAAATCCCTTATTCCTATTTAACTATTTTTTTTATATATTAAGGGTATAGCACGCAGTAGGCCTACTTATTACAGGGCTGATATGAAATTTAATTGGTGTCGCATGTCTTCACATGATACACTTGTAAAATATACACTTATACACAAATAAAATAATAAAGTAAATCTAAATAAAAACTCGCAAAATTACAGCAAATAGATAAACACTTATTTGGATGGTCATAAAATTAAAAAATATTGGGTAGCATTTCTAGTTTATACATAAATGTATACTCCAGGCATTGTGGAGGGAATGCTCTTGAGGAAACAGGGGTCATCAAGACTGCTAGCCACATCCACCCAAATTGGGTAAAAATCAAATGTCAAATTTGAAGTAAGCCATTACTTTTGACACAGATAAGAAAAACACCCACTTAAACCATTATTCTTACAGTAATCATTGCCCGTAACAAGTACATTTCTCACCTGCATCATATCGTAAAAAATGGAACACGTATTGTGTTAGATTAATTATTTATATAATGTTGTATCCAATTGATGATATTGAAGCATGTTGCATAAACACTCTTTTCCTTTGGACAAGAATTTGAGGAGAAATCATATAACATAAAATCAAATACAAAGTAAATGTTTCTAATGTTCAACAATGATAATTGTCCAAAATACTTTGGAGAGTAGGAATTTCCTGCATTGCTCAATATATCACACAATGTTGAAATAAATGTCTTTCAATATTCATGTCAGTAAATATATTTAAGGATGCTGAAATAAATGTAACAGATTAGAACTTAATATAGAGATAGTATGGTCTAGTTTCTATTTGAAAAAGTAAAATAGTTTAACTTTTTAAAACAAACTGTATCCATGTAAGATGTAACGTGCAACAAATTTGTGCAATTTTTTCTTACAAATGTCAGTATCTTAGTGATAAATTCTGTTCACTCCGTCACTGAAGTGGCAAACATTTAGTGCACTCGAAAAGGGGTCATCAAACATATGCGTCTAGAATGTTTCTGAGCATCATTAGTCAAAGACATGGGGAGGAATTAGTTCTCAAACTGATTTGAACATTTTACAAAATCCTCAAGACACATCAGTACAAGTTCATTACAATACAAAAATAAAGGTTGTTTGTCTCTAAAGGAGTATTGTGAGCAGTAGCGTAGCCAGAAATTTCGTTCGGGGGGGGGGGGGGGGTCCGAAACTGGAAGATCCGGGGGACGTTTTGTGTGTTATTTGCCAATGAGTTCACTGGTAAAAGGTAAATACCAAAAATTAGGGAGCTTTAGTAAACTACGCCTTATACAAAGTAGAAAGATGTAATAGGCAAATTCAACTCTCACAGCAACTCTCTAGTACCACAAATTTTCTTGTATTGCTACAGAAACTTTACGAAGTTCGATTCTGGCCGAGTATATGACTCCAAAGTGACGTTGGATTCACTGGATAAGAAATAAAAAGAACAAAACAGAGCTTTCACTCAAGCATTATAATTGAACACAACTACTAGTATATTCTGTGGAAAAAATGAAATACCCCTTCGGGGACATTGGGCCACTGACGGCCGAAACCCTTTAGAAAAGGAGGGCAATTTTCGAACGTTGCTCGGGTACAGATCAAACTAACGGTCGGAAAATGTACCGGAAAAAACTCTACTGATTAGAAGTTCGGCTACTTTGGATTTCACTGATTGAGGTATTTATGAATGAGTTATAATGACGATGTTTTGTATCATTACACTGTAGACGAGTATATAATTATCGGAAAAAATCCAAAAAAAAATCACTTTCGGTCGGAAATAAAATACACCTGAAAAAAACTCTAATGATTATAACTTCAACTACTTCGGACTTCGGTTATAGAGGTAAACGTGGTTTTTTGATTGAGTTAGGACGACGATTTTTGTGTTATCATTAAACTGTACTCGACTATCTATATAATTATCGACAAAAAATCACTTCCGGTCGGTAAATACCGAAGAAAAGCTCTCTACAGATTCAAGTTTTGACGATTTTGGATTTCACTGATTGAGTGGTTGAGGTAAAAGTGGTATTTATAATTTTGTTAGGACATTGATTTTAGGTATTAATTCAACGCCGACGAATAAATATATAATTATCGAGAAAAAAAACAAAAATAATCACTTCCGATCGGAAATATACTAAGGAAAATGTAGGCAAAGACAAATAACCTCAGTCAGTGGAAATCCAAAAGTAGTCGGAACTTCTTATCAGTAGAGCTTTTAAAGTGTATTTTCGACCGAAAGTGATCTTTTATATTTTTTTTTCGATAATTATATACACGTCTACAGTTTAATGACACTAAAATAAACGTCGTGACTTAATTCTAAGCAGCCATTTTACGTCTCAAGACGAATTTGAACGAAGTGGTCGCTAATTTAAACTGTCCAAGTCCAAGTTGGGTCGCTAGGATGGCCTCTGGGCGCTCCTCCTGGTCTGTGGGCAGTATCTGAGCAGTTGAGCTCAATGACTTGCCTGTCAACTGTACAATTTGCTCCTGCAGCAGTCTAGCAGTTGGTCGGTCGGTGTGCCACTGACGGCCACAGCTTCATTGAAGAGCGGGTGAGGGCGGTCAGCTGCGCAGCTATTTCAAGACGGCTTGTAGGCTGCGCTGGGCTGGGGGCGGCTGGTTCTGCTGCTGCATCAGCTGCTGGCGCCTCCGTTTGTTGCGGCAGAGTGGCTGGTGAATGTGGCCACTCTAGTTTCTGCCTGGGAGTCGCCCTGGGCCTCTGTGTGACCGGAAGGTCAGCCACAGATGCCGGCGGGCGAGGAAGTCGGTTGGCTGGGTTCTGGGGTTTCCTCCGGCGCGCTTCTTCTTCTGCGGCATGTCGTCCTCAGCTTCACTCTCCGATACGGGAGTCCGCTGGTGGACTCATCTCGCGCTGGTCGCTTGGGCGGGCTGGGCCGTTGGATCGCCTCGCCGCTGGTTTGGTAGGCCGGGACTTGCGGCCTAATTGGACAGCTGCCGCTCTGGCCTCCTTGTAGGCTGGACACCCACGATAGTTGGCGTTGTGATCGCCGCCACAATTGCAGCAGTGACCCTTCTCCGTCGAGACTTTGGGGCAGTTCATCTTCAGATGATTTCCCCCCCAGCGGACACCATTTTCTCGGCCTCCCGCAGTTGCCGGAGCCGTGGCCAAACCCTTGGCACGGTAGCACTTCGGCGGGCCGACCGGCTTCTTGTAGACAGTGACTGAGACCCTGACATGGAGCAGGCTTGTCACGTTGTAGATTTGGCAAGCCCGTTGGTTGTCAGGATTCTCTCGCTCACTGTCCCTGGTCAGCGTGATCAGCCAGCTCCTAGTAGGTCTCCTGGCTGTCCGAAGTCGTGCAACCTCGTCGACGGCGAAAGCCCTCGTCAGTTAAGACATCGAAGAGCTCCACATCATCGGTGTCGGGGCAGTCCGCTGATCACAACCTTAAGCGATCTTTCACGCCCAAGGTTGTGAGTGTAAAGGGCAGCTTCTTGGAACGTAGGTACCGCTGAACTGCCCTGAAGTCCTCCACGGTGGTCACTTTCAAGCGATAGTGAGCACCGTGGAATGTTGTCGTCAGGCCGTCCCGCGCCAACTCCTCCAACTTCTTGGCGTGGGTAGGCCAGTCCGGAACACTGTCCAGGAACAGCAAGGGTATCCTGGGCGTATAAACCGAAGCCGTAGGTTGGTCAGATGTCACAGTAGCAGTGGTGACGTTGTGGCCTTTAAAAAGGCCCTTTGCTGGAGCAGCGACCTTCTTAGGCGCCGAGCTGGCAGGTGGAGGAGAACTAGGCCTCTTAGCTGGCTTCCCGGCGCTTCCAAAGGCACGCTGTGCCATCTTCTTGAATATGTCACTCATGTTGTTCCAGTAGTTGTTTACACAACGAGCGCTGGAGGTCGAATGTTCGCCGTGTTACAATTTAGGTTGCTTTGCGACGTCACGTGACCGCGCTCTATAGAAATACCGTGATTACACTACACTATCCGAAAGGCCGAGCCCAAAAGTATCGTTTGATACTTTATGATTTAAACGAAAGGACAATTATATTTTTTAACAACGGTCACTTTAATCAATTAAATCAATCAATTTAATGTTTGTAGACAAGAGTAAATGATAACTCTCCTTTTTTTTCTCCTGCTCCATGCTTTATTTTTTAATACGTCTTAAAATTTCGGGGGGGGGGGGGGTTCCGGACCCCCTGGACCCCCCCTTCGCTGCGCCACTGATTGTGAGATAATTCTTAAAATATATGGTCTTATTAGGCTACTACTCTTATAAAAGGTGAAACTATTGTGATAGGCCTACGTGAATGTTCACAATAAAGATACTGTGTAGTGCTGAATTTACACAAGTATATCTAGTTTAGAAAAGCAATCAACCCCTCTACATACTCTGTATTCCCTCTCCTACCAGCATCAATGGAACTAGTGGGCATCACTTTCTACAGCTAAAATTAACTTTTTTTCCTAATCTTCTCCAATTTCTTTGGGATTGGTTGGATAAAATGTATTTGATGTACAAAGTTGTCAGCACAGTTTGGACTGATAGTGTCAAAAAGGTCCGGACGTTGAATGGATCCCATTACGTAAAAGGTTAGAAGTTAATGTATCAAGAATAATCTACATGAGCATACATGGAGCTGTAAAAAAAGTATGGGATACCTTATTTTTGTAGTTTACTTTTTTGTTGTTATATTAACTACTTACTGTATGTGTAATAGTGACCATCAAGCAATATATTTTATACATTGTTTACAAATGTTACTAAACTCATTGAATTTTAATTGTAATACATTTTTGAAGCCTTATTAATTTGCAGAACTAACAGTTAACTAATACACAAGACTTAAAGGTTATGTGTAGAAGACTCCCTCAGTTGCTCTACTTGCGATCATGTCAGTCAACATCGTAGTCCACTCAGTAGTGGAACCGATGAGACAATGAGAGTATGTACCTACATTGCACTACTTTTTGTAGTCTGGGTGTTTCCGATGTTGAAATGATGTGGAGGGGGTTCGTTTTGGTCTTTTTCGTTCTTTGTCGCCGACTATTTGTTGATCTTTTCAGGCGAACATTGTTCCAGATTTCAGGAGTCAAGTCTGCAACAGCATCAAATTTCAGATGCTGAATGTAAGAGGAAGGTGAACTAGAGCTAAACTCAACATTCACATTGAATCAGCTCTTTCCCACCATAGCTGCTTTATGTGACAGAGCCGCTTTTGACAACCTGATTTGTGATTTGAGAGGCATCATGCTACTCCGGTAAAACAAGACAGTCCTTTAATCAGTCTGGCTGGAAGTGTAGGGTGTCATGGCATTGAGAAAGAGAACTGGATAGCACTTTGTTTTGAAAGCAAGCAAGCGAGGCTGGTAATGAGGACATTCTCTATTCATTGGTCACCATGTCATGATATTGGTAGATGGCATCACCGCACATCACTCTCAGCACTCCATGAATAGACTATATGTACCCCATAAACTTCTTTCAAGCAATTTTCATTCAATATAAAGCATTTATAACACATAACTTGTATTAATTTATTAGCTAAATTATTCCATAATGTCAAGTAGTCATTAAGTAGCGATACTCTACGGGTATGAAAAATCCGTATTACAAGTACGATTAAAATGTGACTTAAAATATATACAGTTTAGGAACAAATTATTCTGCTCAAATTAATCGAAAAAGGTAGATTTCACTCAAAACATCAAACTAAATATGCATTTTTAGTTTATAGACGGTTATTTGTACAACACTGATGGTACAATGACTATGAAGGTTGGCATGATATTCGCAACTCTTCCAAATATTAAAAAACTCTATGGTCTTGAAATTTTAGAAAAAAAAATCTTATACACATACATTTGTTAACAAAAACGTAAAATTGATTTAGTTACAATCAACCAGAAATGATATTTTTTTCATATTTACTTATAACAATCAAATATATACTTTGTTTACTTCAAAAGGAATAGTTATATCTCGGGTTTTACTTATCATACAGATAAAAAAAACAAGTGTTTTAGAATTTTTAGGTCATTTATAACGTTTGTTACATGTTTTATTCTATCATAAAGTCTTTCACATAATGATGGTACAAACTATTGAATAATATCATTACGAGACTAATGGTTAACACATGATTGCCATAATTTATAGCCAAGACAAACTGAAGTTATATATTGTTTGGATAAGTTCTTTAGGTAGTCTCAACCAATAGAAAGTTTCAGGATGGTGGCCATTTATACAACATTTATTTTTATTTTTTATTTTTTTTTTTAAAAGGAGAGGCCAATCCCCTTTTAAGCCTTATTCTGTCCGTCCTCGTGGGCCACTGGCCTGTGCGAGGATCTTATCAAACAGAATAAGGGGGAGAGTCATTACAGTACAACGTCGATGGTAGGCTACTGATTAAAAGTGCAACGGTCACAGACAGGAATTGAACCTGCGCTATCTCTAGCTCAGACCCAAAGTCCAACGACGACCGCTCGGCCATTGGCACTCCCAATTTTGGTCTAGGGTATTTCACAACATAAATCAGAATTGAGACAAAATTATAAAGCAATTTGAAACTACTGTAATTCTTAATATTTTTATAACCCTTAAAATTTCAAGATAGTAGCTGTTCAAAAGTTTTAGAAGTATACAAGAAAATTGAATCTTTATAAAAAAATTCGAGATAACAGCACATGTAAAATCTAGCTTTCCTCCAATTAAGCCAGAAGGGAAATTTGACCTCTTGGCACCGTTTCTATTATGGCTGTCATAATAACAATTCTATCTATATTGGATTAATTTGGTAAAATAATTCATCGCTATTACGTAATAATCTGAAAACATTCAAAGATTAAATTAAGCTTACAAATTGTTTGTTTCAAATTGATTGTGGTCGATGGAAGATATGAAAAGATAACAGGATTTCGATGCTTTTAACTAGTCATATGTCTAGACACTAATTTAAACTTAATATTTTATAGAATGCATGTTCATAAAATTGCATTATGTCGTGACTTCGCACAAATGTGGGTAGTCGCCATCTTGAAACCTTTTATTGGTTGCGAGACTAGACTTTCATTGGGGAAAACTTCTCCAAGTAATAGGTAAGTATGGTTTTAGTGCCAATTTTAATTTGAATTGGCTAGAAATGATGATATTTTACCACTATTTCTACAATGTTACTGTATATTATTCAACCTGCACTGTTTTAATTTAAATATTTACTGATACAGACACAATATCACAGTTATTTAATATTACATAATAATTGAAAAGTTTTATTATACTTACAAATTTTTGACAACTCTTAAATTTTAAAGCTGATGGCTATTCAAAATTTGAAAAAGGAATGGTTATATCTCACCTTTTAATCGTGTTTTATTTTGTAAAGTTTATTTTAGCGACATTTAAGTTAGCTATCTTACATTGTTTTGCCAAACTTAAGTTTTTGTTATAAACTGAATGTTCAACTTAATAAAAAGAATAGACAAGACATGTCTATTGTATGTAAATGTTTATTGGTATGTAAATAAACTTCAGAATGTTATGAAGACAGCAATACCAAATATTTAATGGATTGAGAATAAATAATATTGGTTATAAATTTCTAAAAGAATGCTTACAAAACATTAAATAGTGCCCTGCTACTATAAAAATTACCAGATCTAGGTTTCAGTAGGATTGAGAGAGAGATGAGAACAGGTGGGATACAGATAACTATGTCCAGTACTCATAGTGGATGGCAATGGACCAGAGGGGGAAGAAAGTCTTATCGCAAGAATGGTAGGAAACAGGAATCAATCACGCTCATGTGACGTAGCGGTCAGAGTGCGTGATACCGACATATAGACAACCTTAAATTTATGAAATAACTGGAAAATATTGGAACTGGTTGATGATAATTCCGCACCTTGACCCTGTCCATGTACTGAACAAAACTCCAGGAGTGACGTCAGTGCTCAGAGGATGCTAAGGCAGCATCCCCATTAATTAAGTTCTAAGCAAGCCTTAATCACTTTATACTACTTGCATTAGAGTTCAGTTAAATCGGTTAAAACACTGAAGAAATGTGTACTTTTTGAGGAATAGAAATAAGTGTAACTTTACTCCGATTTTTGTTGCTTTACCATAATTCTATTATTTTATTGTGGTATAACGAAAGCCCAGTAAACTGATGTTTAGTTGGTCCTTGAGGAAAAGACTATATCTAATAAATCCGAATATTTAAGTTATACTAAGCTATAAACAAAAGCCGAATATTTAGGTTATACTAAGCTATAAACAAAAGCCGAATATTTAGGTTATACTAAGCTATAAACAAAAGCAAACAAATCATAAATGTGAGAAGTGCAATTAATTTTTCAGTGGATGACTCCAAATTATGCTCTTATTTGCTTCAGTATTGGAAAATTAAGTTAAACAACATTATTATAACTTGATTAGAGCATTTTTTTAAGTGAAGGATTGCATTAAGTAAAACCTTTATTATTTTTGTGGTGGAATAAACTTGGTTTATCTAGAAGTACCCCATATATGTATAAGTTTTCATTCAATTTCCAGTTTTATTAGTTATTAAAGTTTGAAATTTTGTATGGTCGCTATTTTGCAAAGTGAAATGATGTTTTTCTGAAATTTGGATTAAAACAATTCTTTAATTAGATGAAAAATGCTGTCAAGTTTAAATTTGATAACTTTTTATCACATTTAATTTTTCTAAAAACACAAACATACTGACTGGCAGGAAAGTAATCATGACAGGACATTACTTTGTACAACACTTATTTTGTATTTTGAATTGGAAAATTATATGTTGAAGTTAATAGAGTAATTTGTATACACCATATAAGTGTACTTAAAATTGCAGGTCGTTTTCTGTTGACACCACCAATGTAAATATTCGCAAGTCTAATTCAATAACGCCCAGGGTTCTGAAGAAAAATACAGACATTTTCATGGGATGCTCTTGTCATACTGTACACAATACAGTCTCCAGAGCTATGAGTTTGGTGCAATATGTAAGTATGACATTTAAGATTTTTATTTTTATTAGTAATATTTTAAGAATTTTGTTCATTTTATGATATAGAGTATAAGAAAATACTGAAACATGTTTTTACACAGTGGTTGTCATTGTAAACAGCAGTAGAACAAACTTTAAAACAATATGTTGATCTGTGTATAGTTGTTTTATCTGTACATCAGGTTTAAAAGGTTGAATAAAAGCATTTACCAATCCTACAACTGAAGTTTAAGTGTTTTCACTCCGGCTACTTTGGCAGTACTTATGAACTTTAACAAGTTCCTGAAATTAGAAAAGCCCTGTCTTTTTCTTCTGATTGACACTGTACATTCTTTTTAAAGAAATTAAATTCTAAGTTTGTAAACATAAATACTGTTAAAGAATACAAAGGCAATGATTTTGGAAATGCTACTGGCTCTGAAAATGTGGTTCCTGATAATACTTTGTTGACTTCTCAACAAAACAGAAAATGTAGTCCTTACTTACAAATGGTGAAGTTTTGGACCAAGATATGGCAATTCTATTCTTTGAGAACTCTATCTCTGAATGATGATGTAAAGGTGTTCAACGTTTGTGGCCACAGTAAAATAACAAACGTAATCTAAACAATTTGAGTGTTATTTTGTTTTCCTATAATATACTTTAAAATCTTGTATCTATTTATTTTCATATAGTTTTGTGCATTAAGTGTAACAAAATAGTAAAAAAGAGTTTAACCTCTGAAAATGTTTGAAAGGGATTAAAAACTGGCGTTTTGACCTTAAATTTTCAATATTCTTTTTTGGTAAGTGGACTTCTGGAGCTCCGCTTTCTTGGGAGATATTCCTAAACTCCCAAAATTCTACCACCAAAAGAGTTTACCGATCAGAGTTGCCTCTATGTTGGCAGGTCTGTGGTTAGGATGTTAATGTCCATATTATAGTATTTGGATGTTAGAGATTGTAAAACTGCCATGTTGGTGATCTTTCCAAAGTTTTGGACTAGGGTTGCACTCTCTCTTCTTTTACAAAAATAAGTAATATACCTGAAGCGGATCTAAAAACAATTTGCTGAAGTCATCTCCAACAAAAAAGTAACTGGTTTTTATATGCTGTATCTTCTATAAAACTTGATTCTTGCTGAAAGCCAACGATAAAAAATTTTGAACATCATCAGATCAGGCTTTCTTTTTGCTGATGGTGTAACTCTCTCCGTTTCAAGAAGAAATCAATATGATCTGAGAAGTGTCATTATCAACTCATTAAGCCAGGCCACTTCAGGATTTCATCACAACATACTCATATTAAATAGTTCATAAAGTCAACTGTTCCAGTTTACAAAGACAAGTCACTATTGACTATGAGTATAATCAAAACTGGAAAGACTGCATCAAATTTGGTGATCAAATTCAGTTGAGCACGTTTTTCATTTCATATAGTTTCTCCTGTAACAAGTTTTAATACTGTAAGAACAATATATATATTGTCTACATATCTTTACATTTGAGATATAGGGTAGCCTTTAAGAAATTTAACTGATTCAGAGAAGATATTCAAACTTAAAACAAGAAGAATGTAAATATAAGAGAATAATATTAACTTATTTTTGAATCACATATAGGTACATTTGGAATTTTGATAGTTTTTAAGAAAATCTCTGTTTTGCTGGATAATCTTAGTACACAAAACTATTATCCTACCAGACATAATAT
Source organism: Homalodisca vitripennis (assembly GCF_021130785.1). Lineage (NCBI taxonomy): Eukaryota > Metazoa > Arthropoda > Insecta > Hemiptera > Cicadellidae > Homalodisca > Homalodisca vitripennis. Next base: position 104,192,009 of record NC_060215.1, read on the forward strand.
TTTACAATATCACAAACACTGTTAGAAAATAAATAAACAAGGAGCTCATTATTCCGTTTTGGACTTTCAGTAGTTTACCTCTCCAGTTACAATATTGAATTCCTTTAAGTGCTTTCCCAAGGGTCTAACCTTGTGGGTGATAAGAATCTAAACCTCCAACTCATACCCTAATTCTTAAATTGTGTTATTTTGTGTTAATAACTTCATTAAAAATGAGCCCAGTATTAAGAAAATATTCAGTCCTCATACGTTCATTGTCTTAGTTGTTTATCTTGACTTATTTGAGCAGAAAGATTCCATTGTCTTTTCAGTTGAACTTTAAATTCATATTAATTTAATATTATCAGTTTTATTTAACATAAGTTTAGCATTAAGGAATTCAATGTGTTTTTTGATGTAGTTGATCTTGACATATTATATGCTTACCCAAGCTACGCTCGAATAAGTAAACCTATTAGATGCAATATATGCAATTCTATGCAAAAAGTCTGTCTGGTCCCTTGCATGTTTGATTCCAATTTTTCCCCATAAAGAATTTATTCCCCACTTATTAATCATTCAATGGCACTTACATTTTTCTTGAGAAACTTCCAGCTCAACTATGCAATACTTTTTTTGTGGATTTTCTTTTTAGGTATTAACACGTAATGGTGAATTATTCTGCATGTCATTCATCCATATCCATTCTAAACGTTCAATTGTTTTAATTAAATGAGGGAAGACTTCTTGTTCCATCTGATTCAACAAGCCATTCTCTAAAGAATGGGTGTTTTCTTTATGTGTTTGACTTAGGATTTTATCTGTGATTTTGCCATATAACGTAAATAGGAACATGTCCCTCTGTGTGGTAATGCTGGGAACAAACCTGTTTGACTTTGGGAGCTGAAATGTTCTAGAAATCTGATGGTCTGGTCATTCTGCCGTTTAGGAAAAAATTTCTTTCCTTATGTTCTGGTCCAAACTTACAAATGTACAATGGGTCGAGTACGCATGTATCCATCCCAAACTATAATTCCTACAGGAAGTGCGTGTCTAATAGCAGGATAATAATTTTAGTTTAAGGACTTAATGATATACTTCATTCTGATTTTGTAAATATATGTCCTGCTTGTTAAAACAGCAACATCAAGCCATAACAAAACAAACAGCTGCTGCCCATCGCTGTTTGATTTGTCGGTTTGAGCCATGTGTGACTTCCCTGTATGATCACCTAGTAGGTGGGGGAGTCATGTGATTCAGGAAATGGGCCTCCAACAAGCACATCACGTTTTAATTTCTGTTCCTCGAACTAGATTTGATCCCTCTGTCTGATTTTAGTACTCTTGAGGAGCCAAACTTAGTAAACAGTTGTATATTTGTGTATATCACTCTGATCATGTTTTATAGTTTAAGGAGTTCCCGATGTTAGAAAGAAAAGGCTGGACACATCTTAGTATATAATATACCATAATAAACTAGTCTGGATCCCTAAATATTGAATGTAATCCAGCTCATTGAATAAACAAGAATAAACTGCAATCAACTAAACAAGTATTGTATAGATAACGTAAATGTTAAAGAAAAGATACAGATTGTGAATTGGAGAAACATAAATACCGTGAGATCAGAAAATAATATGTGTTTATTACAAAAATATTTTAAAATAATAAAAAAGTATGAAAATAACATACAGAATTTGGCCTTGCTTTTCAGTAAATATGTTTACTTCCAAGCTGTGTTAACCATGCTGACAGGTTATTTATTAGTTATTCAATGGCTTACACATACGTCACTGTTGTTCCTATATACTGAAACCAATGCATATAAAGTAAGACTGTGTTCGGGTAAGCCAAGTTAGATCTTTACTGACTTGAATAATTTAATATGTCGTCCACTAACTCCTCCTTTCATCTCCTTGGACATCATTTCCCCACTGAATATGCAGATGTTACTTTATGGTCAAATATAGAGTTCAAATTATTCGTAGACAATTAATTACTGGCATCACGTCGCAGGTTAACTATGTTTTGAATATTTGTCTGTTATAACAGCCTGAGTTTTAAAATCTCAAATAGAGTAGTTCTAGTATAAATTCGGGTCTTAGTTATTTTCAATAGGTTTAGTTAATTATAGTTCCTCATACATATTTTATTTTTAATTAATTATTAACTTTTCTTAACTAGTATAACTGAACTATAACTATCTTCCCTAAATGGTGTAATAATGGAGAAATCTCAACAAGTAAACTTGCTGATGATCTGGAAATATCTGGAGGTGACGAAAAAATACACTTGTTGTGTTTGATTATTTCTTAAGAGGTCTCATTGGTTCATTTCCAGTAATGTATTCATGTGAATTACTTTCTCAATCTTCAAAGAGAATGGGAACTCCTTAAAATTTCCAATGGGTAAATAGCGCTACAAATCAAACAAATAAATAAACTTAATAGTTTGTACTGTTGGATTTCACAGCTATCTTGGCCTTCGGGCTTAAATTTTTGAAGTTTACTTTATAAAATATTACAACCTAAATGTTTGTTTGTTTTATAAAAAATATATGTTCACAGAATATCAACTAGCACAAAAACTGTTTGGGATCTCCAAAATATAATTGTATTTTTCAGTACATTTCACTAAGAAAAGTACATTAATGTGTTTGCACAAGCTTTGAAAAATAACCCGATTGTCAAAATGTGGCGTTTCTGACATTGTGTATCTATGTGCACTTTTTCATCTAATTTGCATTCAGCAAGCCACAAGTTAAGCACATAGAGTTTTAGTTTTCAGTAAAATTTAATATATTTGGACTGAAAACATCAATTGATATGTCTGACAGCTTCAACTATTTGGGCTGTCTCCCAAGGTGGTAATTATGAGAGAGAAACTACTCATTAATCTCCTTAGAGTTTCTGTCCTTTGGGATATAGGAGGTGGCCCAGAGAACAAACATAATACTTTCCTATAAAGCCAATCTAAAATTTAGACAGATTCAGTATTTTAGTAGTACTACTGCATAAGTAAGAAAAAATACATTTTAGCCATAATAAAAAACTCGATTCGAATTGTAATCCCTTGTTTGTTACCTACTTTAAATCAATATATATATATATATATATATATATATATATATATATATATATATATATATATATATGCGTATACATATGCATTTAATTCTCTAAACTGAGGTATTAGTTAATAAAATTGATGATTATATTTATTAAGACAATCATTTGCATCATATAGTCTAGCCACTCACTTGAAACTTAATTTCACGTTACCTCCACAATCATATCACATGGGTTAACATGTTCACAAAATTGGTGACATGGAAATAATTTCAATTTGCGCTGCCTCAGATCGAGTTACTTGCCCTCAAGTAACGCACCAGTGCTTACTAATCAACAAGACTCTCGTATTTATTTTCACTAAAACCATACAAATTATTCAATACTTCTCTTGCTTTTAACTATAGAAATCCTTTGTATCTAGAAATTGTAAATGCATGTGTTTGCCAAATTAGGCACAATAGTTGTACAAATTATTAAGAGTGCAGTCAATAACCCGCTTCACCCCAGGACGACAGCGCAGCAGGATTAGGATGTAATCTTACTGACAGTTTATAGTCGATAGCATGTCAAACTATCCACCAGAGATGGCAAATGGATTATATGTGGAAAACCAAGCGAGGTCATACTACATAACAGTCTAGTCATAAGATGTTACTTATATGAGTGATTTATTGGCACTTCTATGGATATCCTTTAATTGCATTTTAAAATAGAAGGTAAAAGCTTCATTGGATGTTTCAGTATATGCAATGAGTTTCCATAACAACTTCTAATGTATTGTATGTTCTATTCTAATGTATGTTCGGACACTACAGAATTAGCAGAACAGAAGTTATATGGATTTTTGACAATACACAATCTTCTTTTGTAATCCTTGTACTTGTACTATATGCCTCTTACTAACCTCTACCACTAAATTTTAAATTTAATCATGACATTGTATCTTTGTTTAAAACAATTAAATCCACTAACTTATTTTTTTTAATACAAATTATTGTACATATGGGGTATTATATTTATATTTTATAAGCCAAATTCACTGGCTGACTCATAACAAAATTTCTGATACCACAGAATGGAATTATATGTAACTTTGTGCACAAGTTTGTTATTCTACTTTCTGTTTGTACTACTTTAAAAATACTATTCTTTCAAAAGTGGTGAGCACTCACTCGGTTTCCTCTGTTACCCTAGCTACACTTTTTAAGTTGTTGACCATATAATGCTTCTGAATAAGTTAAATTGGTATAGACTCAGAGATGTAGCTCTTCATACTTTTAAATTAGTTGCAGTATGTAGAAATTTCCCAAAATCGTCCAACATTTTAACTCGAAATTCTTCCTGTAAAAACAGGTGTTACTCAAGGTTGAACACTTGTTCAATATTGTTTCTCCTCTCCATAATTGATTTATCAGCCAGCGTACGATCCAGCAATGATCCTTTCATCATTTTGTTTGCAGATAACACGAGCCATCTCACTGTTTGAATGGTAGAAACCAAATAAATTGTTTCTTAATATCTCCAAAACACAGTTTCGTTCTGTACATCTCCAAAGACATGATATTTTTCCTATATTCAAACTGAAAACAATACTCTTCAAAAGTTATCTATTTTAAAACTTCCTTATTTTCATATACAAAGTAATCTGAAATTGGTTTCTCATGTAGATAATATATGTATGAGTAAAAACTTAAGTTCTTCAATTTACTTTTGGCTTCTATTTGGTTCCTGAGAGGCTCTCAAATTTGCATGTTAGTTTTTTTGTTTTGTTTTTCACTCCGCAGTCAAATATGGTGAGGTTATTTGTGGTCTGGAAGATGGCACTTGTAATAGTCTAGACTCAAAGATTGTTGTTGAACATTCAAACAAATGGACTATTGACATTCCCATATTTAATAGTTTATCACACATGAAACTTTGACTTTCAAAATGTAAAAATCTTTTAAACTCTCAATCCCATATATCAATGCTTCCCAACAAAAGTTTTTCAAGGACCCCTCATCAGTCACTTTACTGGCACGGACCCCTCAAATTGTTAAACTTTAATAATCTGAGTTACATTAATCAGTCAGTACCTTGCCTACCCATTTACTTTATGATAGAAACTGTTCTTGTGGAAATTAAATTTGATGCTAGCACAAGTTTATTATAGTTTATTCGATAAATGTAATGGTTTTATTTTAATTTAAGAAACCAAAAATAAGACCACCAATATGTCAGAATATGTTGATCCAGGCGAAATGTAATATACTTTTTTATATTATTAATTTCTTTGGGAAAAAGTGTTAAGGAAGAAAGAATAAGTATCACAAATGTGTTTTAATTGTGATATACAGAGAAAAGTATTGATTACAACAATATATAATAATAAGAAAATTAATAATATTATTAAATCAAAATTATTATTTATAAACAAAACAATTCAATAACTCACAACTTTAACAATTTTCAGTGAGATGCGTTGAACCTGTCCTTTGAGTTCATGATTTCTGATATGTTCGGTTCTACAGTGACAGTGAGGTATTTTATTTTCTTCTCAAATTAAATTCTTTTGCTACACACATAATTAGTATGCTGTTGTACTGACGCAAAACATAGGTATTTTCAGCTAATTATTAGATAAAGATAGTTCAACTCTAACTCCCTAGTAGTTTTCCCAGCTTAGTATTATTAATAGAAAAACTCTTGTTGTATAAATAACAGCTTAACTTATACAATAAGATTTATAGTCCTTTACAGTGGCAAGAGGTAAGTCAAGGAATCAATTACCTATATATGTTATTATCTATAAAAATTGGAAAACCCTGCCACTAGAAGGGCAAATAAATCACACAATACATTCAAATATAAGGAGTTCCTTAAACAAAAGCAACGCAATTGTAGAACAGCACCTATCTTGCTATCCTAATGTTGAAGGCACTAGTGTATCTGCAATGTTTTTATGTGAACTCTTCCTTGAGTAATCCTGTACCTTATACTGAATAATAAACAAGAATGTGCTTTCTTCAGGAATGCTGGCTGTAATAAGTCACTTATGAACATTTCTGTGTCACACATGTTCAATAAATAAGTTTAAAAAACCGTTAGAAAAACCAAACATAATGTAACCCTTTATGTAGCAGAATACTTGATTCCTTAACACTCAGTCACACAAATGCCAATTTTTGGCACAAGCTCATTTTATTTTGCTCTTAAAACACAACATTTTTATATTTCTGTAAAAACATCATTCAATAATATGTTAAATACACCTTAACTCTTTTGAATAAGCCACGCATATGAATAAAATTAATCCAATTTATTTTAATTTATTTACTTTAAATATGCTGACATTTTTGTTAGTGATAATATCCTTGATATAACTTTTCATTTAATTAAATGTAACACTTAATTTTTTGATCTTGAATGATTATTTTGTATTAGAGTACCTTATAGCAAATATATAAACTGAACATTATAATCTTGCGTGTATATCACAAAAAATGTAATAGTTCAAAAAGATATACATTTTTGTAGGGAAAATAATATAAAGAATTCATACAAACAGAAAGTGCTTTTAATTTTATAGGCCTGGTGTCAAATATTATTATTCAAATAATTATTTATAATTTATAAATATTGTATGTTAATTACCCATCCGCCTTCAGAGCTGCAGTAGATGGTGCAGTATAGGTTGAGAACTTGATGTCACATGTAGCACACAATAGCTGCAGTGCACATTACTGTGCTCCTTACACATTAGTTTTTTGCTATTGCAGCATAATGTGTTGGTCTTTCTATACTTTCCTCGGAAACAATTTTCACATTTTCCTGGCTCTCTTTTCTGGGGTTCTTCTTGGACGCTACTGAGCCTCCTAATCTTTTCCTTTGCATGGAGAGTTAAGCCTTGAAGAGAACATTTTGCTAACAAGTGTGATAAGTGTGAATAAAAGCTACTTGATGGTAACACAAGTGAGCAAGGAATGGTTGACCTTGACCATTCAAGAGGGAGCATGCTGACTGAAAGGTATAGAGAGTTTTAAATTAGACAGTGTGTAATTTCACTTCTACAGGTAACAAAGGAGTGCCTGGGATGGAATCCACCCTAGCATGTGCGTGAGGGTTAAGGTATTTGTGTTTTCTCCAGTGAAGAGGAGATATAGTTGATCATTATTTCAACATTAAGCAGAAAACTTAAATTTAATTTTTGTTCCAGGTTTTCTTCTAAACCAACCTGACATGTTTGACCAGGAACCAATATGGTAGAAATCAACAGATAATACGCCTACAAAGTAAAAATTTTAAGTTTTGTTGAAACTCATTGTTAAAATTTGTTAATAAATGTAATTTTTAAGTATAATGTTTATACAATTATTTGTTTCTATGTCTCATGAGTTTGTACTAATATCTATTTATAAAAATAACACTTATATTCCAGGGCATCTGTTTATGTTTCAACTCATGACTACTGTGCAAGTTTATTACATGCTAATAAAAACAAGGCATATCTGTTCCTGTTTCAACTCATGACTCCTATGCAAGTTTATTACATCGTGATAAAAGTAAGGCATCAATAGTTGCAGGTATGCCTGTTGCAAACACTGTGTTAAGTCTCATTTGTTAGCCGAAATTGTCTTTCGTCTGGTTTGGTTAAAAAAAAAAAAAAAACTGGAAAGTTTTAAACTAGGGGTACAAAAGCATTGAGCAGTCAATCAATAACCATGTTTCACGATCATAGAAAAGTTCAACAACACACTAAATACTATTCTTTCTAAATATTAATGCGTGGTTAAATTACACCACTGATCGTTGGCCCAACGAACCTATACCAGTAAATTAAATCTGTAAAGTTTGTTGGGCCAACAACTCAAGTTTATATAATTTACTGAAATAAAACTAATAGTGTTGTTGGGCCAACGAGCCATTGCAGTAATTGAAGCTCTATATCTTTATAAAGTGGGTCATTGGACTCTGTACAAATTATATTCTTCCAGGAGAGTTGTTGGCCAACTACCAGTGGAGTAATCGAACTGTCCCCTGAGTGCTCTGAAACTCATGCCACTCTTGCACTCCTCCAGACAGACATCTGAAATTACGTGGGAACCATCATAACATCTCCTTTAATGGATTTATAATGAATCGTGTGAGGCATTGAAGGAGACTAAAGTGTCCAATAATGGCTGAGTAATGAAAATCAGCAGTTCAGTCAATAATGGCTGAGTAATGAAAATCAGCAGTTCAGTCAATAATGGCTGAGTAATGAAAATCAGCAGTTCAGTCAATAATGGCTGAGTAATGAAAATCAGCAGTTCAGTCAATAATGCAGCTGTGAAAAGTAAAAACATAATTCCAACACTGTGGCAAAATAAGGAACATAACTGTAATAATATATGTTGCAATGAGTTGCATATTTGAACCACTAGCTGCAGAGTTAAAATTAAAATAACTTTAATTTATACAATACATTGATTAATTGTGGGCAGACCTGTGCATCTGCTACTTGTTTCTAGTCTTTTAAATAATATTATCTTATCTTTAGACTATATAATTCTTAACAGAGGGAATGAAAATTCATTAACAGCAACAGTAGAGATAGTTTGTTATAACATCAAGCAAAATAATCCATATGATTCAATTATGTGCTGCAGTCTAGCGGAACCAGTACAAACTACAAATAGATGTGGTAAACACAGTACATTGCTGACTCATGAGTAACTGTAACAACTTTTGTAAAACATTTCATTAAACGTGTCTTCATTTACTGGAAAACAAAGAATGTTAATGATTTTCAGTTATTATCAGTCTGCCGAGCTGGAAGGTTGAGTAGAGATAAGCCCTCCACGTGTAGTGTGTGTGCGTGCCTTCCTGCCCTGCTAGTTCTATCGTGCAGTCCGCCTAGTTTTTCGTCTTCTTTTTTTACTATTTCAAAAAAGTCTTCTATAACAACAAGTTGGTGTTATTTTTTGTTGCTGTTTTATTTTCTCACTGTGTTACATTTACTACCGACAAGTATGTTGTGTGCAAGCTGCAACCAGTCCTTGTCTTCTTCTGCGGAAGTGGCCAAGTGTGCAGAGTGTTCTAACCAGTTCCATCCCGCTTGCTGCCGCATCAGAACTGCTGAGAAGTTGAAACAGCTCAACGCTAGAGGAGGTGTGTGGAAGTGCGAGTCCTGTAGCGCTAAGTCTGAGTCAGAAGACATCAACACTTTGGAACTATTGAAGAGTATTCAAAAGCAGATGGCAGTCGACAGCAAGGAGTTCAAGACAAGCTTCGCCACTCTGGAAAAGTCAATGGCGTCCATCCAAGAGTCGATGGCGAATATAATCACAAGGTTATCAGACGTTGAGCAGGACAACATCAGACTGCGGGAGAAGTGCAATGAGCTGAGGGAGAACAACAAGCAACTGAATCAGAGGCTGTGATCTGCAGAGAACAAGATCCTGGATATGGAGCAGTACACAATAATGAGTAACTTGGAGGTGAGAGGTGTTCCGGTAACAAGTGATGAAGACGTTTACACTATTCTGAAGTCTGTGGCTAAAGCACTTCAAGTACCCTTCAACAACGAAGATATATCTACAGCTCATCGTCTTCAAGCACCTAAGGACCGAAACTTCCACGCTAGTATTGTTGTGCAGTTTGCTCGGAGGTCAGTGGGAGCTTCGTGGTTGACTCCGGCGAAGAAAAAGAAACTCCAGACGACTGATCTTCACTCATCTCTGAAGCCAGCCCCTGTGTTCGTCGTCGAGCATCTCTCCCCACACAACAGAGAACTTCTACAAGAAGCCAAGTCCATGGTCAGAGAGAACAAGCTAGCTTACGCCTGTTGCAGCAACGGCAAGATACTCGTCTGGAAAAAGTGAGAACTCTCGTGCAGTAAAGATTTTCCGCAGCCTAAACGAGTTAGAGGACAGTAACTAGAGGACAATGTGACTTCAGGATAGGCCTATAGCTCATCACAATTTAACGTAAGCATTTTATTTTCGTATTTTACATACATTTTTTAATCTTGAGCTAATTGAGATTTTTTTAAATATATATTTTACTAATGAGTTACTTATATACAATATTTGCATATAGAAATCATAAAAAGTTTAAAAGAAAGTTAATAACAACAACAATATTGTTATAGTTAGCAAATGTACTTATTTTTCAAAATATTATAAAATATCTTTAAATGTTCATTGATTTTCTTAATGTTATAATGTTATTAATTTTCTCTGAAATTTTAAGAATTTATGAGGAATGTCGTGTTTGTGCTCGGTAATTCTGTAGGTGTATTTTTTTCGTCAACTAAACAACAAATTCAGGAGTACAATTAAAATATGTAGGTATGTTCATTTTTTTTAAATCAAGTTTTACTTAGAAGGAAAAAATACAACGTATTTTCGATTAGAGCTAATCTTGCAAACTGGTAAGGAAGCGTTTCGTAGTTACATTTTATTTCTTGTTATCTCAATATATAATTAGTTATTTAATTTTATCTTAATAGTTCAAGTATAAATATAAAATTGGATTGTAAAATTAGTATTAAAGTTAATTTCAAGATTATTATGATTTTTTTGCTTAGGTACCTACAGTATTCTTGGTTACATAAGTTAAAAAAAGTTTTTTCTTGTGCTGTGTATATATATATATATATATATATATATATATATATATATATATATATATAATTTAGTGTATGTAGAATTTTATGGTAAGATTTGGTATTTATATTTGGTACAGTGAAAAATAATAATAAAATTAGTATTGAAGTTACACTCAAGAATATTAGAATTAGGGTGGGCCTACTTTATGTTATTCCCGATATTATAAATACCTAATCATTCCCTTTACCATGGAACATTATTTTTATTTTGACCGCCACTTCTGTAAGTTAGAATCAGTGTTTGTACTGAGCGATTATTAAATCTTAGGATTCTTTATTTTATTAGTATTTTTCTAAACTTCTCTAAAAATAAACATGCTTTAATTGTTAGTGTTAACGGAAACTTGGTTGGATGAAAGTGGTATGATTGTTGGTGTGGATGGGTATGGCGTTATAGTTAATAAAGTAAGCAGAAATCAAAATGATGGTGTGATTGTCTATGTACGAAAGTGTTTCAGTGTTACGCATGAGGAAGTCAGAATGCACGGGGCCACAAGTATAAAGATAAACTTATTATGTAGGTAATGAGCGGCTTTGTTTACTCGCAGTGTATCGTACTCCGTCCCCTGACCTTGACCTACAGTTGTTTATTCAAGACCTGGAGGTATATTGTAATGACAGTCCCAGGGATCGCATGCACTGGATAGTTGGTGATATTAACTGTTGCATACTACAGGAAACACAAAATCCCCTCTCACAACAATACCTAGATGTTTTGTACGGGTCCGGTTTTATTGGTTGTATTACTGTTCCCACAAGAGTTACGAGCGTAAGTAAAAGTTGAATTGATCATATTTTTACAGACTGTAAGGAAATTAATAAGTTAACAAGCTCAGTTATTCAATCCGAACTGACGGATCATTTTTTTATTATTACAGAATTAAAAAACTGGGTAGAATAGACAAAATCGAAAAATAAAAAGTTAACACATTTTGTTGACGATGCAGTGGTGGGTCATCTTATATCCGAGTTAGATTGGTCTCCGGTCATAGAAACGGATGATGTCAATGTTAGTGTGGGTTTACTTGTTACAAATTTACAAAATATCATTAAAAGATGCACCAAAGAAAAAATTATCCTTGCAAAATACAAAACAATCGAACCTTGGATCACAAACAATTTAATTAAAGAAATCAGGAATAGGGACAAACTCAGTAAACAATTAAAAAAAACAACCTTTTAACCCATTAGCATTAATTGCATTCAAAAATTGTCGTAATCGGGTAAATTCATTAGTAAAAAGTGCTAAGGAAAATTACTATAGAAATAAAATCATATTGGCAAATGGTAACGCAAGGGAACTTTGGAAAAACTTGGGAGAATTTATGGGAACTTCTAAATTCAAAGAAACATTTCCTGTTGAACATTTTTTATCTGGAAACAGTAAAAGTGAAACTGATAAAATTTTAGAGCTGCTGATCAGTTTAATGAGTACTACGCCAATGTGGGTAGTAATTTGGTTAATGCAATCCCACCTGTCACGGAGATGGTTGTCAATGACGAGGATTATCAGATAGACTCCGTATTCCAATTTTCTCCAGTTTCTCTTGAACAATTAGAGAAAAGTGTTTTATAACTGAAAGGGGGATCAGCTCCAGGCGTTGATGGGATCCATACAAAAGTTATTAAAAGTAATTTTCAAAATTTAAACATGCCTATTACTCATGTTATTAATGTTAGTTTGTATCAGGGCAGATATCCAGATGTTTTTAAGATTGGCAAAGTAATTCCAATTTATAAAAGTGGCAAAAAAATTTTGATCATTAACTATAGGCCTATTAATCTCGCTTGTGTTCTGGCAAAACACATTGATAAAAGTGTGTTAAATTACAGCTTGTTGATTATTTAACCCGGAACAATTTCTTGTTTTCAATCCAATTTGGTTTTAGAAGAGATAAAAATATTAATGATAATTTATTTATTGCTACAAAAGAAATGCATGAAACAATTGGCCATAATAATAATAAATGTATTATGGTGTTTATTGACTTGGTGTTTGATTCTGTTGACCGTAGTATTTTATTAACAAAATTGGTTAATGCTGGTATAAGGGACTTAGAACTTGATTGGTTTAAAAGCTACTTAAGTGATAGGTGTCAGTTGGTGTTGATAATGGGTGTTAGTAGTAGAGTAGCAGAAATTGATTACGGGATTATACAAGGAAGTACCCTTGGTCCAATTCTATTTATAATATACATGAACAATTTATGTAGGGTTAGGTTAGATAATGGCAAGATATTTCTTTATGCTGACGATACTGCTCTTATATTCGAGGGTTCGACATGGGATGCAGTTTATGGTAATGCTGAACAGGGTCTCCGTACAGTTAAGGGGTGGTTTGGCCAAAATAAGCTTACTGTCAATACGCAAAAAACTAAAGTGCATGGCCATCTGTCTTTGATCTTCTTCTGATCCTGTAGGATTACAACTCAGGTTACATACTTGTGGCAGAATGAATGGTTGCACAACGTGTGAGTGTGTTGAGAGTGTGGACGAATATAAGTATTTAGGAGTGACATTTGATAAGAGAATGAGTTGGGCCCCACACATCATTACAATAAGGAATAAGCTTAGAAAATTCATATTTGTTTTAGCTAATTTACGCCGGATGGTTAATCTGAACGTTGTTAAATGTGTGTATTATGCTTATGTTCAATCGGTTTTACAGTTTGGAATAATCGCCTGGGGTGGAGCAAATAAAAATGTAATTAATCCATTAGAAATAGTACAAAAGGTTATTATTAAATCTATCAACCTCACGGGGAGCACCACAACACGGTGTTGCACACACACATATTTAACCTAATTGGATGATTTAAACACGCACAAGCACTGACACATCCTATAACTGACGCACACAAACACCGACGCCATGAACACTAAAGGGGAGCACACACACAGTACCGCGCGCCGGAATTCCCTCAGTCATGTTAAAGCGAGTAGCGGATTGAGTACCGCACTGTCCACTCTAGAAACGTATTGGAATTTGACTGAGGGCAGGTTTTATTTGTTTAGAGAGAAGGAGATTTGGGAATTCCGGTAGTCGGCGTTGTCAGATTTCCTGATGACAGGGTTGCCATTCGTCGTTGCTGAGGGGAAAATGAATTGGGATTTTTAGGGACTCAAATATGCTTTTAATTTTAACTATTACCATTAAGTTTTATTTTTGAAAAATGTACTGTTTCGATCAATCAATTTACCACACATACCAAGACATCTAAGCTAGTGCCTGCCCTAAACCGCCGAATGTGAGTTTATAGTTTAGTAATGAACTTGGTGAGGCCAATACTATGTAAAACAACTGTTTAATAAATAAAATAAAAATAAAATAAAAATAAAATAAAAATAAAATAAAAATAAAATAAAAATAAAATAAAAATAAAATAAAAATCTTACAGAAAGACAGAAGATACTCGACAAACTTAATTTTCGATGAATTTAAAGTTATCAATATAAATCAACTCTATGTAAGAATCCTTGTTTTATATATTTTTGACAATAAGTTTACACTTTTCACACCTATAGGCCATCACTACCTTACTCGTTCAGTGGAAAATATTGGAATTGTGATTCCTGGACTATCGAAATCTGTTAACAAAACCTGTTCGTTTTATATCATTAACATGTTGTATGCAAATTTACCAGCACACCTTAAAATTAACGATGTCCTAAGTATAAATAGTTATAAAAAATTAGTAAACAAATGGTTAGTTGAAGTGGGTAGAGAAGGTGTTGAACGGTTTATTGTTTCTATATACTCCTAAAGAGTAGTGTGTGTGTGTGTGTGTGTGTGTGTGTGTGTGTGTGTGTGTGTGTGTGTGTGTGTGTGTGTGTGTGTGTGTGTGTGTGTGTGTGTGTGTGTGCGCGCGCGAGGAGCGGCTGGGATGTGTGTGAGAGAGAATGAGTGAGAAAGTGGGAAGAGGTGTGAGTGAATGTGTAAAAGGGAGTGAGAGGGAGATTGACTGAAAGGAGAGAGTGAGAAAGAGATAGAGAGAGAAATTGCTGATTCGTCTTGTATTTGTTGATAGTTTCACATGCAGGACGAAAAGATGCCAAAAGTTTTAACAGTGTTACATAAGTGTTACTAATTACAAGTTAGGTAATTGTAATTAGCTTATCGAATAAGTAGTCTCAAATTGTATTACCTTTTTTTCTGATCTATTACTAATTCGCTAATTTAAGTTATGTTAAACCTATTCATAAATTGATTACAAGAGTTCATTTTTTGTTTCCTTGAATTAATTCTACTATCTTATTTATATTTATATTTTATGGTTGCTATATTTATTTAGTAGACTTTTAGAGCTCGTTCCCAGCACACAGGCATATGCCTTTGCTGGAAACATATTTCACTTACAAATATGTACGTAGGTATATAATGCTTACTGTGTGAAATAAAGTTTCTCATTTTAGAACAATCAAGTAAGTAATCATAATTACAATTTTTAGATTAGGTAGATGATCTATATTTCACTGTTGTTTCATGTATTAAATCTTCTATGCAGTGGCATAAGCAGGATTTTAATTGGGAGATAATGCAATTGGAAGGGCATTGGGAGTCCCCCGGCTATATAGGTTGTCTTGGGACCTGCCTTTAAAAGTTAAAAACATTTTACTCATAAGAACGAGACTTTAGCACCTTTATTGTTTAAGATTTTTAGTTGAATATTATAATATTTGTAAACAATACATGAAAACAGATTACTGCTTAAATATAACTCCTTGATACAGAGTCAGAATCATACACTATGTATTGAATTTCCACAGTGATTCTTTTGTTCAAAGGTTTTATGGTCAAATCTATTTTCTAGGTTTCTTCCCAAAGTCGTTAATCTATTTATTGATGGATTAATATCATGGTAAGTCCATTAATTGTGTCTGTAACACTTTACGTTTATGAGATATAATTCAAAACTTGAAGTAAAAAAATACTTTGTATGAGTACGCCAGGTCATGTGTTATGTGACAGGATTTATTCAAACCTATCTATACAACGATTTATTCTTCAGATTCCTATGAAAAGAACGACAAACAAAATATACATTTTATCATTTATTAAATCTCCCTAAGTTTAATACAAATGTTTATAGTACAATATGCAAAGTTTTAATTTTGTGGTTAAATTTGTGCTCAAACTACTCTGGCGAGTGATTGATAAGATTTGCTAACGCTCAGCCAAATACGTTGGATCATTATAAAACGATTTTGGTCATGCAGAAATTAAGTTTGATGTAGAATTTAAAATCTCTGGCTTATTTAGTTCCGTAGCTTATTGTCCATCTTCCTGAAAACAGATAAACATATAGACACGAAGACAGATGAATAAATTTGCCAGTCCCGTAAATGGGAGTTCTCGAGATATTCTGCAGAAAGCTAGGCTTCGCTAACCATCAGCTAAATTCCATGAAAGGACATGTACCAACATCGGACTTAATGTTACTTGTACAGAAGTGAATCCTTATGAAAACTGCAAGTATATACCTAAATTATTTTTTATATATCGTGAAAACACATAAAAACAAACAAGACAAATTTTGCTAATCTCTTAAGTAAAAGGTTTTGCTTAAAGCTCAACCGAAAAAAATTAATTTGTAGAACTAAGAATCGTCACTGGCTTCGAGGAAAGAACAAGTTTAAAGAGGAACCATCACGAGAACAAAGGTGTAAGCGACTGTGGCCGGACCAGGTCATCTCCAACGGAAGCTACGATACACACACTAACGAGTACGAGACTTTGGAGTGACCGCGGGCGTACCATGTCATCTCCGACTATACTAACGAGACAATTCTAACTATAACGAGGAAAGAGTGCATCGACACCCAAGACGGCACTACTCTGTCCGGGAGAAAACAAAATGCGAGACTTTGTGATAGACCGCGACCGGATCATATCTCCAGAACGGCTCCTACGGTACAACTGAATGTTCGGATGTCCAAGGGACGCTCCTGGACGGCAGACAGACAGACAGATGGGAACACGCGATGTGTCCACCAATGTGAGAGACGCCCGTTTAATCGGACGACAGGTACAAGGGTCACTGATCACTTCAGTGATATACTGAATATATTGTTTTTTTTTTAACTATTTCAAAGAATGATAGCAAGGAGTCCTAAACTGAATTTTTAAAGCTAAAACCTACTCTACTGGATTATTGTAAATATTAAACACCGGCCCACTTGAACTCATGCAAGAATTCAACAAAACAAACCAAACACACTTAAGAGCTAGTTAAAACAACACTAAAACGAGAGGGGACGTAAGGTCTGTGAAGTTGACATACCCAAAATAGCTTACCCACATTTTTTCATACCCTTCGTTAGTTCTTCGTTAGTTCCTGTTAGTTCTCACGAAAATTTCGATAGTTCCGCAATATTAACGACTTTACAGCCTTGATTCAATGGGTACGCTAACTTCACACCATGAAAAGTAGCTTACCCAGATTAACTCGTTATAATTAGATTTTTTAAGAATAAATCGTTAGTTCCTCGTTAATTTCCCGTTAGTTCTCATGAGAAAATGATTATATCAGTAGTATTAACTATTTTACAGGCTTCATTTAATGGGTAAGCCAACTTCACAGAATGAAAAATACCTAGCCTACCCACATAAAATAAATATAAGCACGTTATCGGAATATTTATTGTTAGTTCTTCGTTAGTTCCTGTTAGTTCTCAAGTAAAATTCGTTATTTCAGCGATATTAACAACTTTACAGCACTAATTCGATAGCTAAGCCAAATCCACAATAAAAAGCAGCCTGCCCAGAATAAGTTTTAATAATTAGATTTTAGTAATGTATATAGTTAGTTCTTCGTTAGTTCCTGTAAGTTGTCACGAAAATTTCGTTGGTTCCGCAATATTAACGACTTTACAGCCTTAATTCAATGGTAGCGTATCCACTTCACACCACGAAAAGTAGCTTACCCAGATTTAATGGTTATAGTTAGATTTTTTAAGTATAATTCGTTAGTTCCCGTTAGTTTTCATGAGAATTTGATTATATCAGTAGTATTAACCATTTACAGGCTTACTTTAATGGGTAAGCCAACTTCACAACATAAACATACCTAGCCTGCCCACATTAAATAAATATAAGCGCGTTCCTGGAGTATTTATTGTTAGTTCCTGTTAGTCCCAACTAAAACATGGTTAGTTCAGCGATAATAACAACTTCACAGCCTTAATTCATTGATTAAGCCAAATCTGCGGCGAGTGCCGCTACAGTTTTTGAATTTGGCGCGCGTATCCGTCTGTTGCCGCGAAAGCTATACCAGCTGCGCCGTACCTCTAGCCTTTAGCTCAAACAATAGGACCTCCTACGCATCCGGAATTCTTCCGGACAGGTTTGGTAGGATGGTTCCTGCTAGGTTTTTCAGCTGTGACTAACCGGGTTGGTGGACACAAAGTCGTTGTGCAGCTTTCGACAGGGTGGACCGGGAGAAGTTAGCGTGGGTGGTCTAGATTTTAGTAGTATTTTGTAGGGAACCTTTCGTGAACTATACCCAAATTATTATAGTTATTTAGTCATCATAGCTGGTTAGGTTTTGGAATAAGACGAATTTAGTGCGGATCCACGGATTATTCCTCCTATAAGCCCACCTTCCGGTCGCGACGCCAGAGGTCGCAGATATTGGTAGCGCGAGCCGTCCGCCCCCCCCCCCCCCCCCCTAGATTCCCAACACCATTCCAAACCAGCATTAATTTAAATTTCACGCTTTCCGTCCATTTTTTTAGTTTTCGAATAGCAGTGTAATTTCGTTTTCACAAACAATGCGTAAATCACCCCAGGCAGCGACCGACGCCACGAGAGGAACAGCGACCTACACCAACAAATCAGATAACTAAAATAGTCAAGCATTTAAATAAGCTTAAAGTATAAACCGTTAATACTTGATTAATTTTAAACATTTATTTTATGTTCACAGTTTTAACTTTTAATAATAAAAATTCATTCCATAGTTCAAACGTTATAATTTAATACTTTTTGCCCTTTTTATAAAGTATTTCCTTAATATAAAAAAATTCTTAAATTTTCATAAATAGTATTTTTTTAATAACTAATAACATAAAGATCCTCATTATCTTTTAACTAAGCAGAAATTTACGACTTGTTTAAAAAACCCAAGTTCTATAGTTTTTCTTTTTATACTTATAACCGTGAAGTACACTTGTATTTAGACTGTAACAACATTTGTTTTCACTAATATAGGTGTTATGCAGTATTTTTCTTTGGTGACTTTTAATTACATAACTGTCCATTTATTATTTATTACAGCCACAAGTCCGTTTTCAAGTTTTTCATAAGCTTAAGTCTTAAAACTTTTATTACAACGAGTTCGTAATTACCCGTCCTGTCTGTCTTTTCAACCAAGAATTTCTCGTTTCGTTTTAAGACATTTTTAAAATTAAATTTGACATTTTTCCTTGTAATTATTCTTAAAGTGTCTAAGCTCGCAATTGTTTAATAATTATTTTACTTCATATTTTTACCGAATTAATCTTCTTATTTTTGTGAACTGCAGTAATATTTTCACACAAGTTTTAGTCTTTGCCGTGCAAGCACGTAATTCGTCAAGCAGAGTTCCTCAATCCGTTTTAATCACTCCGTAGATTAACGAAGTCCTAATTATGTTACTCTACATTGTAGATTTGAAGAGATTAATATAGAGTTTACTACTACTGTTAATAAAAATATTTTATAATTTCCCCGGTCAATGTTTTTAAGGTACTACGTTAAGTTATCTTTGGTAAGTAACGTAATTTTTTTTCGTTTTCACTTAATTAAAATGTAAACCGAATGATTTTCTTTAAAATTATTTTACGACTTAGCCCTTATAACGTTTAGATGTTGGTTTAGATAGTAGTGTTAAACACATAATAATAACTGGGTGCTTTGTTTTGTTTAAATTACAGCTTGCGACCGATCAGTTTGTAACTAACCTTGATTACGAATCCAGGTTAAGGTATTGGTGACTTTTTTAAATTTTGTTATAGCCAATATTTCCTTTTCGGTGAATCTTAACCTTTGTTTTCTAAATATCACTTCGCTGAAATATGTTTAATGTGGATACGAGCGTTGTTTCAGTACTTTAAACATTTTACACATAATTATAAGTTCTAACAAATGCTATGAGAATATAACTTTTATTTATCAAAAGAAATATACAATCTAATTTACAGAAGTAAATTTTATAAAAAATAAAACTACTTAAACTTTTAACATCAATCATAAAACTAATATATAATTTATTAAAGTACTACCTGATCTTTCCGCCCAGTAAGGTGTTTGTTTGCTGTATTTTTCTCAAAGCTAGGGTCCGCCAAGTTGTTTGAAATAATGTTTTATTACTATTATTGTTTTCAAACTCTCCAGTCTAATAATTAAAAAAGTAAAACTATTTGGTACCAGTATCTTTGTTTAGGCTCCCTAAAAAAAAAAAAAAAACCAAACCCAAATCACACACACAATCTGCGCACTCCTTGGAAAATAAATGGAATCTTGACCAACTCTTTAGAAGCTAATTCAGAACCAAGAATCATGGAACAGAGATGGAGTATAAAGCTCTAGACAATTCTGATCCGTGCTAAGGATAAAGTATCCAAACAGTATGAATAAAGGTCGAGCAAAGTTCCCTTTATAGTGGGTATAAGTACTGTATCCCGACGTTTTTAAACTCTACTGAGTAATGCACCCAAACACATCTCAGCCAGTTCAGCCTATTGTTCTAAACTTTGGAAATTGAGACCTTACCTCCCCTGTAACAGTTGCCTTGCGTTGAACCCAAAAACCAAAAATTGTTTAGTCAGCACATGTATCCCATATTAAAACGGCATTCTCCCAACTCCACGACAATGATCTGCCCACTGATATTTCCTCTATCCGAAAAAGCCATTGTGATATAGGTTTAATTTGATTTATTTTCTCATTCTTCTTTTCTTATTACACCTTTTACCAAATAACCTTTTCCTTTTTCTTTTTCTACTCTTCATTGAACCCCTGCATTGGGGCTGGGCCCTGACACTGAGGTGGATTTTGGCTAAGGAGTTCACCCTCGCGTGCTCCCTCTTGGCTACCTGGTGTTGGGTTTGCATTCCTGATGTTTGTCCAAACTGTCTACTAACACTAACAGGGTAGGGTGGTTATGAGATCTGCCGTTTAATTTTTTTTTGTTTGAAGTATTTACAGCTTCCTGATTTACATTTTTTTATATATTATTTCTGTAATCAATAATGGAGCAGCGACACGTCTCATTGCCTCCTCATATCGCAACCCCCAACACACTTCATTATTAACAAATCTTTAACCTACATCTATGCGCTAATTCCTTTAGTTTTTTGTTAAGTTATAACTTAAGCATGTAGGATAGAGAATAATTTGTCTCAATAAATGCTTTAGAACGTGACATTATTTAGCATTTCCCTTATATCGACTGTATCAACAAAGTTTTTCTCCTATATACATACTAGGCTAAAGCTATACGAATGCACTCACGCCTCCATTAGTCATACCTTATTTATTGCTATAAAAGTTAAGCTCTTGAATATTTATGTTCGGTAGGTTTTTGCTGATAGATATTACTTTGTATTTTCGAGCATCGTGTTACGACCTTATAAGTGGTAATTATAGGTAATAATTTATTTGTATGTGTTAGTTATAACTAGATGTTATCTATCCACATATTAATGGTTATTACCATCAATTCCTGGCCACTACACTCTGAGCCAACAGGAGTTTTTTCTTTTTCTCTTGAATATTGTTTTTGGCCCATTCCTTCTCGATCTTAACACTCCATTTAGGGAATACTACTCGCACAGAAGTCACCAACAATCTTGAAAAGCTAAATAGGGTAGATAAGTTTAAAGGAACTTGTTAGCAACGACCAATTCTCGCTCTTCCTTGCCTCTTATGACTGTTCACTGGGAGTCCTCAGCATTTAGATTGGATTTATATTTTCCATTGGCCATTTCATCTATTCACCACCTTTTCCTGTATTTCATTATTGAAAAATATGAACAAAAACAATTAATTGTATATGTTCTTCCAGAGAGTCATGGGACCTTACACTTTCCCTGCTCATTCTTGCGACCGGGTAGATTGGCTTGTTGGTACGCAGGCTTGTCTCCCACGCTAGCTGGAGGGGGGGAGGGAAGTAAGGAACTAGGATTAGGGCCACTACGATGAAGAAATATTCTATGAGTTTAACACGCGAGAAAAAAAATTTCCTTAACTTCTCCTTCCTACTTGGCCTATTTTTGAGAGAAATCTGATCGGATGGGGAATAGTGAGGGGGGAGGGGGAGGGAATGTGGATGGGGGGGGGGGAGGTGTGGGAGGGGGGAGGGGGGGGGGGGGGGGGGGGGGTGGCCAGGGAGGGGGGGTGGGGGGGGGGGGGGGGGGGGGGGGGTTAGGGGGGGGGGGGCGTGGGGGGGGGGGCGGTGGGTGGCGGGGTTAGGGGGGCGGGGATGGAGGATTTTTGGAGAGAAATCTATCCTGTAAAAATTAGAGAAGGGATAGGGGGGGAGGGGTGGGGGGCGGGGGGGCGGGGGGAGGGGGGGGAGTAGGTGCGTGGTAGGAGGGGGGGGAGTCGGGATGGGTGGGTGTTGTGGGATGGTGGGGGGTGAATGTGGGGTGGTGTAGGGGTGGGAGATTTGATATTGGGGGGATTGTGGCGTGGGGGTGTGGGTAGGGTGGAGGGGGAATGGTTGGGAGGTATGGATGCTGGGGAGGACGGATTTGGGTGAAGCAGGATATGGAGGGTACGAGGAGTTTGGGTGATAGGGGTGTGAGGTTGAAGAGGGGGGGGGTGGATGCGTGGAGGCAGGGTGTGGGTCTGGAGGTGGGGAGGGGGAGGGATAGGGGTGTGGTGGGCGTGGTGGAGGGAGGGGGTGGGAAAGTGAGGGGGGGTAAGTCGATGGAGTGTAGAGGAAAGAGGGGGGGGAGGGGCGGGCGGATGGGGTGGTGTGTGGGTGGTGGAGCGGTAGGGGGCGCTGGTGTGGGGGTTGCAGTGGGGTGCGTAGGGGGGCGGGGGTGCGGGGCTAGAGGGTTGAGAGGGTGGGGGGGGGGGTGAGGTGGAATGGGGGAGGTGGGGGGGGGAAGGAGGAGGTGGGGGAAACGGGGTTGCTATGAGGGAGGGGGGGGGAAGAGGGGGGGGGTGGTGGGAGGAGGGGGTAGGGGGTGGGGATGGGGGGTGTGGGGGGGTGGGATGGGGGGGGGGGGGGAGTGGGGCGGATTAGGGGGGTTACTCAGGGGGGGATGGGGGTTGGGGAGGGGGGGGGGGGCGGGGGTGAGGGGGGCGGGGGTGGGAGGGGTGGCGGTGATGGGGAGGTGGGGGAGGTGGGGAGTGGGGGGCTGGGGGCGGCGGGGGGGAGGGGGGGGGGGGGGGGGGGGGGGGGGTAGTGGGGGGGTGCGAGGTGGGGGGGGTCTGGTGGGGGTGATGGGGTTGGGGAGGGGGGGGTGGGGTGAAGGGGGGTGGGGGGTGGTGTGGTGGGTGGATGGTGGCGGGGGGGGGGGAGGAGTGGGGTTGGGGAGGGGGTGGGTGAATGGGGAGTGGGAGGTGGGGGGAGCGGGGGGGGTTTTGTGGTGTAGGCGCGGGGGAGGGGGGGGGTAGGATGTGTGGGGGGAGTGGTGGGGGCAGATCCGTGGGGGGTGGGGGGGTTTGGCGTGGGAGGGTGGAGGGTTGGGGGGGGGTGGGGGGAGAGGGGGCGGGTGGGGGATGGGGGTGGGGGGGGGGAGGAGTGTAGAGGGTGGGGGGTCAGGTTATTGTGGGACGGGGGTTGGTGTAGGGGGGGATGGTCGTGGGTGGGGGAGTGGATGTGGTTTGCGTGGCGGGGTTGTGGATGGGGGGGGATGGGGGGGTGGTTGGGGGGGGGAGTGGGGGGGGGGTGAAGGGGTGGGGAGCGGGGATGGAGGTTGGGGTGGTAAGTGTGGAGGTTGTGCGGGTGGGGGGTAGAGGGGGGGAGTTGGAGGTGGGAGATTGGGTTGGGGGCGGGGGAGCGACTGGGTTGATGGCGTGGGGGGGGGGTGCGTGGGAGGGGGGGGGGCGGGGGTGGGAGATGGGTTGGATGGAGGGGGATTGGGGGGGGGGGGGGGGGGGGTTGGGGGGATGTGTGGGGGTGTGGGGGGGGGGGGGTGGAGGGGGGGGGGGGGAGGGAGTGGGCGGTGTGTTGGTAGGTGGAGGGGAGGGGCGTGGGGGGGGGCCGGGTGGGTGGGTTGGTGGTGGGCGGGTGGTGGGGTTTTGGGAGGGGTGGGGTGGTGTTGAGTAGATGGGGGGTAGGGGCGGGGGTGGGGTGGGTGTGGAGTGGGAGGGGTGGGGGAGGGGGTCGAGGGTGGGGGGGGGGTGGTGAGGGGGTGGGGGGGGGGGGGGGGGGGTGTCGTTGGTTGGCGGGGGGGGGGGGTTGGGCGTGGGTTGGGTTTGGGTGGGGGTAGGGGGGGAGCGGTGTGGGCTGGGGGGGGGGGTGGGGGGTGGGATGGATGGGGGGTGGGGGGTGGGGGGGGGTAGGGGGGTGTGTTGGTGGTGGTGGGAGGGGTGGTGGGGGGGGGGGGGGGAGGAAGGGGTGGGTGTGGGGGAGTGGCCTGAAAGAAGGTCGTGATTCTCAGTCAAAACACGATTCCTTTACCTAAGACTATCTCTATAAATTTATTAAACTTTTTAAAGTAAGCCCAACCTTAACCTGGAAGAGTTAGAAGTTTTATACAGGTATGTGACATATTGGTATAGACAGATCTTAGTTGCTTTACCCCAATTGATGGTTTAATTAGTTCTGTAGTTGAGACTGAGCTGTTCAACGAGAATGGCTGGTTTCTGCACCGCCTTTCTGCATGGTAGTGAGTTTTTGAAATTTAGTAAAACTCTTGCGTTACTAGTTTAAGAATTTTGGCTCAATTTAAACCATAACTCGTTCCTTCCAATAACTTTCCTCTCACCCTTTTCTACCACAGCTAATTGGCTAAAGCCCTTCGAACACCTCGGAGAAGAGGGGAAGGATGCGGCGAGTGCCGCTTAACAGTTTTTGAATTCTGGCGCGCTTTATCCCGTCTGTTGCCAGCGAAAGCTATAGCCACTGCGAGCCGACCTCTAGCCTTTAGCTCAATACAAAAGGACCTCCTACCATCCGGGAAATTCTTCCGGACAGGTTCTGTAGATGGTTCCTGCTAGTTATTCCAGGCTTGACCGGAGGTTTGGACCAAGAGTCGTTAGTGCACTTTCGAGCAGGGTGACCGGGAAAGTTAGCGGGTGGTCTAGATTTAAGTATATGTTTGTTAGGAACCTTTCCGGAACTATACCCAAATTATTAGGTATTTATTAGTCATCAAGGCTGAGTTAGTTTTGAATAGACGGAATTTAGTGCGATCCACGATTATCTCTATAAGGAGTTCCCATCCTCCTGTCGCGACGCCACGAGGTCCGCAAATCCATACCACAAAAAGCAGCATATTCAGAATAAATCTTAATACTTAGATTTTAGTAATGTATATCGTTAGTTTTTCGTTACTTCCTGTTAGTTATCAAGAAAAAAATCATTAGTTCAGGAGTATTGACCAGGAAATTAGTTCAGGACTTCAACAAACTAATTAAAAACCCTTTTCCAATACAATAAACCTACGTACGAGGTATTAAAATAAAACACTCGTATATTATTACTCCAAAATACCATCCACAAATACTTTTTGAAGCCTTCAGCTTCAAGGTATGCTGGCTTCGATGTGTACTGCTTTTTATTTTTTATCACACTGATATTTTTGGCCCTCCCGGGATTTGAACCCGTGATTTCACAGTTAGAGAGCCGAAACTACAACCATTAGTCTACGGAGGAGGTCAACGAATACGTTTAAAAGTAATTTTAATAAAATGTATTTTACTATAAAGATAGGCAATGTTTAGACAGTTGATCGAGTTACAGAACGCAATATGCCACGCTGTATACTAGTACTGTGCATGAATTCTCATGAATAAATATCAGCTGTTGGTGTGAGATGCATATAATAGTGAGGACAAATATTATTATCCAACTTTAATTAAAGATGGCAGCAGTGACAAATTCAAAACAATCGTATAAACTGAATTTTACGTAATGAATATGTGCATGCAAGCATAGGCGTATCCATGGTGGGCGGGGGGTGTTTGGGGGTTGTAAGAAATACTCAAGATATATTTAAGTTTAATTTAAAATTTAAGTTACTGAAAGTTAAACTGGGAATATATTCGTGGTCGAACAATGTATCATTGTTTAGTTTAGTTTTTATTTTATACATTTTAACTATAACAGTTGACTTATAGTGAAACACAAGATTCATGTTTTGTAATTTTCGGAGTGGCGAGTCTGTCTTCGACCTAGGGGTTGGCAAATATAATACAGACTCTGTCACTTCCTACTTCCTGCGCTTCAGCCGAGAGAGAGACAGCGAGTAATGGCCATGAACGCCTACCGATCATCTCTCTGAACGGTTAATTTGAAATTCTCTTAACATAGTTCTCATCGCTGATGTTGTCGGCGCGAGTCGCGTATTAGTGACTTGTGTTATTAATGAATACCAGTGGCAGTAGTAAATAAAACTAAAAAACCTCTAGTTTACAGATTTTACTATTGA
The DNA here is from genome assembly GCF_021130785.1 of Homalodisca vitripennis. NCBI lineage: Eukaryota > Metazoa > Arthropoda > Insecta > Hemiptera > Cicadellidae > Homalodisca > Homalodisca vitripennis. The sequence goes on from NC_060215.1 coordinate 104,218,276, forward strand.
GGAATATTAAATTTCTTAAAAGTGATTAAATTTTACTCGCTGTTAGTATTGAACTACTTCGGTATAGTTTTTTTACTTAATTATGTAAGACATCAAACCGTGCCTTACAGTTATCCTACCCATATAAATTAAATAACGAATTTTCAACTATTTGGTAGTGATCTTCTGTGCCGAGCAGTTTGAATGTGTGTGGTCACTGGTCGCAATTCTCTCTGTTGTCAAAACCCTTCAAACAAGGAATGGCGTTTTTTTTTTTATTTCCGGTCCTTTGCATGTTTCATCACAGGGAACTTTTATGATGGGCAATATAGATAAGAGAGACCTTGGGAATATTTGGTCTGTGCGAACGTGATCCGAACAATGCGTCGTATGGTCCGCCGAAATGAGGTTTATGGCAGACCCTTCTAATGGGCTCAGCGTAAGAGCTACCTGGTGTAACAAAGGGTTCTTATAGGCGAAGAAAGGGGAAGGAACCTATATGTATACTCATTTCCCACTTTAGAAGCCACATTTCAGACACCTACACCATGCGAAAGTTCGAGCATATTTTCCAGTTGGCTCTGGAGCAAACTACTAGCGTCGAGCAGTCTCAAAGGTAAGTGAGTCTATTTATTTTTATAATAAGATTTGTTTAAAGTTTAAAATGAAATGTTTGTACTCATGTAATATAGTGATCTTAGTGTGCCAAGTTCATACGTCACTTGAGAATTGAATATATATAGCGTCTAAAAATCAACCATATTAAATTACCAAGCTTGACTTTTAAATAAAACATAAAATTTTATTATGTTAAATTTAACTCTTTTCAATGCAAATATGTATTTTTAACGCAGTTAGCAATATGCCATTGTATTTGAAAATGTGTATTTATTAATAAAAGTATTTCTAGTTAACAAATTACAAAACGAAGTCTACATAAAAATTAAATAATAATAAGATATGCACGTTCCGTCACATAATGTTCTTATACTCAGTTGTAAGTATTACCATATAATAACCAAGAGTTGTGCATTTTATTTTTGGTTGTTATACACCCTAATAATACTATTAATACCTATATGGAGTTTTTATCAATTCTCTATGATAGTGAACAGTCAAATTACATTGTAACAAACAGTGCCATTTGTACATGATTTTGAAGGTAATACTACATAATGTATCAAGTTACATTATTTTATTTATTTATGTTACGATATTTAAGGATTCTTTTTTAAGTAAAGTATAGAGTAAGAAAATTATCAACACATTTTCGTACGAGATCAATCTTCTTGTTATCTTAAGTTTAAGTACTTCAAAAGATGCGCCTGAATTAGCACCCCCTGGACATAGCACCCCCTCGCGACTGACACCATTTTGACGTCACGAAAGGGGGTGATAAATCAGCGTAGTGGCCGTGTCCATATCCTGACTAAGCACCCCCTTGGAATAGGGGGGTGTTAATTCAGGGCCTCGACCATGTCCATGCGCTGAATTAGCACCCCCTGCCGTGACGTCAAAGCCGGACGAGGTGCGCCTAAATTTGCACCCCCTGGACATAGCACCCCCTCGCTACTGACGTCACGAAAGGGGGTGCTAAATCAACGCAGTGGCCGTGTCCATGCCCTGAATAAGCACCCCCTTCGAGTAGGGGGGTCCTAATTCAACGCCTTGATCGTGTCCATCTGTGGATTTAGTACCCGCTTGAATCTGCGGTCGCCTTTACATTGTTGATGAGAATAAAGATCCCCTACTGAATAAAACAATAACACTCTAACCATATTGCAATTTGTTAATTGCTATGATTTAACTTTAATATTTCAAAAACGAATAATTGTAAAAAATATTATGCATCCAATATGCTTACGTTAAAATAACTAGGATCTAGACATTCAAATACAACTTTATTTTAAAGTAAATATAATTTGAAAACCACAGTACAAACCACGCAGAAGGCTTGATATTGCTTAAATCCTTGACGTAGCTCATTTTTTAAACGCAGCAAGTAAATGGAACATACGACAGGAGAGAACAATGACTCGGCTTAAAGATTTTTTATCTTCGATGTCTCGGAATTTTAATACAAAGTGAAACCCTGCAGACTTTTGAGACTACCTTCAAACACGTCTTAGTACTATGCCTCTCACCAAATGAAGGTATGGATGACACTGGCGATGAAGTTTCCTATGGAGCAGAGTTTACGCGTACTCTCCAATTACATTAAATATTTTAAGAACGTCAATTTTCCACACGAAGAACAAGCGAGTATGAAGAAGATTTCCATATTCCAACTGAATTGGATATTTCAGCAATTAAAAGTGCAAGTAAAATGAAGATGTGGATTGCCTCGATTGAATCTTCTTTTAAAAGATTCAAAAAAAACTGTGAATAATGGCAGATTTCCCCTTACTTAACTGCAAGTTTTCCATCTATTGAGAGTGATTTTTCTGACTTAAAAGAGAATATTCTTAAAGAGTTAACGAAACCACTGTCCATCCCTAAGTTTTTATCGCTTCATATAGATGCCATAGAGGGGTCATGTAGGATTTTTAGAGCTTCTACAAACGACGAACGTCGTAGCACTCCGATTGGAGCAAGTAGACTCAGAAATATAATAAAATAAAAAAAAGAGTCGTAAATTCTCGAACCACTGCTGAAAATATTTCTGATGAAAGTGAAAGATACCCTAAGAACGAAATAACTGCAGGTATCCAATGGAGTACTCCATGCCAAAATAATATAAACATTCACGATGAGTTAAGACAAGTTGAAAATTGGAGAGGTCTGGGTGTAGAAAATACAAAATAAAAAACATCAACCTACTTAAATCCTTTACTCGAGGTGGAAGCAGCAATTCGTGCCAATATGTTTACAGCAACCCAAAAAACCAATTTTAATGAATAAAAACACATGTAAACCAATTAAAATAAGTCAAAATAATTTGGTACTTTTACGAAACACGTGTGCGTTTGATGCGTTAGTTCAAGTTATTGCGTCAACCTACACAATGTATGAGAATTATCGCAATTTCATAAACAGCTCAACGAATGTCCCTTTAAAGACTGCTAGAAGTTTAGCAACTGTGGGTGCAAAAAGACACATTTGTCCATCGTGCTGCTGCTTTAATTGAAGTTTTCAGCCAAGAGGTTCACTGGCCTGAAAGTGTCAGTACAAAGAATAATGGCAATAAAATCAAGGAGTACGATTGTACTGATAATGCGCCTACCTTGGCAAGAAAGCTCTTGAGTGGTGTTCCTAGTGTAACAATAAATTTCATTAAGTGTTCGGAAGATGAGTGCCGACTTCCTCGGTCTACAATAATCAGTGCCCTAGACACTAATATGGACGTCCTATTGCTTAATGGAGTGAGTTTTATTGATAAAGCTATAATTTCATCACTAAGAACTCAATCTGTCAAAAGTGATGAGGAAGCTACTACAAGCCCGAACCAATATAAATTACTTACCTGTGCACCACCATGCAAAGGAAGCCTCACAGTGCATTTGGACGTTGGTGAACGTTTGGTTATCGATATTGATTGCCTAAGTGATCAATTAGTTTCCGTAAAAAGAACAGACAGGCCATTTAATCGGCCACGATTCTTAAATGAATTCCCAGTGTGTCTACAATTGTATGGCCAGAGATTTATTCTAACTGGAGTAGTAGCTTATACGTCTGGCCACTACGTAGCGTATGTTAGAAATTTAAATGGCACTTGAAAGCTGTTTAATGATTTATCAAAAAGAGTATTGATTGTTAGAGATGATAAGGCCATTTCAGCACACTTGTTGTTTTATGTAAAGTTATAAATTAATTAATTGTATTTAAACTGTAATGAAAAAATATAATATTATTTATCCCTTATGTGACACATACAATTGGAAAGCAACATGTCATGCTGTGACGGTGGGCTAATTCTCATTAGTTAGAGTTAGTGATATAAAATTGTAAATATTGCTGAACCAAAGAAATTTTCGTGAGAACTAACAGGAACTAACGAAGAACTAACGATATACATTAATAAAATGCAATTATTAAGATTTATTTTGAGTATGCTGCTTTTTATGGTTTGGATTTGGCTTTTCCATTGATATAGTGCTGTAAAGTTGCTGAAATAACAAAATTTTCATGAAAAGTACAAGGAACTAACGTTGAATTAACGATATACATTACTAAAATCTAATTGTAACGATTTAATCTGGGTAAGCTACTTTTCATGGTGTGAAGTTAGCGTACCCATTGAATTAAGGCTGTAAAGTTGTTATTATCGATGAACTAACCAAGTTTTTGTTGGAACTAACAGGAACTAACAATAAATACTCCAGGAACGTGCTTATATGTATTTAACATGGGTAGGCTAGGTATTTTTCATTCTGTGAAGTTGGCTTACCCATTAAATGAAGCCTGTAAAATAGTTAATACTACTGATATAATCATTTTCTCATGAGAACTAACGGGAAATTAACGAGGAACTAACGATTTATACTTAAAAATCTAATTATAACGAGTTAATCTGGGTAAGCTACTTTTCATGGTGTGAAGTTAGCGTACCCATTGAATTAAGGCTGTAAAGTCGTTAATATTGCGGAAGTAACAACATTTTCGTGAGAACTAACAGGAACTAACGAAAAACTAACGCAGGGTATGAAAAAATGTGGGTAAGCTATTTTGGGTATTTCAACTTCACAGACCTGGGACCATAGACTATCTTAGTGGAGGAGTAGACACACCTGGACCGCAGGGCTGACCAGGGTTCCGCCTGGAGTAGGCACGGTACTGCAGGTGCGGGCTCCAGTATAGAGGGGACGGGTGGTCGGCTCTCGTGGCGCGGTGCTCTGGTACGGCTGAACTGGTGTGCGTTCATGTGCTTGCCCTACACTGTTCACCACATCAGTCTTGAGATGGCAGAGGGAAGTTTGTAACCAAGAAAGGGTTACAGTAGAGTCACACCACAGCGACATATAATGGCTATGTAGCTAAGCTAAAAGGTGCGCGGTACATAATTCTAGTCTTGGTAGTGTAACACGCTTAAGAGGGGCAACACGAGTTTTTGATATAATTTGGCTCAAGCGCATTTCACATTCACTGTTTGTGCACTGCAAGTATACTACGATTGCGTAACCACTTTCTGACGCGTCAGAGTACTCATGTCTTTCATAGTCTACTGGGTAATTCAACTGTAGAAGACGAAGTATAGAGATGTCAATCACAATTTTAAGTACTGACACAAAAGAGTTCCCTTTTTGAACAAGTTCAGTAGAAGGAGTTCATCCCAATCACTCCTAGAGGTCCAGAGCAACTGCGTTAAACATTTAGTGGTCATTATACAATGAGAGAGGAAGCCACAAGCATCTTAGTTAGATCTTGGCTATAAGGCTAAGCACTTTACGCTTCGTAGGGGTCTCAAAAGAGCAGCCTATGTTGTAAGCAAAAGATTTACTTTGAGAGGAGCAATGTAGGTCTAATATAGAGAAATGGGAGTAATCTGAATGCTGAAAAAAGACGGGAGTGTCACAATGATATACAGGAAGCCCCTGTAGAAGTTTGGGAGAGTTGGAAACCCATTTCCTAAGTTCGAAGCCTCCTAGCTTCAGAAGTTGGGTAAGTTGGTCTTGAAGCTCTAGTGCTTCTTCGACACTGTTAGCACCAATCATGATGTGATCCACATAAATCTGATGTGTGAGGACCTCGGCTACACGAGGGAAGCGTGCACGTGTCGAACTTGGTTCGTGTCCTATGTGGCAACATTTACGCCGCGGTTCTTTACGTGTACCTCTAGCCTCAAAGGTTTGAACTAAGACATTATTTACTCTCTCAAATCAAATTCCGCCATCCTGGAATGGGTGTTGCTCTTTAGGCTTTATTGTAATTTCATTGGGTCTAATAAACCACATGGTTCATTTTCTCCTCCCCCACCGCACTTCTTATCAGCTTTTGGACATCCTAATTTTAACGGCAGCAATATATAACGAATCGTTGGTATTTCCTGCAGGTGGCCTGAGATTTATAACTTTATTTCTGTCTGCAGCACCTTTATCTTTTGCTAATTGCCTCAAAGTTTCGATGGCAAGATAGAGAGAGCTATGTTCATACCATATGTCACCGTAGTGAGCTGGTAGACAGAGAGAGGTTGAGAGGGATCAGAGCGCCAAAATATGAGCTGAAAGCGTTGATAATTCGGTTTGCACCTTAATGGCGCGGAACATGTGTCTTAAATCACACGAGAAGAACACATTGTACATGTGGAACGGGATAATAATATCGCAATATATTTAGTTTTGGTCCAGTCATCAAGACATCATTGAGAGAGGCCTGAACTGGTCTTGTACCTGGCATACAAAACAGTGCAGACTTTGGGGGCACTACTATGGGCGTTAAACACGCTATGATGGGACAGTACGTAGTGAGGAGACGACCACCTATGTGTCCTAGGGCAAGGTACTTCATACATGAAATTGAGATAGAGAGTTTTGAAATCCGAATTATTTTTCATTTCTACTTCAAGGGACTGGAACCTACGCTGAGCAACGGCTTCAAAAGTTCCAAGTGAGAGATTTTCGGGCTTCAAGGGGATGCCGAAGACATAGCGTCCTTGAGGGTCCCTAGAGTGAGTAGAGTCGAAGAAGTCATCACGAAGTGATTCTTCGGCAGATTTGTTACTGCAGAGAGGGGTTCTTCTTGAGTCCAGAAACACTGAAGAGGAGAGAGAGAGAGAGAGAGAGAGAGAGAGGAGAGAGAGAGAGAGAGAGAGAGAGAGAGAGAGAGAGAGGGGGGGAGAGAGGGGGGTGAGAGGGGGGGAGAGGGGGAGAGAGAGGGGAGAGAGAGAGGGAGGAGAGAGAGAGAGAGAGAGAGAGAGAGAGAGAGAGAGAGAGAGAGAGAGAGAGAGAGAGAGAGAGAGAGAGAGATAATCTAGGGGCTGCTAAATCAGCGCCGTATTGATGGGATGAATAATTGCCCCAATGGAATAGAATCATAATCGTTTAACCATATTGCGATTTATTTTTTAAATCAAATAATATATATATATATATATATATACATATATATAAATATATCCTCACCTGAAGATTCAACACCATCCTCCAAGAATTCTTTATCTTTAGACGAATTATTCTCATCGAAATCTTCAACTGATACTGTATTTCTAGCAATTAAAGTATCTGAATTACCTTTTGAGACAACAACTCATACTCCTATTGAAACTCATATTTCATCAGAACCGTTATCGGAAACTTCATATTATGCACCTAAAGCCTCTGAATCCTTATCTCAAGACCCAATATCTCCTACATACATATCTCACTTATCACAAGAGTTGTATTCTGAAATGTCCAAGATCTCTCCAGAAGTTAATGAACCTTCTTCTGAATTACAAAATCTGGTCTCTGATCCCCAAAGAAGTTACATTTTTGGAATATTTTCCATCCATATCGATTTCAGAACCCACATCAGAAACGTTAAAAACCTCATGTGAAGTTTTAGAATCTACTTTGGAAACATTTGGTACCTCATCTGAAATTCTGCAAACTTCTACGATATTTTTGACTAAATCACCTAGTTCAGATACTTCAGAATCCATTACTGAATACTCTTCAGGAACTGAAGAGCCACTTCAAGAATCATCCAAATCAGTATTCTCATCTATAACATCAAAGCCTTTACAAGACAATTCTGAGTTAACTGTTTCTCTATTTACAACAGAAACTTCAACACTACTGAATGTACTGTCAAGTGAAATTTCCTTTAATACATCAAAAACATTAAGATCCTCCACTGAAGTTCCAGAAACAACAGCTGATGAGTCAACTGATTGGCTTACGACTTTGGCAGGGCACACTACTGAATCTTCAATCACTGAAGTTTCTCAATCTTTCGAATCCTCTACAGAAATGTCCACAGTGATAGATATTATTTCTTTATTTAATCAGACAACTGAAGAATCAACAATTACACCAATGGACCCAGTTACAACCACTTCAATTATGGTAACAAATTCTACAGACACTAAAGGAACAACAGCGCAAGTAACAACAGAACCAAGAAACTCTGGAAAATCAGGTCATCATTTCAGTGTTTTCCTTCCTTTAATACTGGTCACTTTCGTATCAACAACACATATTATAACATGGATATAGAACATTGAAATAAAAAAATAAATATGAAAATGTTAAAAAAAAGGTGAAACAGTAATAAGGAGAATTTTGGGTGCACTCAAACTAGAGAGTTGGTAACATTTCTTAAAGGAAGGTGACTGAAATATATATTTCTTATAGTTTGGGTATTATAAGACAGCAAGCTAATAAGTTTATTGTTTGCCTTATATTTTTATTGTGTTTCAAAACATTAAAAAGTCAGGGAGATAAAAATCTGTATTGCTAGAATTGTAATTTTGCACCTTTTTAGAGGAAAGCTTATATGCATTCTTACCAGAGTGTCAATCTACTACTAGAATTAGGCATCTGGAAAACCTCTTTATTTACTATATTTCACATTTATAGTACATATTGAAATAATTTTGTAACATAAATCAGAGATTTTAGTCACATATGATAATAATATTTCATTGTTACAATGAAATCTTGGAAAATTATTGGTGAAATGAAGATGTTTCTTAAATTTAGGTATTATTCCTAAATTGAGTGGTTAAATGTATGGTAACAATACAATTAAGGTAGATCACGTCATGAGTATACTCTGGTTGAGCAATAAACACCACAATTCCTGTAATTCTTAATTACATATGACCATAAAACAAAATGATGATAGTTCAAATAGTTCCTTAGAAATTTATGCCATAGAACTAAATTTTGAGTCATAATTCCATTACCATCTAGTCAGATAGATAATTAAGAGGAAATACACTATAATACACTTACTTTGTTCGAGGCCAGGACTGGCTGTTGGATGACTTCTTCGCTTGTCCTTAATAAACTTCCTATTTTATTTTCATCAAAAGAAAGGAATTGTTCACCACCACTGAAATAATAAAAAAATTTCCCACGTATCAAGGTATTAGATCACCACTTGATATTGTACTTTATACATCATCATTAGTATTTAATTTTAAAATAGTATATTCCATAGCAGAAAAAATTTAATTTTGTGATTGGGCTGAAGGAAGGCTTTTAGAGTTATCACAACAACCAACACTTTCTGGACTGTTAACTGGCACTTTTTTCATATACAAATGTTATAGGATGTATGTTTATTAGAATTATATTTATAATCCCATACTTTCAAAAAAATTTTCAGTTCTAAACTATTAAAAATTGTAAGGGTCATTGAAGAGTTCATGGGAAATATAAATTTGTTTTTGATCAAACAATTCAGCTAAATTTTAAATGATGAAATCCACAAACACACAAACAATTAATATGTTTTTCTATATGAAAATCTTCTCAAGCATTATGCAAAACAAACTTCTTGTTGTTCATGACCATTAAATCATTAGGCCATTTTAAAATTTCAACATTTTTCTGTATAATCCTTATTGTTTTTGGGAAAACTTTGGTATCCTACACATCTTAAACATAAAATATTGAAGTATAATGCCTTACATTGCCTAGTTGAGTGTTATAAACTTAATTTTTGTGAAATTTAATCCCTTTAACCTTATCAGGAAGTAAGGGATTTAGTGATATCTAGATGGTTTTAGATACAATGTTTCTACATTTTATTTATAGTCTATCCTTATTGTATGGTTCTAAAACGATTTTTCATGTTAAATATTAGCTTTAAAGTATGTTTCACTGAAACAGTAATCTTTTAATTCAGGAATGTGGTTCTTCAAATCAAGTAATTTGGAGAAATGTTTCTTTTTTGGAACTTTGGAACTTAAAGTACAATTAAGAACATTTATTATAGGAAGCTGTGTTAAGCAATGTGTTGTGTTTTGGTGAATGAAGAAAGGGTAATTTTTGAAGAAGAGAAAATGGAAGGCCCCACAAAACGGTCTCACATATACAAAGGGCAGTAGGCTACTGATCAACCTGCTAGCCTAAGGGCTAATCACCAAACTAAAACTAGTTACTCTAATTTAGACCTAATCATGTTTAAGACTTCACTGTATTCATAGCACTATCTATACATGGGAACCTTTTGTTAAGCAAAATATATCTCTAAATTGCAATTTTGGACTGATGTTTATAACTTACTACTATAGGATTTTGATATATTTTTTTAATTTAATCTTATTAAGACTCCTGAGGCCTGGGGAAAGACTGTATAGTACAGTAACAGAGGTAGTGAGTGAATGAATTTTGTTCAATATTCATATGAATTATGACTTAAAGTAATGTAATTTATAATGAAAAAAAAAAAATGTTTTGATGTGTTTTTTAATGAAATAATACTTAAGAACATTAATTTTTATATACAAAAGCCATGCCATTCCCTTGAGTCATCTTTCATATACAAATGATAAAAATCAAATCTGTATCTTCAACCATTTTTTAATGGAGCTGAATTCGATATGGCCTCTACTGTTTATTTAAATACCTAAAACTCCTCATGTAGCATAAAATTCTTTTCTATTATTTTTTACTTTTGGGAAGACATTAAATGACTATGATAACAAGCTTATTATATAAAAAAGTTAATCCAACCAGAATTTGATTACATCATAAATTTTACAATTATTAAATGTAATTTTTATAAAGCATTAAATTGTTTATGCTTATGTTAGTGATTGTGTTTGTTAATAAAATATCAAATAAATAAAAATAATTGACAAGTAACATATGAATTTGTAAATTGCACATTCCAGCTATGTTTCATAGGTTAGTTATTGTTATATTCTTTTTACGTTTTTGTGTAATATATTTGCTAGAATTTGATGTGTTTTCAATGAGCTATTTATGTACATAGACAATATAAAGGAGCCAGGGAATTTAATTAACATCTTTTAAATACATTGAACTTTGACTTTTGTATGTATATTCTTTATATTTAGTCGAGCAAAATAGTTAATATTAACTAGTTATATATGTGTTCGTAATTAAATGAAATGTGATGTACTGTATTATTATATTAGTCTCACATCTATACATTTTTATATTTTCAATTTTTGATATACTTACTATATACTGACAAGTGTTTATTACAAGTTGTAAATATAACTAATTTATTTAGGTATGATGTGAGTTATAACATTTTTAATTACAAACGAGAGTCATAGTTTTTTGTAAATCACTAATGATACATTCATGATACCATGAATGTTTTAATGATCCATATTCACTTGTTATAATTTTCCATGGAATATTCAATGTTCTACAAAAGAGATTGCCGGGCATTATAGGATTTTGAAATTGGTCTAATTGCAAGTTTTATTTTTGTTTACTTGTGTGAATCTACTAAAAATAGGGTACAACATAAATTTAGTTACTGTTATTTTTATTTATGTACTTGTGTTGTTTATATGTAAATATGTAAGAATAAACTGTAAAATTATCATTTTTACCTCGTGATTTATTTTATTCCTATTTTGTTTGTTTGTTAATTAATTAATTATATTATTTGGTTGGCCACTACATTGACTCTGTTCCAGAACCATTTGAACATCTTATGATGTAGAACAAACCAGTCAGTTTTATCTGTAGCTCTTTTAATATGTAAGCACATATTAATTCATACATATTAATTTAATAAATTACGGTTTAGGTGTGAAAAAATGGCAACTTAAATTATTGATGATTTAAATATACTAACACATATGACATGATGATGAAGTTCTGTGTTTTTCAAATTGGGAATTTCTATTGTTTTGTTAGCCAAGAGGTGATACTCCACAAGAATGAAAATTCAGGATCATCTTTGTTAATTACTCAGTACGAACAGTCAAAGATTCTGAAATCCAAACTAAACTGGTAAATGGTCCTCTGCGAACCTAATACAGCACAGAACACTCAAACTATTTTATACACCATTTTACATGGTCTGTAATGTAAGGGAATGTTCAGCATAGGAATGGAATTACATGCAAAAATGATGAGACCTGCTATTTCAATTTATTGGGTTTACTTACATAACTTACTTAACTGATGATTAAATCTATTGAATGCTATATTGCAATTAATTGATAACAATATGCTCCCATACAAATTTTATATGAGATTGGAGGGGTGGCAAGTCGGTATATGATGGTTATGGCAGCTATTAAAATTATGGCAATTCCTCAGCTATATAACGTTAATATTGCCATTGGCAGTGGATTGACTCACACATCAAATGGAACAAACATAAGCAGGTGCTGAGTAGACAAGGCAGTTTAGTACCAGCTCTGAGTTAGGAGAATAAATTGTAAAGGAACTTACTGTTTATAACAACCTGTTATGTGTAATAACAGCCAAGAACCAACTTGATTTGTTTGTATAATCACACAATCTGGTTGTTCTTGAAATTGATAGAGGAATTGTTCTTAAAAAATAAATCATTGACAGCCACACTAAATTTGGTGGTGATTGAAATTGGAAGCGTATCAAAAGGTTTAAAACATAAAACGATAATTTTTTTCTTAAACGCTTAAAATAGGAACCTTTGGTCTCTTTTATCTAGTAGTCTGTGATGATATAACTATTAAATATGCGTTTGACGATCGGTATCAAGTTTGGAAAACTATGCTATAAATAATAAAAAGTTTAAACTTCCCATTTTTATCTCTACTAAAATGAGAAAATGAGTACTGATTTCTTTCTTAGAAAAATATTTCACTAAAAAAACTGGATTGTATTTTTATAAAGTAAAAGTTAGCACTCTGCTCCTAGAATACTAATTTATATTGCCATCTTTTCCTGAGTGAAACCTTTGTTCTCATAGACTTGTTGTACAAAAACAGACTATCTCATATTACTCTTCCTGGAATTCTACAGAACAATCTAAATCTTTTAAGTCATGCATTTCCCACAGTCATTAAATTTCATTGACCCTGAACTATCAAGTTTTTCATACTCCTATGTAAATAACCCTCCAATTGAATGATCCTTACCAAGCATTATAGAATAACTGGATATTGATTATATATATATATATATATATATATATATATATATATATATATATATATATCAATCACCAATGACAATAGTTGGTTCTGGTGGCAAAGGCATAGCCATGGAGTCTATCTAATAGGGACTGCTGGATGATGGAGAACATTCAGTCTAGTAAAAAATGTTTAGAGGATGCGGGTCGCGTGCGAAGGGGCTCCACTGTGACGACCCTAGCAGTATTTTTAAATTTGGGCCGGGAGTGCAAAATTTAGACAATAATCATTTGCAAGTTATGTGAGGCTAAGTAATAATATCTATTTAATTAAACAATTAGTAGTTATACGTTTACATTGCTTTGTTTACAAATTCACTTTTAAATTCAATTTAAATTTATTGAAATGAAGATAAATAACTTGGAATTTGATACACGGTCAACAATGTATTCAAAGATTATTAAAATTTAAAATATCAGCTAATTTATTACTTTATACTTTTCGTGCAATTTCGAGTAATATATTTATGCATTTCTAATGTTATGTAAATAGTAATCGGTCTTCACTTTAAACATTTCAGATTAGACTCTAAGTTTTTATATTGTCAAATGAAATAGTGAATTTTTGTATAACTTACATGTAAAGATAAGTTTCCTGGTAGTGTATTAATCCAGCGCCAAAACACTTAGAAATTCTCAAGATCTTGTACACCTTAGATTGTAGATTTTTTTATTATTGCTTTTATGCAACGAGAGTTTTTAAGTTGGTTATGAAGTAGAAAAAACATAAATAAATTCATCATTAAAATACTTCAGTATTCAGTAGTACATGTTAATTAAAATTTTAGAAAACACGAAACGAAGTATACCTAATTTAAAACAAATTAAATCGTTTTGTCAAGTATTACGGAACCATTTAAACTATAATTTGAATTTATTTTAGACACTCATTAAGTAATTTATTTTATTTTAAACAAATGTCTGTTTGTAGTTTATCCAACATTAACATTATTTTTACCATCTGGTTGAAATATAATTTGTAACAATAATTTGAAAAATTTAAACTATTTAGTTATTTGTGAAACATTATTATGTAATCAGAAAGGCTTATTATTGGTTACTTATAACAAAATATAATCAAATGTTTTAACTATTTATATATGGATTACAAAAACATAGTCAGGAACAAATAAAGGACTATGGAACTTGGAAACCTTTCGATCTGACCCAGTTTGTGAACTATCTTCAAATTTTCAGAGTGTGTTAATATTCTGTGGTAGCGAAATCTCATAAATTTATAATTTTAAATAAAAAAGTGTAAGTTTTGAAATAGATAGTTTAGAACTTGATTTCTTACTTCAAGTTCAAATATAAATGTCTAAAGTAGATAATACATTTTAGAAAAATGTGTTATAAATAAAGTGTAACAAAATATTCTGCTATATTCGCTTTTTTAGGATATACAATGTTCATATTTAAACTAATATAAAATGTGATGAAACTATGCCATCAAATTCCAATTCTCATGTACATATTGTGATTTGTTAGTATTAATCATACCTTGCTGATTACAAGTTGTTTTTTTATGTATAAACCTTATGGTTATAAACCTTGTACCTTGTAAGTTACAGTTCAAGTTGTATGATTGTAACTTTTGTTGTTAATTTTCTTACTATGATGTAAGCTAGTGCAAAAATTATGAATAACACTGATATCTCCATTAGTTTCTAAATAACAGCTATTTTAAAATCTTGATCAACATATGAAAAGCCATATAACAGAAATAAAGTTTCAAGAATCATGAAAGTACAAAGCTAAAAATACCAAACATTTTATACCAAATTTGTTACAGTTAGATGAAGAGTAACTGTGGAAATGAATTTTCACTGTTAGACTTTATGTTTGTTGAAAAAGTAAAAAATCACATGTATTTAACATAACAACATAAGTAGCATGTTTACTATACTTTGATATTTCTGTAAGTGTAAACAATTTTTGACTTATTCTCCTGAATTATTAAAAAGATATAATTAATAGTGTAGAGTATATGTTAAATGTGACTTCCTGGGGATTGATAAGTTTGAAATAAAATTTTGTGCTCATCTTAGTAAAGTTTTGTTAGTCATTACCCATTAGAAATATCCATGCTCTTACACGTGACACAGTATTCGTACATTTCTTGATGTGGATGTTTAACAACCGGTTGCTTTGCAACTAAAATTCATGTCAAGGATATTAATAGTATGCAATAATTACACTATGACACCCACAATATGTAAAAAAGGTCTATCCATAAGATTCTTTCTATAGGGGCTAATAATTAATATAGGATGAACTTGACTTCCACAATTACATAAAACCGTTGTCAAATTCATAAATCAGTACAGGATATCCTACAAAATTGACTGAATGTTAAGTGTCTAGGCCCAGTGGTTAATTTTAGTGGGAACGCAAGGGAACGGCGTTCCCTTACCTCCCAAGAGTGCCGGAACGCAAGGGAACGCTTTTAAAACTACGAGTACAAGTTTTAGTTTAAAAAAATTGTAGGTAGGATCAATATTATGCTATGCTTTGTTTGCGAGTGACTCGTAAGCAGATAGTAAGCGCCCGTACAAGCAGTTGTGAGCTGTGCTGTGATGAGTCTTGCACGGAATCAGGCAGGAGGAAGGTGACGGGCGAGTCATCCTAGTTCGCGCATGCGCGGCTGCGCCTCTCAATAACAAAGCAATACCCACCCCACCCCCTTCCTTTCCCCCTCCATTCCTTAACCGCGCCACCGCCCCAGTGATCACAAGTGTGTTTACTAGTTGACTTGACCTTGGTGTGTTTCGCGTTTAAGTTACAAGTTGCACCGCATCCCATCACGCTTAAGTTCGTTTTTGAGGTGCAGGTCGTTGATTGTGTTCGTGTTTATGCTTATTAGTGCTGGTGCAGCTAAATAGTTTCCTAATTGACTATGACTACCAGAAAAATTGTTGATTTCTTTAAACCTAACCCTAAGAAACAAAAAGGTTATGCGAATAATGAGAACTGCAGTTCGGAAGCATTGACTACAACTTCAATTGTTGATCAAGATAAAAAAGAAGACGCAATCGGGATCAATGAGGATAATTGCGATTACCATTCCCCTTCGACTTCCTCGTCGGTCAAAATAGTATCCAGGTTGGTGGGTTTGGGATCTGATGCAGACGAAGCTTAGGTTAGTAATGAAAATAATGATTTTGTTAATAGGGGTGAACAGCCAGTTTGTTGGTCTGAAGAACAAATTGTTGAATTTAAAGCTAAACATCCATGGTTAATTGTGAACAGAGAACTAGGTTGTAACGTTTGCCGTAGTGTGAGTACTCTAGGTGCAGAGAAAACGAAGGGCCTAAAGATTAGCGAAGAGTGGGTTTTAGGAACTGTTACCGCTTATGGAAACAATAAAAAAGACCAGCAATCCTCTCTTAGGAAAAAGATATTTTTACACCGTGGGTCTCGAGCTCATTCTTTAGCTGAAAAAATACTCATTGAAGCTAAGAAAGATACAATGAAAAAAGCTGTTGCTTCTATGCATAAAGAGCAGCAGATTGTAACTAAGCGCATTTTCCGCACGGCTTATAAGCAAGCTAAACTAAATAGGCCATTTTTTGAGTTTGAAACTGAAATTGATCTTCAAATAATGAATGGCTTAGATATGGGGCGAATCCTACATTCAAATGTTGCTTGCTCCAATATAATTCATCATATTTCTGATGAAATGAAATCAGACTTGATAAATGGCCTAATCAAGTCAGACTCTAAATTTTCCCTGCTTTTGGATGAAGCCACTTCAGTTTCAAACAAAAATGCTTTGGTGGTTTATATCAGAACTGTTCTAAAGGGAATGCAAAACCCTATGACAGTGTTCTTAACACTTTTTGAGCTAAATAGCACAACATCAGCTGGTATATTACAAGAACTTTTAAATCAGTTACAAGCATTAGGTCTAAGCTTTGAATTCATGAAAGACCATATGATTGCTCTAACTTGTGATGGTGCTTCAGTGCTACTAGGCAAGAAATCTGGCCTTGCTATACAGCTTACTGAAACGTTCCCCAACTTGTTCATTTGGCATTGTTTGAACCATCGTTTAGAGCTTGCCGTGCACGATTCCATAGAAGAAGTAGCTGGAATCAATCATTTTAAGATATTCATGGATAAAATTAGAAACATGTTTAGTTGTTCACCGAAAAACAGCAGGGAGTTGGCAGAAGTTGCTAAAGGACTAGAGGAGCAAATGTTGAAAATCGGCCGTGTTTTAGATACTCGTTGGGTAGCCTCCAGCTTAATGGCGGTGAAAGCAGTTTGGACAGATTTTAAAGCTTTGTACAATCATTTCATTGAAGCATCTGAAGACAAACAAAGGGACTCGAAGCAACGTTCAACTTACAAAGGGCTTTGTAGTACATTATCTTCTACA
Source organism: Homalodisca vitripennis (assembly GCF_021130785.1). NCBI lineage: Eukaryota > Metazoa > Arthropoda > Insecta > Hemiptera > Cicadellidae > Homalodisca > Homalodisca vitripennis. Next base: position 104,235,671 of record NC_060215.1, read on the forward strand.
ACTTTTGTACACAACCTGGCATTGATGTTCGATGCTCTAGAAGAGTTATCGGATTTGTCCTTACAGCTTCAAAAATCAAGCCTCAACCTTATCCAAGCCCACAGTGATGTAACACTGTTAATCAAAGTGTTTGAAAACCGAGTTGAAAACATGGGTAGACGTTCAGTGGAAGCTAAAATTGCTATTGACGATTTGATGTTTCAAGATGTTAAACTTTGTGTAAGATCCAAGATACCCAGTATTCCAGAAAAACAGTTCTATCGGAGCCTCGCTAACAACTTGACTTCAAGGTTGCTATCATCATCTTCAAATGCGGCTGAACACTACACCAAAATCATGAATGACATCAAAGTGATCCACCCCATGTATTGGCCAAAAGACTTATCCATCACCTACGGAGAATATGAGATCCAGCGAATCTGCGATAGATTTAAGATTAGCAGCTCTCAGGATATAATTAGAGACTTCAGACACTTCAAGCAGGGACTGAAGCCTATGTTAAGTGGACCTACTATTCTAGAGCAACCGCCGTCGTTTTAGAAACTGATATCCATCATAAATAGTATTGCAGTGTATAGTGCTGAATGTGAACGTGGGTTTTCTGCAATGAATCTAATTATGTCTCCTCTTAGATCTTCACTCTACATTAGCACTGTTTGCGATTTATTGCGGATCAGGCTCCTAGGACCTCCTGTAGCTAGATACAATCCCGAGCGACACGTCAAAACCTGGCTGGCGAAGGGACACCATTCTGCACTTGACACCAAGTCAAAACAACGAGGGCAGAAAACTTACCATGAAGACAGCATTGCATTGTGGGAACTTTTTTCCTAAATCTGTTTTTTAAATATCTTTTAGAATTTCAGAACATTAAGTTTTCATTAAAATAACTAGCCTATGCCTAACTTATAGTTGTGTTCTGAACTCAAGTTTCTGAGTTCTTTTTTGTACTTACAGTTAGTTTTGTGTATTGTTGTTTTGTTTCTTTTGTAGTTTTCACTTTAAAATATTAACAAACAACTAAAACTAAGTTTACCAACAGTCTTGGCATTGCCTTACATTATTATACTACAAATCCGTACATATTTGTTATAATAGCTAATAAGCAAATAAAATAATCAACCTTAACTTTTTAAAACTACACTAAATTTTAAAAAATGAAACCGTGTTACTCCACTCTGTGTGTAATTAAACGCTTCCTTTTCCTTTCCAAGAAGTTGGTTTATTTTGAATGTATTAATATTGTTTTGTACCCATAACGTATGCAATTTTTTTGTAAAATATGCAAACTTGTAAAAAAGCTGTTATATTAACAAACATCCATTTACATATTAATATGTATTATTATTACTACTGTAATGTGTATAAATAAAACTGTGAATAAGGCTCAATTTGTTTTTATTTTACCATTCATTAAAAAATTAATATTGGCGAGCTTCATTGATTCAAACAAAATGGTCAATGAAATCAAACCAAATATTTCTGGGAAATTTAAAGTAGGCAACAAGGTGTTAATGGAGTAGAGTAGAGTAGAGAGTAAATTCAATAATTTAAATTCATGTTTTTATTTTCTTACATCCTAATCAAGCACCTTAAAGAAAAGAAACAGCATTAAAATATCACTTGGTATTTTATAAAAATGAATGTATTATTATGTCTGGGTGGCCTAAAAACAAAGATTTACAGTTATAATTTTCAAAAGTTTTCCTGGGTGAGGGCCCCCCTCCTTCCTGGGGTGTATTCCATACCCACCGGTCTGAGCTTCCCGCTTTAAGAGTTCCCACACCTAAAATTTTAGAAATTAAGCACTGTCTAGGCCCAAACACAAAATTATGTTTTAATTATGGAAGGAATTGTCAAGATGTCTTCTTGACCACCACCATTGTTCTCCACAGCAAAGAAATTATTAACGAAAAAAATCAAAATTTAAGGCAATGATGCAGCAGTGCTTCACAGCAGGAAATTTGCATGTAGCTGTGTAGAGACCCAGGAGGACAGTACATTGAAGGTAACAACATCAAATTGTACATGTTTATAACTAAACTTTTTCAGCCTCATTGCATTTTTTATAGCTTTTCCTTTTACATATGATAATTTTACTTATTCAGAGTGGAGTAAATATGACTACTTGATTGCGTTAATTATGTTTAGTTTTGAAAACACCATCCCCCATGTTAGGTAAATAAATTAAACTTTTTATTTGAGTTATTAATGTGAAAATGTGAAAGCATTAAACTCTTTCTGTATATATAGAACACATTATAGAATAATTTAAACTCAACGTGTAGTATACTTTAATGATAAATAGACCTTGGTTGAGAATGAAACTTGTAATTCTGGCCGTGGCTATATACGAGTAAAGCAGAAACTGCTCTAAATGAAACAGCAGTAATAGTAATACTTGCTCAGCCTACAACGCTCAGAATTAGTTTATTACTTTATTTGTAAAGTTACTGTATGGAATAAATAAACCCTGTAAAATCATTACATAATATAACAATATAATGTATGTATACAAAACAAAAACATGTAAATCTACTACTACATACCAACTAAATATTAGTAAACTCTTTATGTTGACAAGATCTATCAATAAAAAAGTTCAGGCGTTTGAAAATTAAATTTCGTATGAACTTCTTCCCATACAGCCTAGTTACTCCTTGTCCCTAACCATGTCAATAACTAAATGGACATCAGATTTGACAAAAGGATCTATTCTACCAACTTTGTTAGGAATTATATCTATTTCGTATAATTGTGCTATGTTTTAATTGTAATGATTAATAGGGACAGGCGGGGGCATTCGTATTGCGACGTTAGAGATGAATAGTACATTTTTGAAACAGAATATGTCATAAACTCAAATGGGACAAAATCTTGACTTACACCACTATGTTTCTCAGCACCCCATATGTTTTAAATAATGATTTATATTATGTAACTTTAGTTTTAGTTTTTTTTTTTCAAAACACTAAAGGTTATAATTATAATAAACGATTTAGTTTATTGCAGACAAGCTGTTGATACACAATGATTAGCATTATGATTTATTTGTTTGTAATTAATGGACTCATATTTTTATTTTAGGATAAAAATAATTAGAAATAACATTTTTATTAAAACATTAAGTTATCATTTCTTTATTATCGTAATTATTAAATTAATAATGGCAGCGACAATCCTTAAGGAATTTTAGACACAGTAAAAAAATTCTTATAACAGTAAGTTATAAGTCTAACTATGTTTATACATCTGAGTAATAATAATAGTATTTTCATAACTATGGAGTACCATCTTGACAAAACTAAACCTAGCGTACTTGCTGTGTGTATAATAGTGTGTTAATGTTTTTGTATTTCATGTTACTTATTTGATTTGTATTTTACAAAGTTTGTTTTTGTTATTTTGTTAGAGATCAAGTCCATGTTTGTTATATTTTGTTACATAAATATGTATTTTGCATGATCTGTTTAGGATATATTTTTGTCATTCCATTTAAACTTATGATGGATATATAATAAAAACTAATTTGTTTGAGTTTCTAATGTTTGTACAGAGCATAAAAATAAATATATTTTTGAAATTAAAAAAAAAAAATATATATATATAAAGATTTACTAACTAACTGTAGATTTCTTGTTACCAACAGATACATAAATTTAAGACTACTTTGTTATGTTTTGTTTTAGTAAATGGAATCCCGACGACTCATACTATGTGTCTTCCTTGTGTGGATGCATCAAGCAGTATGTTGGCCGGAGTTCGAGGAAATATTTTCTGATGAAGAAATACCAACAAACATGTCAGGAATAGAAAAAAGTTCAATAATCAGAAGTGTAACAATTTCTACTACTAAAATGGATTATACAAACATCAATAAAAATTTGAACACAACAACTTTGTCCATGCACAAAGTTTCGCCTGGACAACAAAGACATAAAAGGGATCCAATGTACCAGAACGAAGAACTAAATTATACAACAGAAAGTGTAAATCACATTGACTCGAACTCAGAATCGGTTAAAGAGTATGAGATTTCAACCTCTGCAGATGAAAGAAACATAAGCACCACTCTCCAACAGCAAAATCTTGGACTTAAATTAACTAATGGAAATGCAACATACTCAACTGAAGAAGAACCAAAGAGTACAACAGGAAGTGTAAATAGCACTGACATTTATTCAGAATCAGTTGATGAAAATGAGATTTCAACCTCTACAAATGAAAACAACTTCAGCACCACTCTCCAACAGCAAAATCTTGGACTTAAATTAACTAATGGAAATGCAACATACTCAACTGAAGAAGAACCAAAGAGTACGACAGGAAGTGTAAATAGCACTAACATTTACTCAGAATCAGTTGATGAGAATGAGATTTCAACCTCTGCAGATGAAACAAACATAAGCACCACTCTCCAACAGCATTATCTTGGTCTTAAATTAACTAAAGGAGCAACATACTCAACTGAAGAAGAATCAAAGAGTACGACAGGAAGTGTAAATAGCACTAACATTTACTCAGAATCAGTTGATGAGAATGAGATTTCAACCTCTGCAGATGAAACAAATATAAGCACCACTCTCCAACAGCATTATCTTGGTCTTAAATTAACTAAAGGAAATACAACATACTCAACTGAAGAAGAATCAAAGAGTACGACAGGAAGTGTAAATAGCACTATCATGAACATTGAAACGGTAGCTGAGAATAATGAGATTTTATCCTCTGTAGCCAAAAGGAACATTAGCACGAATCTTCAACAGCAAAATCTTGAACTAAAACATACAACAGAAAGTGTAAATAGCAATGACATGAACTCTATAATAGTTGATAAGGATAATGAAGTTTCATCATCTACATCGAAAACTATCAAACAAAGTATTCTTCAAAAATCAGATACGTTGCTTTGGTTAAATGGATCCGATTCAAATAGTGCAACTAAAGATGAACCAAAGTACACAGCAGAAATTGTAAATGATTCTAACATAAATTTTAAAACAGGGAATATAAGAAGTTTTGACTCTACTGCTGAAAACAGCACTACAATTCCTTTTCACCTCATATATACTACATTCGGGTTAACTGGATTAAATAAATCTGATTCGGTTGATGTAAAATTAAACTATACCACAGAAAATCACAACAGTAATACAAATAACTACAGAACTAATGAAACTGAGTATTCTACACCTTATTTTGTGCCAGTTACTTATGAAAACCTGATATCATCAAATAAAAATTATAATAAATCTACTACAACAACAAATTCAAATCTCATAAAACCAAACACATCAACGATAGTTACTAAACAGAATAAAAGTGATTTAGATACCAAACAAAACAATTTTACATTTGTGAATACCACAAATAATATAAAAATCATTGAAATTTCAACAACTTATGAAAGAAAAACTCCAGAAGACACAAAATTAAGACATTTTAAAACTAATGCTGAAAAAGAATTTCTCAAGAGTGAAACATACAAAACAGTTAAACCTTTAAGCAGGAATATAAATAACCATACACAGCATAGGAAATTGGAACCAGATATTCAAAATAGTTTGGTAACGTATGCAATAACTCAACAAAACATACCAAAAGTTCATGAAGGTTCCTACCAAACGCATAGAAAAAGTTATCGCGCAAACCATTCCTCTAATAGATATACAGCTAAAGCCGAAAGTAAGTCTAGACAAAATCTGGGAAGTAATAATAATTCATCAATTAATAATTCCATCATTTCTATATTGTTTGATGAATTTTATTCTGTTTTATTCAGATACATGTTTGTAGAGTTTAGGTGTGTACTTTTTAACACAAAAATGTTATTTTCTTTTGAATTTTTTTATATATTGTCCACTTAGTCATTTACACTATCTGTGTCATGATCACGCAAACGAAGCCAATCGTCTATTTGTACGTCGGATCTTTCTGTGGTACAATAAACACTAGAAATCTAACCATAAAATACTAAGATATGGGTGGCATGCAACAATACCATGTGGTAGCTGTCTGCACTGTGTGATTAAGGCAAATTCATCAAGGTGCAAACATTCATGACAGAAGGCTAAGGAATGCTTCTGGCACAGAAACAACAGAAACTATATAACAATGCACAATATAATGTAAGTAGCAAACTTTTATGCAATCGCTATGAATGTAATAGTAAGACAAAAACTGTGAAGTGATTAGTTGTAATAAAATGTTATAATAAATAAGCTATAATGAAAATAAACTGTGAGTTTATGCTGTGTAGCATCTAAATATCTTGCACAATATATGAACATACAGTATATTGTTTTACCTGAGTAAGATAAAACAATCCTGTAATACAACAGCCAGTGGTGTAACTGGTGGGAGGGGAATGAAGAGGATAGACCTTCCCCAAAAGACCTATAAGATTTTTAATGACACAGGAACCCAACTTGTTTGAAATAGTACATTTAATGTTTGTACTTCGAATTAGATCTATTTTATTTCAATTTAAATGTATTTCTTATCTTCTGGTATGTTGTCTTCAGTCTGATTCATCCCTTCCTAAAGCCAAGACCCAGTTACCAAGATCCTGTAGTGTGTCAACTGCCAACAGTAGGCGTAATAAAATAATATCAAATGCAGGAAAAATGTAGGAAGGGCATGCAAATATTAAAATCTAAACTATACATATTAACTATTAAAAATATTGCTGCAGGTTGTAAACGCCACTTTTATTATACGTAACTGGGTGTATTCAAGAGGAGTTAAAGGAGGCCAAAATTATCACCTGATATCATTTCCTCCTGTGGTATCCAAGTGTTAGAGAGAAAAGTAAATTCTAGAATAGAAATGGAAAATGAGTAAAAGTATTTAAATATGATTGAGGTGAGAGTACCTTTGTTTGTTGGAGGACCACTCTTTTCTTGCCATGAACAGGAAATGGAGAACCACTGGATCGTCTACAGGGTTGATTGAAGATGTATTGTGGCCATGAAGATGCACAGTTTCATGTTAATTGCACAATGTGAGTAAGTTTATACAGCCATGAAAGTGCGTACTGGTTTTTGGGTTGCTAGAGAATCACTCTTGACTTTGGAATGGTGGGGCCAAAGAGTATTTCTTAAATGTAAAATACTTTAAAATGAAGTTTAAGAGAAACTTCTAATTTAATGGGGAGAGCCCAAGAAAACTGTGCGAGTGCAGTGGCCAGTACCGCATTTCCCTATAGGCCCAGGCCTAGGGCGCAAAATTTTAGGGGGCGCATAAATTTTAAAGTACACAAAAAAAAAGTTGCGGCGGCGGGTGGTGTTGGCGCTCGGCGGGGCGGGTGGCCAAGGTCAACTAGGTTCGGGGTGCGACGTTGACTCCCCTTTTGACAAATCATTGAACTCGTACAGCCAGCCACTCCGCGAGACAGTAGCTAATTGCATTGCACCTGTTAGTCAGTAGTCAGGTTGTCGGCCATTGGCCGTGTCCCCGCGTGTGAAGTGTTGTCAGTGTTGTGATTGTGATGTGAATCTATATAAGTTGTTAACTACAAGCAGGTCTTGGTTTTATATTTTTTTACTCATTATTGATTATTGTAACTGTCAGACTCGTATATTAATCGTATATTATGCTATTAAGAGTCAGTTCTTGTTCTTTATGATAGTTATTTTTAGTGTAGTGGCTTGAGATGCGATGACTGTTTTAGTTAAGATGTCTGCGTGTGAAGAGTGATAGGTGAAGTTTTTCTTTCTCACATATACTATAGTATAGTGTGTTGCTTGTCCAGTTACTGGAGAAATTAATGTAGCAGAATCGGGAAGTCAGATCGTGGATGATGTACTTGAAGATGAAGGTGTTGTTTGTGTTGGTGTTGCCAATTCAGAGAACTTGCAAAGTCTATCGGACATTTTAGAGGCAGAGCCAGAGTCCCAAACAGAAATAAATATATCTAATGACCCTGCTTTGTGGAACATAGACGATAAAACTAGAGAACACATAGTTAAAAATGGGTTCAAACAAAATGTTGAAGCTGATTTTTTGGCTTCCGAGCGGATTTACGGGGTAAAAAAGGTGGTGTACTAAGGGTTATTTTGAACAACGCCTTAAGAATGGTGAAATTAAAACCCGTGATTGGATTGTTTACTCTTCTTCAAAGGCATCAATTTTTTGTGCTTATTGCAGACTTTTTGGACACCCTGCACCTGCATCCTCTTTATGTGAAGAAAGATTTAATGACTGGAAAAATGCTGTAGCCGTACTACAGTCTCATGAAAACTCTCCCGCCCACCGAAATTCGGTTTTATCTTATGTCAGTAGAGCTACAGTAGAAAACCGCATAAATAAAAAACTTGTTGAAGCTTGTGAATCTGATATAAAATATTGGCGTGAAGTTTTAAAACGCGTTGTTGCGACCATTAAATACCTTGCTACTAGAGGTTACCCCTTCAGAGGATCAGACAATTTATTCGGTTCAAGCTAAAACGGTGCATATATAGGCGCACTTGAACTATTGGCACAATTTGATCCATTTCTATCCCAGCATATATCTAAACATGCCTACAAAGGCCAAGGTAGTACATCTTACCTTTCACATTTCACTTGCGATGAAATAATTTTAATAATGGGCAACACTGTGCTCAAAAGTATTATCCGAGAATTGAAGGAAGCTAAATACTACTCCATAATTGTGGATTCCACCCCAGATACTGTATTGCCCATGTAGATCAACTTATTGTAGTTGTGCGATATGTCTTGCCCAATGGAAGGGACACTGCGCCAGTTGAGAGGTTTTTACAGTTCCTCCCAAACACTGGCCACAAATCGGAACAGTTGGCTACAGCTTTGTTGAAAATCTTAGAGTGTCATGGTATTAATATAAAAGATTGTCGTGGCCAGAGTTATGACAATGCGTCTAACATGGCAGGAGTGTACTCTGGTCTTCAAGCCAGAATAAAGGAACAATGTCCACTGGCAGATTACATTCCATGCTCCTCACACTCCTTGAACTTAGTTGGAGTAGCTTCAGCAGAGGCATCGGATAAAGCTGTAGCAATTTTCGACCTAGTGCAGGGGATATACCATTTTTTTCTGCTTCAACTCATCGCTGGGAGATTCTCAAAAGTATCCTTAAAGATAGATTCCCAGTTGTAAAATCACTTTCAGTTACCAGGTGGTCAGCTCGGGCCGACGCCCTCAAAGCAGTTTATAATTCATTCACAGAAATAATAAAGGCACTAGAATCCATAATAAATGATGTAAATGAAAAGCCTGCAACTCGACAAGAGGCCAAAGGAATAAAAAATAAAATGATGAAACTTGAAAACGCCTTCTTACTTATCTTTTGGAAAGAGGTAATAGAACGATTTTGGAAGGTAAATGCTACTCTGCAACGCGAAAGTATCGACCTTGGAACCGCAGGAGCACTATTTGACTCGCTCAAATCTTATGTCAATCAACTAAGAAACAAGTTTGACGAATATGCATCAGCATCAGAAAAGTTGGCTAACACAGGTGATTGGGGAGAAAGAAGAGCAAGAAAACGTAACATTTTTTTTATGAAATTGCCAACAACAATGAAAATAACGAGCCTGTTGACCCCAAAGAAATGTTCCGAGTCAACGTGTTTTTCGTAATTGACAAAAGGGAAAACGCTTACACGGGCGTCGAGCACAAGTTTGGATTTTTGTTGAAGTTGGAGACATTGGAAGACAACGTCATCAAATCAAAATGCAAAGAGCTAGTTGAACTCTACAAAGATGATTTGGAAGAATGCTTCTTAGATGAGTGTGTCCAATTTAAGTTCTATTTAAAAAGTGAAAACTCAGAGAGGGAAAGGGAAAACGAAAATAAGACGAAACAGAAACCATCCTTCAAGACTCTTCTCCAATTCATTTATGGCAAGAGCTTGCAGCACATATTTCCAAACATGGAAATTGTTTTAAGAACAGTTTTAAGTACAGCTGTCACCAACTGCAGCGGTGAACGCTCGTTTTCTGTCTTAAAACGAGTGAAAAACCATTTACGAAACTCTCTAAGCCAGTGCAAATTAAATGCACTTTCTGTTATGGCGATAGAATCCGACCTCACTGAAAGCCTGGACGTAGAAGAATTAACACGTACTTTTGTTGAGTCAAAGCAAAGAAGAAAATTGTAATGACTTAATGATTTTGAGCATTTGGCTAATTGGCTTTCTTTTGGGCATTTGGATGTTTGCCCAACACACCAAACTTTCTTCTCTTGTACAAAGTATTTATATCGAAGCTGTAAAATTAATTTTTTCATCAAATATATGTTTCAAATTATCTTATGTGCACTCATGTTATTATTTCTAGCTGTATTTTACGTTTTTTCATTTTTTGATTGAAATCAAATAAAAGTCTTTAAAAACTCATATGTTTTAACTTATTTTTACACCATACAAATGACCACTGTTATGATAACAATAGCTAGAATATTATATTGCAACTGGTTCATTGCTTTTATTTATTCAAAACACTCCTATATATATATTTATTTATACTATTTTAATTATCTTTCATCAAAATTACGTAATTAAGAAAATTACTGGATTTCTACGTCAGTGTAATCAGAGTCCTCTTGGGGGTGGGGCGCTCTTTGGTCTGTAGGCCTAGGGGCGCCGAATTTGTAAATGCGACCCTGGCAGTGGCCTATGTAAAGTAGCAGATTGGTTCCAGTCTGAGAAGTAGTAATCTTAACAGTAGCTCTTAAGAACAACTGAGTTGATGAAAACATAGAGTTGTTTTATGGTTTTCCCTAGAGGAATAGGTACATTGCTCAGTCACACCTCGCTCTCTCACACTCCAACCATAAGCGGAGCACAGCACCTGCCAACGAAACTACTAATAAAAAAGAAATAGTACCTAAAAGGGAAGCAGCTGAGGGAATTGGTCAACATGTTTTTCACTGTTTTTTAAACTTAAGTTTTTCTGACTACAGAAAACCTCCAGATCCCTCAGAGAGGGACCCCTTGTCTAGTTTAGCCGTTGTTTTAATATCACATATCGGCATATATATAGCGTTTTCAAAGAAATGAGGTCCAGATCAGGCTTTAAACTCGTATACACATGAAAAAAATATCACTATTTGGATTATTATGATCTAGGACCATGACCTATATTGTCAATAGACAATAGGTCAAGAAACAATAATAAATAATAAGTCAATCTTTAATTCTCTTTTTTGAAAACTTTTAATATTTCCAGAATATTTCCGAAAGATGTGATGGAAACCCATTTTCAGGATATTTACTTTGTTCTCATTCTAGGAATAAAAACGAGTGATGTTTTTGTGATTGGATTTTGTGGAGTAGTTTCTTGTATTATATTTTTGGATTACACTCATGATCCTATAGATAAGTTTTGTTGCAGTAACTTGGCTAAACTAATTGAGTTGTCACCTGAGGAAAAGCGCTATACTAAACTATGGGACAGATTGCCAGTCCAAGAAAACAACCTTGATTGTAGAAATAATTACTGTAAGTCGAAATTTCTACAAAATCAATAACATTTTATTAAAAGGTATTGTTAAACATCTTCAAAATCAAATACTGTGTGAAGGTGACCGATGGAAATCTGTATTAGAAAGAGTTTTAAATATTGGCAGTAGAAAGGCTTCCTTCATAGGGCAACATTACCACCACTGAGGGAAAAATACTGTTGTCATGGAAAAGTTAAAATGAATTAATACCTTTTTGTTTCAAAAAGTTTTTTATGGCAAAAACAGAAAGGCCGCATATTTTGACTTAATTTTTGTTGCTACTGAGATGTTTCGTACCAGGAGCACAATATTCTTGTTTTACAATGTGTTATACAAAACAATGATACAAGTATATGTGATATTAGTGAACAGTTTAGGCTCGAGGGACTAGGAGTACCTATTCAGTGTCTGTAACAGAGCCTTCTGGGACACCCTGTCTTACATACCCTTTTCTTTCTATTTTGTTCACTGGGAAGATGGACTGCAGATACCAAGTTCTCGTAAGAACAAAATGGAAGAAGCAAACACAACAAACTACTCCAAGATACAAGAGTCATGTTGTACTCAAATTGAAGAACAGTCACTTGAGAATCTAAGAGTGTCTAAGATGTGATGGAGGAAGAAAGACTACTCTTTTCAGAATGCGAAGTTCAGCCGGAAGGGCCAAAAAAGAAGCTCTCCAGGATTATAGGTGAGCCGATAATCCCCCTGAAATAAAGACAGAAGAGATATAAAGAGAAGAACCCAGCGCTGGTCAAACCACGCAACGAAACCGGTTCCCAAAAGGGAACTTAGATGTTGTCGTTGTACCAGAGAAAGGTGAAACTTCCTCCAATCTGTTGACAAGAAACAATACCAAACTACCAGCTACGCAGGTGTGAAGAGGCCGAGATCGCAGCTGACACCTGAGGAGCTAGCAAGGGGTGGGAGAAAAGGAGAAAGGGGCATGGTGGAAGTGTTATCTAGAAGACAACCAAAACATATCAAAAAGATCTAAGTGGAGATTCTGGTCATTGGTCGACTCGAACACCCAGAGGCCAAACTAACAATCGAGAAAGCCAACAACTTAAAGAAGGTGCTGAGTAAACATCCAGCTGGACCAAGAGACATGACTCAGTTGAGAGGCATTAGCTGTTTGTTGATCCCAGTTATGTAGGTATACCTTTAAAGAGGTCTTAAAAGTACCGTTAAAATATTTATACAAATTTAAAACTAGTTAGCATCCTGTAAACGTTTTATAACTGATACAAAACAGCTGATACCTTTGAATTGGCTAAACCTTTGTTGCTTCCGGCTTGTGCAGGCATAAGCTTTAAAGCGACCTAGCTCGCTAATGCGTTGATGGATTTCGTTGAGTAATAAACTAGGGTTTCATGAGCATTATAATAAGTACTTTCAATGAATGCGAAGCACTATACACGTATTAATGTGTAAATAGATGGTTCCCGTTATGGGCATCAGGCCTACTCATGTTCTCCTTACTCCCACCATGGTCCTTCTTTCCTTTCCGATGAGGAAAGTGTTACGCCTTTGATATGATTTGTCATAAAGAGTTGCATAAATATATAAAGCAAATATACCGATAACATTACCATTTCCACATTTCATTACAACAAACCATTACCAGTATGTACTAAGAAGCATAATTTTATTGCAAACCCGTACAATACAAGTAAGTGTAGATTGTGGCTGAGTTATTATCACGCTTCCTGCTTCGTCTAAAACAGCGGCGCCCTTCCTTCAACCTACTAAAGCGGCGACCGGGACAGCTTGTAGAAAATACATGGTAAAAAGGTACGGTACATGTGACTTTCTTATGAATGTTAATATCAATGAATTCATTACCCATTACACTCAGGGCAGTTCCTAAGGTTGATGGCTCCCGGGGAAGCCACCTTTTTAGGGGTGACACCCACCCGGTCTCTCAACTTTAAGGACAATGTACAAACAAACACAAAATAAATCGCTAGCACAAATTTCTTTTTCGGGGATTCCTTTTCTAACACTAGCTCAGCTCTATGTATAATTCGGGAATTCCCCAAAAGAGCCTGACGCTGTCGTGGGGGATTCCCTGTCCCATACTCGCGATCTTTGACGTTTCAGTTGCAAACATTTCTCATTTGTTTCGTGAAGTGTGTTGTGTTTGGTTGGCGTGAATTGCCAATTTCTATTTTGCTATTTCTTCAATGTTATAAATAATAAATGATCCATGACCTTTATCATATAAAATTTAGCCTATCGTTTTTTTACTTTCGATGGGGTGACACCACCAACTTCCGCACCGGTTGCCACCCAAGGTTGCTACGCCACTGATTGCAATGCCATATTATGTTTGCAATTGCAAGCCAGTGTATGGCTCATTTGCTATTATAACGCCCAGGCCCGTACTCAGACCGTTTTTTCGGACAATTTTACCGGGGCCCGCCAAAGCAGAATACGGGCCTGATACGCTTCCTGCTTCGTCTAAAACCGCGGCGCCCCATCCTCAAACAACAAAAGCGCTCCCTTCGAGCGGCGTTTATTACACTGACATTTCAATAAATCAATTTCTTTATCTGTCATTTCATAGAAAAATACAAATTGAAAGTAGGTACTAATTTGTCGGATATATTTCAAATACTATTAGTTGTGTTTATTCGGCTTCATCCAAGCGCCCGAAAACAATAAATTGTTCTGGTGGTTGATTAGCTTGCCAAAAGACAGATGCCAACGGAAGATAATAAAATAGACCTTTTTGCACTTCGACACAACCATAAGCCCAAGAATAGCTAGCCTACAGAGGTACAGTATATCTCAACCGATTGAAGGACCAGTTCAAGAATCACACCTTGCTTTATAGACTAGATTACAGAACGTTAATTACAGTACAAAATTACTTTTTGTTAATTACAATACTAATCAGACAATAATCAGTATACAAGTACAGCAATGGTAACATAATAATTCTGACTTGTAGAAAATATATCTGCAGACTAACATTGCCAACGTATTTAGAATTTGAAACACTGAAAAAATTAAATTAAATACATATTTTACGGCATAGAACGTGCCTTTATAGATGCATCGAAAACAAAAGTAGGCTAATATACTTGTTTGTCATTAGCGCCAAACAAACAAAGATTCTAATCCTAGGCAGAAAAAGCTATATACTCACGTTCCCAACAAACACATCATAGTAGCTATTAAATCAACGTTGGCTTGAAATACATCAATGGCGTGAATAGCCTACACTGTAGTTGTATCTCCTTTTTATCTCTGCGATCATTCTTTCAAACTGATATAAATTTATAAACTGTTACTCCCAACGCTCAAAATAGTTTTACTAAACTTTCCTTAAAATCGCAGTACAAATTAGTTACGCTCGCATAATTGAAAACTTAAGTTATAACACACTTTTCAGGTTAAAAGGGAGTAATTACATTACACATAATGTATTAACACTGATTGTATTAATTAATACAGTAGGCCTATAAATCTAATTATATCGCAAAGTTCTTTTGAATAGTCAGAACACAACAACGAAATCGAGAAAGACATCCCCAATATGTAACATAAATAACTTATTGTACTGCATTAACCTAAACTTCCTGTTCTTTTACATCGTAATCACTGATTAGTTTGGATTATTTAGTGTGAATTTAGGAAAATCTTTGTTAAAATCTCTTTTAGTTAGTGTGATAATGGATCCCAAGTTGCCTGAGCGTTCTCTTGTACCAAAACCAAGTAAGTCAATAAAATTATTAAAAACAATGTATAGTAATTTCTGAATACTGTAGTTTTCGCTTTAAAAACTAACTATTTAAACATGATCTAAAGAACGTAATTACGTTAATCTAGAACATCATTTTGTAAAGCCAACCTTAGTTTTATTTTCGCAACAAATTTTTCAGTCCTAATTTTGGACAGGTCATAAAAATAACTTTGTAGGCTATTCAATTTCAGATAGTGATCTTCGTTTCTTACAGCGCGGTTTGTAATAGGCCTTACTCACTTCTCTTGCAGTGGTTTGTACTAAGTTTGTACCTAGTTTTGTAACTTGTCCAGATTTATCTAACCTTGATTATAATAATTGCATCTAACAATTAAAACTGTGTAGTATTAAGTATAGTTTTAACGGTCTAACTGGCTCACTACAAACCTGAACTATGTTTGATAGGTACGTAAATGCAGTGGAAATCCAAACGTAAGATTTGATTAGCCTGTAAGAAGATGTGGGGGGGGGGGTACAATAAGAAATGCTATGCCTATATCTACCATGGAAATAATATAGGCATGGGGAATAATAGGAAATAATTGGGATATCAACATAGTGACATATTGATCTTGCTGGTAATGTTTATTATTAATGTGTTCTCTGTTGATAGAATTAAATAAATAAATTAGTATGAACTTAACGAAACTTGGCAGGCATGAAAAACCTTTTAAATAGACACTAATTTTTTACTTTGAGATCATTAAATAAAACATAGCTGTATTGATTAAGGAGGAAACACACAGAATTTTACATAATAGTTTTATGATTTAAGTTACCTATTATTGCCTATATAGACACAAAATTAAAGATATTTTCCTGTTGAATCTGAAATACCCCTAATTTAGTCAAAAATATACATTTTTGGGTACCAAGGTCCAGGTATAAAAATGTGATGTCCATAGCTGTCTATAAACATTTATAAGTAATTAAATGTGGTATTTGAAGGAAATTATACAGAATTGAGGTTTTTTCGTTTCAAATAAAGTGGCCAAAATAAAAATCAGGCTTTATCTATACTTTGCTGTTTACTAACTGATTCCGCAAAATTCAAAAAAGTAACTCAATAACCCATATGGGGGTACAGTTTTATGCCGTCCGATCGAGACTTTAGAACCATATCAAAGTGTCTCAAGGCACATAACCGCTTGTACACAATAAACAAGATCTCAGAAATCATTAAATCTAGTACATCAAGATTTAATAAACTTAAAATTTGTAAAATATTATCTTCAGAAATTCTGGACTTCAAAACTTGGATGAAAGTTTACTACAAAAACATCTATTTCCCAAGAGACAAAGGGTAAAAATCTTCTAAAAAAAGAGAAGGTCTGCTTCTAAATAAGTACATAATTATTGTTTATAAAACATAAAAGAAAGGGTTAATTGAAGCATTTTTTACTAAAAACAGTTTGATTCCCTATTCCACATTTTTCACATCAAAGTGACAGGCAGCTGTTCTACCAACAACAGTTCTAGCCTATATATCAGAAAAAGTAGCCATAAGAAGGTTATAATACTGGATATTGTGAAGATGAATGCAAAAATCCCTGCTCAGTACAAAGAGTATAACAAAGTAATGAAAAACTGGCAGACAATAGATGCTGAGTTTACTGACAGTGACATTGAACCTGAGTAAAGCGATGATGAAATTTAGCTACTTGTGGCGTTTCATGAATTTCTTTTAAGCAGTTTATTATTTAGATTTTTAATATGTATATCTTGATCAAAATGTATTAAATATTTATTCTATAACACATTAAAAGTATATTTATCCTGAAAAAGTGTGTTTGGAATGTGTTAACATTTCTACACTAACTTTTAAATTTTTGTTAAAAGGGCGTATTATTAGGATTTAATTGTTTGAAAACAGCACTTCTTACTTATGCAAAAATTGTAATATGTATTAGTCACTAGGTTAGATTTCAAGAAAACATGTTTTGGATTTTTTATGATTAAAATAAGAAAATATCAATTTTTTGTTATTTCCCAAAAGTTTTACTTTGTTAATTCACACCCTTTTAACAAAAACCTGTTCAATAAAGAAAGATACCTTTATATATTATGCAGATAGTTGTTTGAGGATATGGTGTCGGTTTTGGCACTAATCAGTGGGTTTTCTCTGACTGTATTCATTTATATACAGTGTTATCACATTGGCTATACTCTAAGTATGTTCGTGAAGTATGGTTGATATACTGTTATTGTTTAGTTTTGTTTACAGATTCAGTGAGTGTTAGAGTAAGTCTACAATTTCTTCCTAGCTGTACTCATAAAAACTGTAGTCATCAAAGAGTTGCACAGTGGTGCATCAGTGCAAATATAAACAAATATATATAAATGTACAGTTTTTGTTTTATCACAGGTCCACTTATAGCAAGAATTGAAAATTATTTTACCATCCTCGGCTTCTTGATTATTGGATTTGCGATATTCAGATGGTTTATCAGAAATGTATTCCGTTGGGCGGGATATGAGCCTCCTGATTACTTGAATGACCCAGTTGAAGATGCCATAGTTGATCTTCTCCAGGTACCGATGGATATTGAAGAGTGAAGAATCACGTATGTAAATAAATTATAAGACTGGTATTTTCTGCATTATTGGTTAATAAGCTTATTTTAACCGTTCCTGTAACTGAACAGAGTCACACTACAAGCATAACATATGTTGTATGTTATTAGTGGGTAATAATCAGTAGATGTAAGTATGCTTAAAGCTTCTCGGTGTTCGTTATTGTCTGTCGAAACAGCAAAATAATTAGTGAAATAGTTCTGATTTTTATCCTGATTCAAGGGCGCAGGAAGAAATTACTTCTTGGGGGTTTGGCCACTTAACTATCAACAGGTGAGGATCTCCAGAAGGCAAATAAAATAAAACACAACTCATGATACTTAAATACCATTTTATGCTACCAAAGTATTATAGAACTTGGCTATGACACAAGCATGGATGTGCAAGCACGGTATTCTGAGTTTGCTGTGGTTTGCTAAATAATGAGCATAAAATGGCATACCATTTGGGGTTTGTTTCTCACCAGAGCTCTTAATCATCAAAATAAAAAAAAGATTATGTTGAAGAATTTTAAAGAATATTTTTATAATCAAGTTTAAGATAATTAGCATGAATCTTAAATTCATAAGTTTTGTTAAAAATACTAGTTTGTTGAAACAACATTCCCAAGCTGCAACATTCAAACCTGCAATGATATATTGCGGTTTTTATTAATTATTTATTAGTTGAATAAAAAATGAAGAGGGGTTATGTCACGCCTAAACAGGTGGTGATAAGGGAGTTATTGCTAGTTTACAAAGGAAAGGGGTCAGGTTTGTGCTGTAATTAGGCCTATACTAATTTACTGTAATGTTTACGTTTGAGGTAGGATAGAGAATTTCAAAATTATAAATATGACTGTTACACGCATCTGTCCTCTGGGTTTATGATCTTCAATTTGGTGCTTTTGAAGCTAGAACTGGCCTTTCAGCCACACTTCCTAATTGATTGGTATAAACTCTCATTATTTAATTTTCATATTTTCATTGGTGATATACAATACAGGTCAATGATATATATCACATTACTATCAGTAAAAACATTATTAATAAAGAAAATGTTAAATAATAAAGAGGTAAATAAATAAAACTGCTTGCATACCTAACCTTATTATTAAGTATATATCGGTCATGAAAAACTTCACGAGATTTGGGCCAGAAACGTCATCACCCACCAGCTCTTTCTTTCCCTCATTTTTTAAAACTACATTATTAGTAAAATCATGTAGATTACAGCACCGGTCAAACTACTCAGTTTTATCCTTGATTATATAGTGCTTTTTATTATGCAGTATATAGCCATTGTCCACTGACGACACATTGGTGGCAACAACACATGTTTATTTATTCGAAAGTTATAGAGATTTTTACAGTTTATAAAGGGTTTTTATGGTAAAGAAAAATTTATGGCTTAATCACGGTCGGGTGAATCCTATATAGAACTTTGCCTCAATAATCTATTTTTTACCTCATACAATGTATATTTATCTAAGTTCCAAGGAATCCCCAAAACTCTCCTCTTGCTGTGCCACCATCCTGATATACAAACACTATCCTGATGTAACAACACTATTTAATACATCAACATTTCCAGCTAAATCACCATTATCCTGATACAACACTATTCTTATAAAAATCATACTGAGTGTGATTTCAAAAGTTCCGACAGTGGTGTATACATATAAACATTCAAATGATTCTTATAAAATATATACTTGAAAAAATTCTATTCTTATATTGTATTATCCTAAAACAACCCTAATCGATCATCGGTTGATTCTGAGAATGCTAATATTAGTAGTATAATTTGATTAAATATCATGGTTTGTTCAGAGACGCAAACTAGGACAGTTTAACTCTTATCAGTTTTTGTGGGTGTCTATTAGAAGGAGATAGACTCGACAGATATGTATGAAGATTTATGAGTCTTCCACTGGTTTACAAGACAATATGGCTGGGAGCATATTTAGCTTATTTACATCACCCCATTAAGAAACGATTTTGTAATGGTGTTATCAATGATCCAGAATGAATGTTATTTTCCTGGGATGCAGTGGTTAATAAAGAGATGAAGTATGAGTCACATGGCTGAACAGAAATTTAAGTAAGACGATAATCTTAACTTAACTTGTCTCATCGTGTCAGAAACACCGTAGTGACTCAATTGTGCACCTGATGAGAAAATGAGACTGCCACTTCACCCATTTATTGGCGTCTCTGATGTCAAAACGATGTAAAGGTTCGTTTTGAGCTTCTTCGTCACAGACTTTTTTTTTTCTTCAGACAAACATGTTTCCAGATTCTAGTAGTCAAGTCTGAGACAGCGTCAGATAACAGACACTGCAATAAGAAGAAGGTGAACTGGAGCTAAATTCAACATTCAAATTAACTTAACTTATTGTCAGATGAGACTTAACTATGGGATATGAGATTTCATAGATATTTTTGCTCAATGGTGCTACAGTTTTGTAACTACAATGTAGTTGCTGTACAACTATTAGTCACATATTTTCTCTGTTGTGTTAGATGTTGGAGCTAACATAAAAATATTTGTTCTAGTATTTCTTAACTAGAATAAAATACATAGGTAACCTAATATAGTAGGAATATATATTTGTAGCTGAATTAGTTGTGAGTCCATATGTGTTGTGGGGGTGAGGAAGATGTACCTCAGGGTATTCTTGAAGATATGGGATTATGGCACATAAACATGCACAAACACATTGCATGTACAGTATCTCAAAATTTACAAAATCAACTAAACTGGAATCCCTGAAAAACATTGACAAATAGTTTTGTACCATGGAACAGACACAAAAACCTAGTATAAGTGGTATAAGACATGTCGAAAAAATAACTATAACCTAGTGGTATTATGGAATAGACAGACAAATAGACCAGTAACAAGGTAAATGTATAAAGATTTATGATAAAGTATATACACAGGATGGTTGTGTACAAAATATTCCCCTGATAGTGATATACATAGTTTACTCTAGTAATTATAATTCACATAATTGTTACAATATACTTTTTTTATTTGTTTCAGATCAGCATACTGAATGGATGTTTTTGGTTTGCTGCATGAAGTTGCTTGTTACTGAATTTCCTTACAATGCCACACCATTTAATAATATTATGTTCGTTGTATGGTTTGAGAAACTTAATATAAATGTTGTTCTTGTTATTATTAGTATTGATCAAATCAATTTTTAAAATTTGTTGTTCTTGAATTGTTTTTTGTTGTTGTTACAATACTGTATAAATAAAGATAAATTTGTATAAGTAATCCACCCTTCACTTGTAGATTATTTGACTAATCTCTTTAGCAACATAGACAGATGGAATTCTGAGTTCACTTAATTTTCTGATTTCACTCAATTTTCTCTTCCATATGGAATGCTCGAATAAGCTATCTGATGCTGCTCAGTTTCCTCACCTCCACTAGTCATCCTGCTCAACCCAGAAAAACAACATTATCTTGGATCTGAGAAACCATAGTGGTAATTTCTAACAGTGCAGGAGGGAGAGCAATTTGTATTGTGCAATAACACAACACAGTTTTTTATGAAACCAACAAAGATATTTCTTCTAAGAGACAAATTGATATTTTTTATAAGAGTCAAAATGGAAGGGTGGCAAGAGGTTGAAAGTACCAAATGATAAAGAATTCACAGAACATTAGTTTGACACAGTCGCAATGAATTTCCAGATATATAAATAATAGTTATATTATTATTGTCAGCCAACGTGAGACTGAACTTTACTTCAAAGTAACTTTTTCTTAGTCTAATTATCTCGTTGGCTGACACTTATATGAGTATTACTTACGTGTCTGATGTATTCTTCTTAGTGTCACAAGCTAAAAAATATTACCTGTAAAAATAATTGTATTTTGTATTTTTAACATTTTTGCTACTTTCCAAATTCGACCCTCACTAAACTGGTGCAACATGTTGTAGATTTCTTTCCAGGCTGAAAGTGTTCTATCATTTTACAAAAAATAGGTTGTGTTCTTATATGATGTTAACAGGCTTTTGCCTTTCACAATTTCAAAAGTGTTGAACAAGTACTGTAGTGTAACAAGGCTGTAGTGGAGAGTGACTAGGAGGAACGTGTTTGCACACTGGTTATTTATTCATTATTTAATTTGAAAAACATCATAAAACCTACTGCCAAAACAGCCAAGCTTATGTAGATATTGTACTCAATATCAAGCTACTGTAATCAATTTATATATATTTTATATTTGGTAGTGTACATTATAAAAAATCCAGGTAAATTAGACTTCAGATCCAATATTTATAACTGAATCAGAATCAGTCTTTATTGCTACATAAACGTTTATACATAGCATTGCTATAGAAACAGGTAACATTGTCATAAGTTAATGATACATACACATACACATTCATATATATGCACATCACCATCCACATATACATATAAACATATACACATAAACATACATATAAGAGGTCAAGACAGCGTAACAAATTTATTGTAATCTATGTTAAAATACAATTTTAAAATTCAGGATCCAACAAATACTCATCAATACTATAATAATTTTTTTTTTTTTTTAAAATCTGTTAGTTTGCTTTTAAATTGATTAAATGTTTATATTTTTAAGGTAACTTATTGTATAGTTTTTTTGCTGCGTATATTGGAGTTTTTTCTACCAAACACAGTCGATGTATGGGATACCAGGAAACTGTAATACCAGGAATCAAAATAATCTAGTAACTGTATTTAACCGTCTTAATAATTTCATTAAAAGTTTTCAATAAATTGATGCCATTGGTTGATAAATGTTCTGGCTTAATTTCCTGAAAGAGACTTCTTAAATGGTTACTGGTTAATCCTTTTTACAGCCTTCAAGAGTTTTTTGCAGTTTGTCAAATTGCTTTTTGAGAATTTGTTTACCCTTTAATGTTATTAGTCTCGATTCTTTACTAGTTGCCTTTTCCTTGTTATTTCAAATCAGTCTATAACATCTCGTTGTTCGTTGTTATTTATTTATTGCTATTGTTAGTTCACTTATAAATATTTTATTAATTATTAAATGAATGACGTTGTTTTAAATCTTTTATTCATCATTTAATTGAAGTAACTTATTTTATTTTATTAATGGCATTGTTTCAAAAACTATTTTCACACCTTAACATACATCAAATTATAAAAAAGTAGGCCTATGAATTTTAAATGTAACAGTTTATCTGAAGGTTTCGCTGTTTTCATTACCATATCAATTACATTTCCCTTAGTGGCAAAAGTGGCATAAACTTATAATTACATCTAGTGAATTAATTAAAAGAATTCATAGACCCCCTGTACAAGAAAGTAGCCATGGAAAACTTTTGGGGGTGTCCAGACAACCGATATTTTTCCATAGTGGACAGAGAGTAAAGCCCCATTATGTTCCTTAAACAGTTCTTGACCCATTCCTTTGTTGAGAACGATCTTTCAGCAGTATATGTCAGTAATACTGAATTATTTAAATAATAATAATCGTTAACTAAAAAGTGATTGAAAATTTGGGGGTATCCAGACCCCTGTTAGCTATGTTCTTGTCCCTGTAAAATTTAGTTAAAAATTGTTACTCCTGATGATGTAACAAGGACTGTTAAATATAAGAACTGATCTGACAGTTTAGATATTTACGATATGTCCAACGAAAACTAGTTTCAAGTTTGAATGATCCTTTTTCATTTTGTATCAATACAACTGTGAATGAAGGAATTTTCCCTAATCGATGTAAAAAAATCCCAGGTTTGTTCAGTTTATAAAAAGCATAAAACATACCAGCCTCTTTCTGGGCATTATATCCATGGCTAATACAGAGATAAAGAGTCATCATTCTCTGGCAGAAACATATGAAGAAATAACAGCTTTGACTTAGTAAGTTACAGCAACTGATAGAAGAAATATAACAGTGCTCCCAACCAAGAAAATCTAAATAAATATGTTCTACAGCCTGATTCCTTTAATTTTAAAAATAGTGTACCTACATTGTAATCCATTAAAAAGGATGAGATCAGACAAATATAATCTGCAATGTTGTTTGCATAATAAACGGATACTACACTATTATTTATCTAAAGAAAAACACCATGGAACTCAGTAATGGAGCCTTAGTAATTTGTGAGAAATATATTAATGTTCAAGACTAGGCAGCTAATCACCTCATTTTTGAAGCCAATGGCTGCAAAACCCTCCAAACATTGTGACCTTTCCTCCAGTTTCTCAATCACATAGGACACAAAAGCCGATAAAGTCTCTTGAGCAAAGTGGCCCCTGATAGTAGTGAACCATTGTCAAAATATTGTTTCAAATCAGGTAAGGTGATAGTTTACTTGAAAAATGTGGAATTCTTTTAGTAATTTTTGAGAAAAATTATATCGGCCAATAATAGTCCAATGAAGAATTGTCACTTCCTATAAATACTGGTGCTACCAAAGTAATTCTTATAATCATGGAAAAATATCCTGTCAAAAAGTAAGAATAACTTATAGAGGTTTACTGACTACAAACTCACACCAGTCCCTTTTACACCAACCTATCTAACAGGATACAACGAGCTAAGATATTTTACCCTAAAACATGTAAAATTGATTGGCAACTTCGAGAAGAGGTTCTGTTGACCTGTAACTTTGATTATTTCCCATTATTGCATATGGTTGTTCAGAATATCACACCTGAATACCATTTGTTACTGTTTACCCTAGATATGTAAGGAAATGTTATTGTTAAAGTATTTTTATGTATTAAGTTCCAAGCAACTTAATATTTATTGACTGCATCAAGATGTTTGTAAAGTAATCAACTTTAGACATTTCAGAATTAGCCTTTTCACTGCCAAGACGGTGGATTTCAATTTAATCAATTAAATAGGAATTCTTTCCTATATGATAAAGCAAGTACCTATTTAATACAAGTATATCAATGAGTATATGAAATTATAAACTGTTCCTACTAAGATGACTGCCTATTACTTATTTATTGGTCATAAGCCTATATAATTAGTCATTCAACTTTAGTGTTTTTTATTTACAAAAAACTTTCAGCTAAATATTTCAATTGTATTAGAAGCTGTAGCATAATGTAAATTACTGTTGAGTACAATATCTAATTCTACACAAAACTAATTACATACCGGTATTGTATAAGGTGTTAATTTAAAAACTGTCAATATCTGGGGTTCTTCTTAAACATCTTGAAATGGACTTATTTTTCTTTTAAAAATTACCTGTGGACAGGGAGAACAAATTATTTTGAAATACTTAATCTCTTCTCCTACAAACCTTATCTCAAAATTCTTAGATGATAACACATGCTTTATGAAATCCAATTTCAAAGATCATAGAACATCAGACATTTTGATAACAAAAACAAACTCTGACCACTTATTTCTCACAGCACTACAGAATGTGCTGTTGCATATTTGTGTTGTAGGATAATTTTGTAAAATTTGTTTCATATACAGATATATCTGTATACCCCAATGTTGAAGGTTAATTTTAGAAATTTTGAATTACATACTGTATTGAAGATTTGTACCTTACAACATTTTACATTATTTAGAATATACTGTGGTTATGTTTTGATTTGTATTTGTTCAATTTTTAGTTGCTGTTAAGAAACTAGTAAATTTTAGCTTTAAAAAATATGTTACATGCTATTTCTTACTTGAGTTCTGGCCTTAGTTTTCTCCAAGAATTCCTTTGCTTTAAAAATAATGATCTCTGTTTGGATTAATTTATATTCAGCACCTTATAATGAGTGGATACTATTAGCAACACACTACAGTAACTGTAGCTGCGTCTCTGTCTGCAGGCACTCTCACATAGTAAGTAAAATTAAGCTGCTTGGTAAAACTCAATCCAAAGAACTAAAAATCCTAATTTATATAAATTTTAAAGCACACTGATGTAGATTATGAATATGTGTTTTTATTTTTGTATCTCATACTATTCGGTTGATATCACCAAGTCTTCAGTTATTTTACCAGGCTTAAGCCCAGGAACAAGCTAACTGTTGTAGACCACAAGAGAAGAACATGGTATTTTTCCCATAAGTATTAAAATTACGTAGGTCCTGAGGTCTGAAAAATCTAAATATAGTCTAAATTGTTGTGATCATAGGACAATTTTGTGTCAAATGGGTTTTTTCATTAATGCTACAGCAAAAGTTCCAAGAGGATAACAATTTTACCAAAATCATCACTGTATGCTTGAATATGAAAACTTCGATTTGGACTTTTCTGGCTGAATAGCACCCCAGTTAGGTAATGAATTAAAATGATTTGTTTCAGAATCCAGGTACAGGTGGTTTTCAGCTGAGTTAAAATATGTAGTGTAAACAATAAACATAAATAAAATATACTACTATTATGTCAAAATACTACAAAAATATAAAAAAATGTGTGTGTGTTTTTGTGTTTAATTTGTTTAAACACAATTGAGTGGGGTGTTACATTATATGATTTTCTTCATAAATCCCATATGTGGGATCTTAATACCTGTATTTAGTCGATGTCGGAAACATTGAACAGTTTCAAACATTATTTGGGACCTTACTTGGTTGGAGAGGCATTCTACAGTCTGCAAGAGGCCTTCGAGTAGCAATGTGTGGATTATGTACTTAAGTGGGTTTAGTGAAGTTCACATCAGAATCATTCAACAGTTTCAAACCTTGTCTGAGAGCTTGGTTGGAGAGGCATTCTACAGTCTGCAAAAGGCCTTTGAGTAACGATGTGTGAGGCCAGCAGGACATGCTTCTGTTGTTTAATGTAATTATTGTATAGTAATATAAAATGTAAAGTAATAAAATATTTTAAGTTTGTATAGCACGCACAGAAAATTGTAACGTTCTATTGTGTAAAATAATTTGTGTATTCCAAATCACAGGTCCTATGGAAGACTATAAAATGTGTTAATAAGTGTAATATGTTATATCTCACACCTACAGTCAGTGATCCAACAATCATTAAATGATGCTCATATGTTATCTCAAAACTTGATCAAGAATTGCTCAGTTCTAGGCAACGTTTCCAGGCCCTGAAGAAGCTTGTCATTTAAGTGTACCCATGGTATCAACACTCACATCTTCGTCAACTATGTCAGTCAAGACCCAGTCCAGCAATGATTGGCGAACAATAGGATTCACTATAGTTGATGAGTTAATTAGCTATCTCTAGTTAGATGAGGCACACAGGTCCTGCATCTCATATCGTGCAGTGAACTAGCCAACCAGTCAATATTAATGTCACCAGTAATAACAGAGTTGGCTTTATTGAAGAGGACAAATCGCTGAAAGAAATCAGCAATCAGGCGTTGCTCTGATTGCTGTACAACTTGCTTATTTGCAAACTCTGTACAATTGCCACTTGGGGTGTGGTACAGACAAAAAATTTTAATTTTAAGTGATTGTTTAAAGAAGAATTTGGCATCTCGAATTTCAAAATTAATTTCCTAGTCAAAGGAGTATAAATCAAAGACTTTATGCTTGAAATTACTTTTACAGTATATAAGCACTACACCTGATTTATGGTGTAATTGACTATAACTGGTAACCAACTTATAGCCATACAAATTCAAATAAATATTTCATGATTTTTTAACCCATGTTTGGTTAATATGAGGAAGAGGGGTTTCTCTCCTTTAAAAGCAAAATACGAGTATCAAGAGTGTCAACTTTTTCCCTTATGTATTATTATATATTAAGATGAAAAATATTATGAAATATTCAAATTGTATGGTTTGAAATTTCAAATCTCCAGTTCTGTATTCTGCTTCTGTTTAGTAAATGGTTCTATAGTTGTAATATAAGCTATACAAGGTGATTCCAATAAAAGTGCACATTTTTTCCGGATTGGTAGAACATATGAATGCAAACATTATTTTGTCCAATAAACATGGAGTCGCAAATGTTCCGTTTCCGAGAAAATTGGGAATTTGTGTAACCCCTCCTTGTAGGCAACACCTAGTGTTCCCTGTGCTATCGGCCGGAAAAATGAAAACCTACTGAAACTAAATGTGTTTTTCTTCTTAATTACAAATAAAAGAACAACTTCATGCAAACAAGAATTAAAAAAAAATTTTATTTATAAAAAAATATTAAGCAGCAAAAACTGGAGACAACCCTTGACTCTTTCAAAATATAAGAGAGTCAATTTAATGAAGAGCTCAGCTTTCCATCGACACAAACAGGAGAAATTTTGAACATTTGCTGTAATAAAATTCTTTTAAATGCTTGTTCACACTATGTATTTCTTTTATATCTTATTACAAAGGAAATAAATATTTTGTTTCAGCTACATGTTCCTACAAGGAGGCGTTTCACAAATTCTAAATTTTCTCGGAAACAAAACATTTGCGACCCCATGTGTATTGAACAAAAAAGTGTTTCTATTCACATCATCTATCAACCCTAAAAAAATGCACACTCTTATCTGAATCACCTGGTATAGCTTATATCACAACTATAGAACCGTTTATTAAACAGAAGCAGTATACAGAACTGGAGATATGAAATTTAAAACTATAAAATTTGAAAGTTACATAACATTAAAAAAGTCCCACACGATCTTATTACTCTTGACCATTGATATAATCTCTATACATTTAAATGCACAGGAAATATATTTGTTTTCAAGCAAATGTTTTATTTTTCATATTTTTGTTTATTATATATATATATATATTTATTTATAGAGAAGTTTTCAAAAATTAACGCTTGTATAACAGTGTATATTTATTATGCAAATATATGTTAATCTTGTGCGGTCCCTCTCAGCCTAGTCGGCTCGGTGGTAAATCCGGCTTGTGTTTTAGGATTACAGGAATAGCAGAATCACTTTATCACTTAACATACCATTAACATCACTGGGTACCCACCATCTTCTTACAAGGCAATGGCGGATACTTGACTAAGGAATCCATGTCGAGAGCTGGACAGGATGTACATCCCCGCTGATGGCCCGCTGCGCCATATCTCCGGTCATCCAGAAGTGATTACTGGCTCCGTAGTGACATCAGCTCCAACACTCCCAGGGTCACCGGCCCAGCAACGGTGAGACAAGTGGAGCTGGCCGACTACAGTATCAGGATATGGTGATGGAGGTAGAGGATTCATGAGGTTCAGGCGTGAAATGAAGTCTTTAGTGTGGTTATTTGTACGAGATGACACAGCACCATCGCCAAACAATATCGCTTAAGAATCCAGTTGGAAAGAACTCTCTTTTTTTGTCTATATTATGTGATTTGAAATATCATAAAAAAATCTACTATATTACTCATAAAAATAATATCGCTATACACAACAGCAGATTTAAAAAAAAATTCCCATTTATTATGGTACCTACATAAAAATTACAGTAGATAAAATATATCTTAATGCAGGATATAATTTGTATAGACCTAATAAAAATAGAGCTTTACTTATTGCTACAATATATTGGAGACATGTTTGTCACAATAATTCCAAAATTGCCCATTTTATTGATTTTCTCAGGTTAAATTTTGCAAAACAAAATACTTACAAAAAGAAAAAGACTGCTGAACATATATTATTTGCTGATGTTATAACTCTTTAAATAAGAGAATGGAGAATGGCCGATGTAACAGTCTAATAATAGTTGGATCTGGTGTAAACTAAGCGAAATCTTTACACAGTGCTTAGTTATACATGTTTTAGCTGTGTGGAAGTAAAAGTGTTAACATCATGTTGAATATAGTGACTGTTTTAAATTAAAACATTGTGTACTACATCTAATCAGATTATTGGTTATGCAGTACTATAAAATAATTTTGATTGGTCGATTAAAACAATAATTCCTTTGGGACTGACAGAAGTAACCCAATTTTTATTCTCTCACTGATATGGTAACTAGTTGAAACTGTGTTATTGCACTTTATAACAACAATACTATTTTAAAAATTTAAGGAATTTATGATAGTTTTGATCTTTGGAAACATCACTGTATTTATTGATGTTTCAAATTCTCTTGATGGCTGAATACAATATAAACATAATACATTATGCCATAATTGTTTGTTAGTCAGCAAATATACAACTGGCATACTAATAATGGTGATTTGTTTCTCAAGCTTTTAGAAATATCTAATCCACACATGCTGGGGTGGATTTCACCTACGAACCCTTTCTTATCTCATAGAAGCGAAATTAAACGCTGTCTAATTAAAAACTTTGTATACCTTTCAGTCAGCATTTCCTCTATTGAATGGTCAAGGTCAACAAATTTTTTCCTAATTCTGTTGTTGTCAAGAAGCATAATTGTTCATTGTCTGGGATGCGTATGACTCTACATGTTCGATTATGTCCAGCAGACACATTTTGTACGAATATTTCCCTCATTTATTTGATGCTTTTTTTACTTTCGATTACTTCTCATTTATACCTATGATGAATTTTTAATGTATTTATTCAATAAATAAAGTATTTGTTTGGGAGCATCATGGATAATTTTACGCAAGAAGAACTATGGAATCTGTTTTATAGTTGCTGTTATCAATGTACTAATATAATAATCTGTGGGCAAAAAATGTCACATGAAACTCCTATTACAAGAAGAGTATTTCTAAAGCAGCTGGCATTAAAGCTTATAAAGCCACACTTGCTAACAAGATGTTATCTTTGAGAAAATTAAAATTGAGATTAATTCACCTCACACGTGTGGTGCTAAGCCAACACCACGCTGATGTGTAGCTGGTGTGCATGAGGGTTAAATGTCTGGAAATGTATATATATATATTTATATATATAACTAAATTTATAAATATATTTGTATGTAATAAAATATATGCAATAAAAACTAATTTAGTTTAAATACGCAGATAATAAAAAATTGAAAACACCTCTAGGGTGGAATTTCTATACAACACAACTAACATCGGTTTTAAATAGTATGTATGATTTAAACACAAAAAAGTTTTTTGACGAAGTTCTGTAGTTCTTCAACACTCTCCAATTCTGATGAGTTCTAAATAATGATGTTCTCTATTAAATTTGGTGTAGGCTATAGGATAATCATAATAAGTAATGAGATAATTATCTTGTAACGTCTTTTAAGCCTCGGCTCTTAGTTATGCTAACTTGTTTTGGTGTCACATGGCTGTTATTAGTAAGAGTGCCATGACTGTATCCACTAATCAACGGAGGACAATGAGATGATTAACTTGACGGTTTTCTGGTAAGAACATTTTACCCTTCTCTTGCTAATGAAATAGGGTAAATAAAGTTTGAAGACAATAACTATTCAGAGATTAGCTGTGAAGCCATATGCATGAAAAAGGTTTGAAATTCAATTGCATTATCAGTTCTTTCATATTATTTTTTGTAGACATTACAAGAATAATAGCACTTTATCATCATATTTCTCTTATTCTGTTGCATCACTTCAGATGCTATTAAATTTGGGCCTGTTACTAGTCAACATAAATAATGACTTGGATTAAAGAATGGCACACAC
Organism: Homalodisca vitripennis; assembly: GCF_021130785.1. Lineage (NCBI taxonomy): Eukaryota > Metazoa > Arthropoda > Insecta > Hemiptera > Cicadellidae > Homalodisca > Homalodisca vitripennis. The sequence continues at coordinate 104,266,929 of NC_060215.1, forward strand.
ACACATATACGACTTACTTATTACATGATATCTAAATTATTTTGCACCCATATTCCTAATGACGCAAAAAATATAACTTGTACGCAAAGAATGTCACTATTTCATTCATCCGATAACAACGACCTGCTCACGTATTTGATATAATATATATTAGTACAAAGAGTAAACATTTAGGCATGTTTTACATTTAAAAATTCCCTCAGTGTTTTTTACGAAGTCTTCTGTATATAACATTTGAATTTATAAATTACATTAAATAAAATATATAAAGGGTAGAAATCAAAATTTGAAGTCTCCTTATGATTGTCTTATAGTGAAAACTGTGATATCGCTCTATTGCCAGGTATAGCCTACGCTGTGAACTAAAGTTTTATTATTTAGTCAACTTTGACAAGCACTAATAACTGACGATGATTTGCTAAAATGTTGACTGAGCCAACAAGTACCTACTTTTGTTTAAATAGGCTATAACAAACAGTGGCATGCAGATGAATGATAATGGATGTCCCATTTATATAATAGTCATCAATCTTCAGAGATGATTCACAATTTGTCGCCCCCCAGATTATTTCAGTTTTATTCATTAATCATCACTGAATTAGTTAAGTCCAAATATCAATATTAACTTTGAAATAAGTTTGCTTTTGAACATTTTCTAACAACTTTAGTAAATAAATCCTTTCTGGTAATAAAATATTTTGATTTCATGATTATATTTGACAAAGCAGAATACAAATTTAAATAAATAAAATAATATTAATAAACTTTTAACACTTTTATTTTTCTTTACTTATATTTCTTCACAAAGAAAACTACCCAATAAGACCATTAGTAAATTTTCAAAATGCACCTTCTTATAATTTAGCAAAATACTTGGACAGCAAAATTAAAGAACATTACAAATTTAAAACTGACATAAGACTGAAAAACAGCATTGACCTAGTAAACAAAATTAATTATATAGATATACCAAACAACAGTAAGTTTGTATCCTTCGATATAACAAATTTATACACAAATGTTCCAATCCAAGAAACAATGTTTATAATTAAAAATAATTTAACAGAACAGAACATTCTAAATACACAAGAGTAAAGAAAAATAAAATTTTAAAAGTGTTAAAAGTTTATTAATATTATTTTATTTATTATAAAACACTTTTTGAGGCTACATCTCTAACAAATTTAAAATGTTTGTTGTAAATAATATTTGTCTTAGTGTTAGATTTGGCTCATTAGGCCTATTGAATTATTTTCATATCAATGAATTTGTAGGCCTATCTTAGAATATAATTTAGTATACAGGCCTATTATATAACAAACAAGAAAATTTATTGAATTTCTTGTTGAGTATACAGTTTTTTAGTTTCTTAATTTTATTTGAACAAAACCTAATCTTCAGTAAAATTTTGGTGGTAAATAGAATGTTTTAACCAGTTATTAAATTATTTTCATATCAATAAATTTGTGACTTAGAATCTAGTTAAATATGCTAGAACTATCTTATAATTAACCAAAAAATTTATTGAGCCTCAAATATAATTAATATACTATAATATTTATATACTCCAAACCAGTACTTTGAATTCTTTTTTGAGAAAGCTTAAACACTCAATAGTGTAGACTCTCAAATAAAAATAAATTTTCTGTTGTAAAGCTGTTGTACTTTGTTTTTATACTAAACTCCTGACCATTTATGTTCACAAAGAAAAACTGCACACTATATAACAAGCATTTTATTCACAAATTTATCTTACTTCAAAGAAACTTTACATATTGTAGGCTATTACTAGACATAATAATATGGCTTACACCTAAAGTAACATCAGTACTTGTTCTTCATCGATGTGGTCATATCCAGTCCAAAGCCATGGTGAGACCCAGCCAGATGATGATGCAGATGAGTACTGGAATTCCAAGGATGTAAATCAGCATCAATGCTAGCAATTCAAACAATAAAACGAACAGATCATCAAGATCCATGTTTTATAGTTGATAATATCGTCTATTTAAATGCAGCAGAATAATAAATCACGTCAAAATAACCTAGCTGTCAAATTATATAGGTCAATAGGTTAGTGCGTAATGCAGTCAAAAAGAGGTTTCCACCTCCTAGGAAGTAGATTTCCCTTTGTTCCCACGTAAAGTGAAATTTACCGCCAAATGTAGTTTTGTTCTTGAATACTGTTAAAACGTATATTAATTGTGAACCTGAAATAACACATTATAATAACATCAACACTTCATAACAACTGCTTTATATGATCCCTTTTTACTCGTTACAAATATTTATTTTTAACTGGTCATTAAATAGTTGTTATTGGTGTTTATTTATTATGTTTAAGTAATGATATAAGGTATAGTATTTGCAACCATTTCATAAAAATCATTAAATCAGTTCCAGAAAAAGGCAATTCTACATTGCTTGTTTTAAGATTAAATATACTACTTTTAAAACACTTTAAATATAAATATAAAAACCTATAAGCATTCGTTGAATGTAAATATGTTCTATGTTTAAAATGGTAAACAAATTGTACCGTATTATGAGAGTTTTGGGAATATTTACCTCTATAAATAACGTAATCATGACTGAAGTTATGTTTAGTAAGCTGATATTTCTCTCATCTCACGAGACAAAAACATTTAACCAATTGAACGTATTCAAGGTGTTAAGTAAGGACTACATTTTCGTTGACTAAGTAATGAATAATGAATATCCCAGACGGTTTTATACCAAGTGTATAAGGTTTTGCAGCACACATCCTCCAAGCACCATAATTTGATTATACTCAAAAAGGATTAAGGTGAAAAGAAAGACAAAAAGGTAGGTAGTTATTTCAAATTTACATTTAATGATACTCTAATTTCTCATCTCTGACACTGTCTGGTGTTTAGACAGTTTGTATTTAATGGAGAGCGGCGGTCGCACACTGCAATTATCTTTGCTGCCCTGAAGTCGGTACATGACTCGTGTCGCAGTGAAGGTGTTAACCTAGAAACCTGTTTCAGAAATAAAAATATTCCGACATCATGGTAGAATTTTGATTTTAATAGAGCTCAGGTACTAGAGCTCTTGAGTCTGTTTACACTTGCAATATCTACTGTCAGGGGCAAGAGCTCTAGCTAGCGTTGTTGCAACCAGTGAGACCATTTAACACGAGAATTGAATAGCTGTGTCGGACAATAAAAATGACTAGTGTAAACAGATCCGTACCGCGGGGGTTGTCGCGACTAGTATTGGACGTTTTTTTGGGAGAACCTGGAGAGCTGTGTCAGACAGTAAAACTGTCTAGTGTAAACAGATCCGTACCGCGGGGGTTGTCGCGACTTGTATAGGACGGTTGTTTGCGAGAACCTGGAGAGCTGTGTCAGACAGTAAAATTGTCTAGTGTAAACAGATCCATACAGCGGGGGTTGTCGCGACTTGTATAGGACGGTTGTTTGCGAGAACCTGGAGAGCTGTGTCAGACAGTAAAACTGTCTAGTGTAAACAGACCCGTACCGCGGGGGTTTGTCGCGACTTGTATAGGACGGTTGTTTACGAGAACCTGGAGAGCTGTGTCAGACAGTAAAACTGCCTAGTGTAAACAGACCCGTACCGCGGGGGTTGTCGCGACTTGTATAGGACGGTTGTTTACGAGAACCTGGAGAGATGATATGATATGTTGAATTGTATGATCAGCACAATACAACTAGTTCCAAAAGTTAAAATAATTTTAACACTAATTTTGAGTATTAGGTACAAGTATAAAAAAACGTCAAATTTATTATTAAAAAAGTACATTAAATGTTTTGTAATGAAACTACGTTTATATAATTAACGGAAATGTTGCCTCAAATAATACCTTAAGCCAACAGGAGGCTCGTACTGTCTCAGGCCGTCGGTTGGACAGCGCTGGGCTGTATTATGTTTCTCGGTTTACAGCAGCCCTCTCTGAATAGGAAGAGGCAGTATTCCTCCAAGGCTGCCTGTCCGAGACCATATTCCAAACAATAGTGTCCGGTGAGAGTTGGCATATGGCAATCTCGAGTTCTCTGCTTTCGTTTTTCCACCGTCTGCAGAAGGACGTGTGGTTGGCGTCGTCGTGCTCCGCATCCCCATAAGGACATTCCGAGCTTTCGTACTTACCTATCTTATGCAGGTACGCTCGAAAGTTGTTATGGCCGGTGAGAAACTGAGCCAGGTATAAATTTATCTCCCTGTGTTTTCGCTCCACCCATTCTCTCAGGTCTCTAATCAGCCTGGCCGTCTAATGTCCACTGCTATCTAGTAACCATCGCCCCTGCCAGTCCTTGACGGTTTGTGCTCGAGCCTCGGTGTGTGCTACCGCTATTAGAATGGCACCGGCTACTGCGATGACAGCCGATTCGGAGACGTTTCAGTAAGCATTAGTGATTCGGAGTGTCCCCTTTCACTGTACTGCCACCATTTTCTATTTGTAGCACTTTAGGCGTAAAGCGTCTGCCCACACATGGCACATAGTATGTGACCACCATGAGTAACCACCGATCAATCGGCTCAAAGCGGATACTCGTTTGCCGTCCCAGAGATCTGGTTCCAGAACGTGAGCTCGGTATCAAGCTTCACTACGAGATAATTTAAAGCATTTTTTACTGCCACTGGCCTAGTACATAGCCTGTCAGAAGATAGAACAGGCCCTCGTGCCAGGAAGGTGTTTGAATTTTTCGGGAGATACGTTCAGCCCCAAGCAGAGACATCACCGGACTTCAGCGTTACAGTCGCTCCGCCTGTGACCCATCTCTCCACACATAAAACAGAGGCCTTGACCTCGCCTGTCAAACTCTCTGCAGTCCGCCAGGAGATGGACGAAACCTCTGATGACTCCTGCAGTTGATCCAGTCGACTTTTATCCGGACCGTTCTCAGAAGCTTGTTGACTGCATGCTCTGTTAGGTGCACTATGGTCATCAGCATCTGCTCCCGCTATTGAGCTGGTCACGGAGACCTTCACGCTCACAACGCCAGTTCTAGTTCCCTGGTGATGGCGGCCTTAACCTCCTCGACCGTCGTGAGACTGTCAAGGTCTCGGATTTCTAAGGCCACTTTTGTCTCTACATCTCGCTCGCCCCGATGGCATCCTACCGTGTGTCAATCCTCCTTGTCTTTCAGGTGTCATCTTAGGCGATACAGCAAAAAGCTGTCTCACTTCAGCTTTCTCCACTTCAGCACCTCGCTTCTCCTTTCTTCTCCTCTGATCAGCTGTAGTAAACTACCAAAGACTTTCTGAGGTCCTTGGGATGAGAACATCAGAGCTCCTGCAGGAGCGCTTCTACTGGTTCCTTCTATGTGTTGAAGGCGAGCATGGACAAGCTGCAACCACCCTCTTTTCTTGCCTTGTATCCGGAGAGGCGTTCAATAAACGATTGAAATGTACGACGTGTTGCAGATTTGGGTTTCCATAGATTATTGTATTCTTTAATTCAAAAGATCTTCCCAGATCTTTTAGTGTTATAGTTAAGGCTACCACTAAGCGAGCCTCAATCACTTCCTACCACCAGCTTCAGAGTTCAGTCAAAGCAGAAAAAAAACTAAAGAAATGTGTACTTTTTGAGGTATATAATTAATGTAACTTTAAGTAGACTTCTGTTGCTTTGCCATAACTCTATTTATTCTCCTACTAATGAAAGCCCAGTAAATTGATGTTTAATTGGTTCTTAAGAACAAGACTGTATCTAATAAGGCTTTAGAATGTCCGACTGAATATTTAGGTTATAATAACCAATATACAAGAGCAAACACATAATAAATGTGAGAAGTGCAATTCATTTTTCACATAGCTATGGTGAAAAGTGTTGATTCAATCTGAATATTGAGTTTATTTCTATTTCACCTTTCGCTTAGTGTAGCGTCTCAAATCTGATATTGTTACAGACTTGACTCCTTGAATTTGGAGACCACGTCTAAAGTGATACAAAAAAAGTCTGCAACAAAACAAGTTCATAATGAATTCTATGCATCATTTTGACATCAGTTACACCTGGAATACCTCTGTCTGGTTTCCCAGCAACCATCCAACGTAATTCAGATAAATAGGTGTTCTCATTGTCTCATCAGGGGCACAAATTAGTACACTACGATGTTTTAGACACGACCTCGAAGCATGGCGGAGCAATCAAGTTTTCTACACATATAAAGCTATGGTGAGAAGTGTTGATTCAATCTAAATATTGAGTTTGTGTGATAGTGTCAGATTTCAGATGCTGCATTGAGCAGAAGGTGAAATAGAGCTGTACTCTAAACAATGTAATAAATAGTACACCGACAATCTCATAACTAACATATAATATATCAGTTTACACCACATAAAAACATTGCTTACACAGTCAAAGTCATAAATCTCATTGTGGAGAGTCATCTTCAGTTAACCGATGTTACACAGAACCTGAATCTCAGTCAGGGAGGAAGGAGATATGTCTAGATTTGTACCCAAGACATCGTTTCCCTTAAAGCACATGCCATTGGTCCCTGGAAATATGCACTGGAAAGGATGAACTCACTCTAAAGGTTTGGATTTGCGTGAAGACCTGATTTGGAGGGTAAGAGGGTTGACCTGAATTGGAAAAAACCATATATTGAGGTATAAAAACAATAAAATTCATACTGTAAAATATACCCTTAATATTAAGTATATCATAGGTAAGCTTACAATTTTTTTCTGAACACAATTCATAACTTTTTTCTATAATTTGTTGAAACTACCCTGGGAAATGTCAGTTTTTTTATTGTGAGTGTATGGTGAAGCCTTGCTGGTTTTGAAATGGAAAAAATAACATTTTGGTTATCAGTTTATTCTATAATTATTACAAGAAATCACTTTATGATTAAATAAAGTTAAGATATTATTATAACACTTGTGTGCACATAAAACAGGTATGAGGGGCAGGGAACTAAAATCAACATTTGTGTTGGTGTTCATTGAAAATTAATAGAGTACTGTTTGATCGATTGATTTAAATAACTTTAACAATTCAACACAATTGATAAGCTCAAGTTGGTATGTTATTGCTGGATCGTGCTATTTCTAAATTACCCTCTGATTTTAGGTTTTCACTTGAACAAATATTATATTTTTCAGATGACAGAACCTTGTACTGAATAATTAACAAGAATGTGCTTTGTTCAGGGATGCGGGCAATAATAAGTCTTTTATGAACATTTTTATAACAAGCAGATTCAATAAGTAAGTTTGAACCGTTAAAAGAACCAAACATAATGTAACTCTTTATATAACAGAGGAGTTGCTTCACACCTGGTATTTCGGCTAAGGTCTAGAGTAAAAAGGAGATAAGTAATCCTAAATTTAAATAGAAGTAGTTCCTTAAACAAAAGCAACGCATTTATAGAACAGCAACTATCTTGCTTTCTTAATGTTGAAGGCACTAGTGTATCTGCAATCCTTTTATGTGAACTCTTCCTTGAGTAATCCTGTACCTTATACTGAACAATAAACAAGAAGGTGCTTTCTTCAGGAATGCTGGCTGTAATAAGTCATTTATGAACATTTCAATGTCAAACAGGTTCAATAAATAAGTTTAAACTGTTAGAAGAACCAAACATAATGTAACTCTTTACATAACAGAGTAGTTGCTTCACATCAGGTGGGTTACATCAGGTGGGTTAAGGGCTTCCAGTGGGGAAGAGGTAAAATCAACTATTGTGATAATAAGTAGAAAACTGTAATTTAACTTTTTTCAAGGATTTTCTTGGGAAACAACAAGACATGTTTGATAAGAATCGGATATGCTGTCAAATAACAATAGTATGCTGACAAAGCCAAATTAACAATTTTATTGAAGCTCATTGTGAGTATTTCTCCTGGGTATGTAAATAATATCTATCTATAAAAATAACAATTACATTCCAGGGTGTCAAACACTTCTTTCTTTTAAAACATTGACCTCACTTGTAAAATGGTCTTTATATATTGTCTTCTAATCTATTTCATCTTTGTCTTTGTGGCTGTATGCAATATCTCCATCTTTTCTGCTTGTAATTATTTAGATACTTAAAGAACTTAGATTAAGCATAAGTTTTATTAAGGGCCGAAATGTGCTCTTTAAAGCGGTTTTTAAATGTTCCGTACTATGCTTTTTATCGGTTTCTATCTCTTTATTATAGTAATTGTTATTAACGGGAATCTTTTATAAACTGGGCAACATTGATATATAGAAGCCATTGATCTATAAAAGCCATTTTTTGTTATATTGAGTGGTTAGACAGTTTGTGCAACACCATGCAAGTATGAGTTAGTTTATGTTTCAACTCATGACTTCTCTGCTAGTCTGTCTCGTAAAGCCACAAGTAAGACATCGAGCTAATGTATCACTTCATAAACTCTGCTAAAGTGTAATGTGTTAGACAATGTTGTCTTCCTTCTGGTTTAGTTTGAAAACACTGGAAAATTTTTAAAGTAGGCATATAAAAGCAGAGGACACTCAATCAATAACCAAGTTCCATTTTCACACAAAAGTTCAACATTTTTAATTTGGCTTAAATATGTCAATAATTGAAACAGAGGAAATACAATCTTCAATAACAGAAATAGTTATGGTATACATTTATCAGTATAACCTTTGTATGATAACAGTCTTCTTGGGGCAAAGTGATGTAATAGCTTAAGAGCATATTATCTTCCAAGGGCAGGATCTACTTTTGAAGAGAGCACATCGAAAGGTTTGGAAGCCAACAAAAGGAAGGTTTATGGGCCTTCTCCCATAAAAATCAAATATATATATATACATGCATATATATATATATATATATATATATATATATATATATATACATGCATATATATATATACATGCATATATATATATATATATATATATATATATATATATATATATATATATATATAAAATTTCAATAAACACTTTTTGTGATTCAATGTTTATTGAATTTAAATAAGGCTATTGCCATTTATACAATTTAATGTAAATAAAAGTCGTTTGACAGGTATTTGGTCTTCCGAACATATGTTAGTTTGCTTATTTAAACGCATATGTGACAGATACGGCCAAATACAAAATAATTGAATTGGAAAAAGTAAGCGCTCTGTGGTGTAATGGTAGCACATTCACCCGGCAAGTGAGAGATCCGGGTTCGACTCCCGGCGGAGCAAGTACTTTTTGTGATTCAATGTTTATTGAAATTAAATAAGGCTATTGCCATTTATACAATTTAATGTAAATAAAAGTCGTTTGACAGGTATTTGGTCTTCCGAACATATGTTAGTTTGCTTATTTAAACGCATATGTGACAGATACGGCCAAATACAAAATAGTTGAATTGGAAAAAGTAAGCGTTCTGTGGTGTAATGGTAGCACATTCACCCGGCAAGTGAGAGATCCGGGTTCGACTCCCGGCGGAACAAGTACTTTTTGTGATTCAATGTTTATTGAAATTAAATAAGGCTATTGTCATTTATACAATTTAATGTATATATATATATATATATATATATATATATATATATATATATATATATATTATAGACTTTATAAGAACCACTCTGCTGTCCAGATCATTCATTCCCAACTTCACCAACAAATCAGTCTTCAAAGTAACTTTGCCTAGAAAATACAGAACATTACCTATTTACAAGTACAATTAAAACTATTTATTCAGAACCAGTTTTTTAACTTTATAAAAGTATGTTTATTGTTAAAACGTATCCTATATAACTTAAATATTTAAGCTTTATAAATATAGACCAGGTCAAAAAGTGCCATGCCTTTTGAAAAATCTACTGGCCTCTTTGACTACCAAATGAGCACTAATAAATGTTTACAAAATAAAGATTTTATGTATCAATATTGCATAAAAATAGTTTAAAAGACACTAAAATTACTTGAAACAAATTGGCCCTGATGGGGCTCTTCTCCTTTCAAAAGCGTCGTCGGCTTCGCTCTTCCCACCACATTCTGAGTTAGAGAAGACATCGCTGACATCAAATAAGAATCAATCCTGCTTGATGTTATGAAGCACCTCAAAGTTTGGTAGTGTATTGCCCTCCGCCCTGTTTCTTTTCCTCCCTTCTTCGTCCATTCTGTGAATTGAATAAAATTTATGAATTTATAAAAATACATTATAGGTTATTAATATCATTCACTTGACAATTTCAAAATACCTAATTAATAGTAAGTCAGGTTTTATTATTCAGTTTTAGGTACATAAGCTTCAAATATACATTGCATACCATTAAACCGAAATTTTTACAAATTCCTGATAAGCCATTCCTTGAGATGAGAAATTTTGCCAACTGTACTAAACAATAATTTGAAAGTTATTAAGTTAATATACTTAGTTTCAATTTTATAAACTAAACTTCATGAGAGTTAGAAGAGTGTTTCCATATTCCTTCAACATAGCATGTGAAAATTGTGAATAATGGTAAATATATATAGGTGTATGAGTGTCATTAAAAGAAGATTATGCATACATTTAACTTGATATTGGAAGATTTTCATACAGGTGGATTACAAAATATGGATAATAATCTATTTTACTGACATCATGTTTTTTCAGGTTTAACTTCTATTCAAATCTAAATTACTTTTACAGTGTAAAATATTATTCCAAATAAAATAATTTTTTTTGTTGAAACCCTGTATTACAGGGTGGGGCAGAGGAACTTGCTTATTTCGAAATTTAATTCAAAAGAAAGTAATGAAGACATATAATATGTAATCAGCAAATACAACATTTAAAGTTTATTTTTACTTAGTTTTAAAGATGACATCAGACAGATGGCACCTATCGTTGTCAATGCACTGTGTTTACCAGGCTCTGATGTTTCGTTCAACTTTTTCCAACATATAGACCGATATGTTGACTATAGCTTTATAAATGGTCTTCAGTTGAGCCAAGGTATTGGGACGGTCAGTATAGACCAGTGATTTGAGATAGCCCCATAAACATGATCGCACACGGCTAAATGAGGCGATTGTGCTGGTCAATGGAGGTCGCTTGTTATGGAGTTACAGCATCCTGGGAAGGGTAGTTGTTGACGCTAAACTACCACTGACACTCACGCTGTGCCATCGGTCTGCTGCAACCACCCATAAGCAGCGTGTGTTTACAGGCAGAGCACTAAGGGGATCGCAAAATAGATAGTTTTATTTTATTCTAGAGGGAAAAAGACGGTTGCCTTCGCATGTAGTCCTTTACTTTTGCACCTCCCTCACTTATTTTTGTGCCCTCAGAATCTGAGACTTTTACTAAAGCCAATCAAATTTGAGGGCTCCTGTTCTCTGATGTCCTTGGGGCTAAAAATCTACGTACATTTTACTGCATATCAATAAAACATTACGTAAATAATAATTTTGTTTCGACCTCACATTTCCAATACACATTACTTACAAATTTCAGTTCTGTCATTGGTACAAAACATATAATTTTCTAGTGGTAAGAAAATTGGTTAAACACAGGTATACTTGATAGAACACTGAGCGTAGTAAAACAGGTCTGTAACATGGAAGATCTTCTAAAAAACCCCTTTTTAAATAGGAATCACTAAAGCAATCTTAATTATATCTGAAAATATGGCTGAAGTTAGGGTCTAATTTATTACAATATGTTAACGGTAAACATATACATGGTAGAGCTGCCTTAATTACATTAATAGTCATTTCATCATAACCTGTTGAGAATTTCAAGGGATAAATCAATTTTTGCAACATCAAATTTTGTGACTATTGATAGTTGGAATACTGTATTTAACTAATGTACAATTTTTTAGGATTTAAGAGCAATCACCCAATAATTAAATGTATCCACAAAGAAGTAATTAAACGTGCCCCTCATATTCACTAGATTATAAATATATTACCTTGAAAATATGATCATAACATTGAAGGAGTGTAGACCATCAGTTTCCTGATCCAGATGTTCTTCTACACACCTTGATTTTACAATCACCTCATCAGTTCTATAATTTTGTGACTTTTATCTCGATGTATTGGTAAACTGAGATAATATCAGAGAACAGCATATAGCAATTAATAAAATAAACTGTAGACCTAACCTAGAAATCAATTTGAAATTCCTAACAGCTGATCACGATGATGATAAACATACATAAACATATTACACCCACACAGACCAATATCTTTTCACGTGTAAAAAGTCAAAGGCTACATACATTTTCTCATAAACATCATATAATTCATTTTAGAAAAGCAGAATAAGTTAATATCAGTGAATGCGTAAAACATATAACTATAACATGTCGATATTGTATTGGAAGCTTTGTAATATTTCAATTTTTCACGACTAAAAGGGTAATCGAAAACTACTGAATACGAGCTATTCATAGCTTTAATTAACTTTTTAGTAATAGCAAAAACGAAATGTCTAAAAATATTGTGTGCACATTGATCATATTAAGTGAATCATTAATTAAATTAAACTACTCCAGTTATAGTTTTGCCAACTAATAGCAAGCTAGTTTCAGTTACCACTTCTAACTATCGAGCTATGAACTATCCTACATCGAACGGTGATATTGAATGTTGCGTGTTGCTCGCTAAGCTGCGGTTATAGGGAACAACGTTTCGCATCGATCCTTATATCGAACGGTGATATTGTATGATGCGTGTTGCTCGCTAAGCTGCGGTGAAAGGGACAACGTTCCGCGTCGATTCATGTATCGAACGGTGATATTGTATGATGCGTGTTGCTCGTTAAGCTGCGGTGTAAGGGCCAATGTTCCGCATCGATTCTTGTATCGAACGGTGATATTGTATGATGCGTGTTGCTCGCTAAGCTGCGGTGAAAGGGACAACGTTCCACATCGATTCTTGTATCGAACGGTGATATTGTATGATGCGTGTTGCTCGCTAAGCTGCGATGAAAGGGACAACGTTCCACATCGATTCTTGTATCGAACGGTGATATTGTATGATGCGTGTTGCTCGCTAAGCTGCGATGAAAGGGACAACGTTCCACATCGATTCTTGTATCGAACGGTGATATTGTATGATGCGTGTTGCTCGCTAAGCTGCGGTGAAAGAGACAGAATACTGCAGTGTTCTCAGTTTCGAACGAACAGTAATGTTACAAGTACCTATGTTGTCATACTTATTCATGATACAATTTAATAACGGTTCGCACTTAGTATGGGATTACTCGATATTCTTAAGTTCATAATCACTAGGACTTGTTATACTCCGTAACACTATCATACTTTGTACTCCTATCGCACCCAGTATTAGCATGATTATATTCCATATAACACTAGCAAAACATTGATTGACATAACAACGGTTGTGGTAGCCCGCTCGAGTTACTTTCCATTTTAAATTTAATGAATATCAATATTATATAATGCATTAAAACTAAGAAATGACACCAAGCTAGTTTAGCAAAAAGAATTATTCCACATATTGTCATATAATATCTTCAATAGTAGACGTTTTAGATGATATCTACAGGACAATGGGCTTTTCCTAGATTTTTGGTATTGGACAATTCAATTCCATAAATTAAATTTTGCTTCATATCTTGGTGATCTGAAATATCGAATGATTAATCGTTAGACAGTTAAAATATTATCAAAACTAGTACGAGGTAATATCAGAAAGGAATGCATAGTGGAAAAAATCTCTATTCTCTCAAATTTCTTATAAAATTAATTGATTATTATTATTTGAAACTGGATTAATGTAGTATTTCTGTAATCTCTGATCTTACTCAGAGGTTAAGTAAATTGAATGTATTGTTACTCCTTTAAATATTTTTACACATACTGCGTATTACTGTTGAATCAGATCTGTTAAAAAAGTTCAAGATCCATTATATTGATGTTATGTACTTTCAACAATAATTAATTTACTGAAGGTGTAAATTTATGTCCCGTACCACTATATTACCTCAGTAATTTGAAAAAAATATAACGTTGCTCGCTAAGCTGCGGTGAAAGGGAACAACGTGTCACATCGATCCTTGTATCGAACGGTGATATTGTATGTTGCGTGTTGCTCGCTAAGCTGCGGTGAAAGGTTAAGACAGAAGCAGGAAGCGTGATAATACAGCTACAGTCTACGCTTAGCCTTCACTGATGATGAATATACAGGCGTGAAAATGATATACTAAAATATATACAAAGATTCCAGAGTAGGGCACTTAAATGTGAGATCAATGAACACAGGTTTCCAGGAGCTGTGTGCGGTTATTGATGATTTCAAATTTGACATTCTTGGTCTCTCGGAGACGTGGTTGACTCCAGATGTTTCCTCAGATTGTTTCAATGTAGATGGCTACTCTTTATGGCGCAAGGACAGACAGGGCGCTGAGGGTCTCCCGGGAGCCGCTGGTGGAGGAGTGGCACTCCTGGTTGCAAATCATCTGCAAATGACGCAGGTTTATTTGAACAATGTTGATAGTCGCTTAGAATATATCTGTGGCAAGTTTAGTTTGAGAAACAAGAAGCTGTGTGTGTGCGTGGTATATAAACCACCCTGTGTTATATATTCCACCCTGAGTTCTATTTTGTATTCTTTGTTTATTGATCAGATGTTGGATGTTGATGATGTTGTTTTGTTGGGTGACATTAATGTAAATCTTATGGATACTGGTAAGGCCGATTGTAGATTCCTGAAAAACCTGTATGAATCGTTAGGGTTGGTACAACTCATAACAGAGCCCACTCGTGTCACCAAGAGCTCTTCGACATTGATCGACCATATTGTTGTGAATAAAGGTCTAGACATAGTCAAAGTTGGTTTAGTGGATACGTCCAAAATTCTTGATTCAAGACGTAAACAAATTACGGACCACCACCTGGTATATTGTGATCTCAGGTATGGCAACTATAGGCCAAAGGAGAAATTTATAACTTATCGAAATTTTTCCAATTTCGATGTGTCTCTTTATGTTTCTTTATTGTCACGTATTGATTGGGATGCTATTGAGACAAAGACCTCGGTCGAGGAAGTTAGTCAATTGTTAACTACCTACATTGTCCAACTGCTTGACACCTGCGTACCGTTAACAAGAAAGCGAGTCACCAAGAAGAAAGCCCCATGGCGGAGTGACGAGATAAGAGAGCTCACAAAAGAAAAAAATTATTTCAAACACAGACTGCATGATAGTGATGTTTCGGCTGCTAGAACGTTGTACTGTAAGGCACGAAATAAATTGAACTGCGCCATCAGAAGAGCAAAACGAAATTACTTTCACGACAAGCTGAATTGTAAGGACTCTAAATCATTCTGGGGTGTTTTACGGTCCGGTGGAGTGCTGGAAAATGACCGTAATAGTGACGATATAAGATTCTCAGCTGATGACCTCAACAGGTACTTTGCAGGCATGGGTGGTGGAAGCAGGATTAGCCTCGAGAAACTGAATTTCTACAGAAACAATGTTTGTGAGGATCAAGCGCATGGTTTCAATTTTGTGCCAGTTACTGAGGGTGAGATCAAATGCATAATGAATAACATTACGTCAGTGGCTGTGGGGACTGATGGAATATCTATCAGGCTAGTGAAAGCCATGAGCCCATATTGCTTGGGAGCTATTACGCATTTGGTAAACCTGTCCCTTGCTTCTGGGTGTTTTCCATCATGCTGGAAGCAAAGTCTTGTCACGCCCATACCCAAAATAAAGAATCCAAGTGTGATTTCCCAATTTAGGCCGATATCGATCCTTCCGGCCATGTCAAAAATCCTTGAGAAGGTAGTGGTGAATCAGTTGACAGCTTTCATTGAGGCTGAAAATATTCTTCCTGTACATCAGTCTGGTTTTAGGAAGTCTTTCAGCACTACCTCCGCCTTGATAAACATTATGGATGAGCTGCATGTAGCGAAAGATAAAGGTTTTGGAAGTATTTTGGCGACGCTTGATTTCTCTGAAGCGTTCGACTCAGTGAATTATGAACTGTTTCTTGCCAAATTAAATTTCTATAGGTTTAATGAAATCGCTATAAAATGGTTTGGCTCGTATTTGAGCGGACGGAGTCAGGTGACGAAGGTAAAAGAAAACTGCTCTTCCTCGCTGTCGAAGGATACAGGGGTTCCTCAAGGGTCATGTTTAGGGCCTGTTATGTTCATTTTATATACTGCTGATCTTGAACTTGCATTGTCCTCGTGTTCACTCTACTCCTATGCGGATGACTCTCAGATGCTTCTAACATATCCCCCTCCAGGTGTCCATGAAGCGGTGCAGTGTTTCAATGCTGATCTGCGTAGGGTTAAAGAGTGGTCGGAGGGACATGGCCTAAACTTGAATGCAGATAAGTGTTCTGTGGTGCATTTTTGCTCACCATCCATTAAAGAGACCATGAACAGGAGTATTCTCTCTGTTTCTGTTGAGGGTATTTGTTTGGAGGATCGTGTTTTTGTTAAAGTCCTGGGAGTTATAATTGACAATCAGCTAAACTTTCTTAAACATGTTGAATTGATTTCTCAACGTGCAATGTGGAAATTGAGAGTTTTGGAATAGATACAGAGCGTTAATTCCAATGCTTTCAAAGCTGCATATTGTAAATTCTCTGGTATTTCCATCAATATATTACGCCCTTCCAGTGTTTGGTAGCTGCTTAACTCAAGAGGCAAATGTCATCCTTGCACGGATACAGAACAGTGCGCTGAGGTTTGTTTATAATCTAAAAAAATTTGACCACATCTCACCTTATCGCAAAAGAGCAAATTTACACTCTGTTCAAGATATTTGTAGGCTCCAAACTGTGACATTGGTGCATAAGGTTTTGGTAACTGGTGAACCCTCTTACCTGAGACGGAAACTAGTGGCGCGAGCGACTCTAAGAGAACGGCACACTCGACAGGACGACAAGCTGCAACTGCCGCGTGTGCGGTTGGAGGCTACAAAAAGGTCCTTCTCGTACTTTGGACCCCAGGAGTACAATGCCTTACCACCAGTTATAAAGACTTTGTCTGTTAAAACTTTCAAAAAGGAAGTTAAAACTGTATAGGTACCTTAATGATGTATTGTTGTTTAAGTATGAATTTTCTATGTAAATTACCAGCACGCAATATTTGGGTGTCACAGTTTTAAAATACGAATTGTACTGTTATGATTAGTTTGACGTGAGTCGATTTGTAAAACAGATTGTAAACTGAAATCCGCTCAAGAATAAAGGCCTTATTTATTTATTTATTTATTCCTTAGAAAGGATAACTATATACATTCAACTTATTATAATGTTAGTTGGGGGTAGGTCGACGAGGCTAAGATTTCCTTCGGGTACCACTAACTCTAGGGATGGCCGATCCTGAATGAAATAATTCTCATCCTGCTTGTGTAATTGTATTGTTTAAGAATATTTGCCGGCAGTCATTAATTGCGTACTATTGAAAAAATAGTCGTTGCGATAGTCGAGTAATAATTCTCGGTAATCGATTTAGTCGATATTTTTTATCAATTGACTACTCACATCACCTCACTATAGGTAAACCGCTAACAAAAAACCTTGGTTGATTTGAGTTCACGCAGGGTGGGGGTAAATATCCCTCCGCCGCCCCTCCAAGCATCCCCACCACTGCTCGGCGCTCACTCTATTTCAATCTAATAAAATCAGCTGACTAATCCGACTCAGTCGGTATCGTTCACTGCTGCTGCGACCCGTTCAGTTGAACCGGTCAGTACTGAGTTACTAAGGGTCCACCCAAGCGACCAAATGGCGGCCCGGCATAACTCCGCCCATAAAGAAATAGCCGACACAACTCCGCCCATTACAAAAATATAGCCAATCAAGAACGGAGTTATGAATATTCTACTAACCAATAGAAATTAAGCCAAGATAAGGCAGCGTTTCAATGTTTCGAGTATCAGGCGCGCAGAGATGGATAGAGGTTCAGGTAGCAGAACCTTGGCGATCACCGATTCCAGCACAAATAACTGGCGATCTATTGAGGCGGACAATTTGAATGAGCCGCTCTGTTTTAAACAAACATATATTAAATAAACCTGCGCCGATAGTCTATATTTATTTCTGAACATAACATTTCTAATTTCTATAGTCATAAAAAACAAGTTGGTGCTTCTAACTGGGTGGATTTTTAACAATTACATATTTATAGTAATTTATTTTAGTGAATTAAAACTTATAATCTAACTTATTTTGAACACCGTTAAAAACATAAAAAAGGAGTAAGCTTGGAAATTTTTTATTATTGGGCAAGGAAAACACTTCCTACGACAAAGTTTTGGATTAAAGTATAATTTTAATCTGTATTTTAAACGTTTTTGATAGGAAGTCATTTTCCACCGTTTATAAGCGATTACAAATAAGTATTCAAGCTATCGTTACAGTTTGAATACTGGTTATACCCACTAATTGAAACAAACTTATTTCACAATCGTGTATCCAAACTACTGTCAATGGCGCTGTGTAGCGGGTACAACGGTTATCCCAAGATAACCGGATCAAGCAACGTCGAGCGTGGCTGCTGCTTGGATGGGTGACCGCTGAGAGATCCAGTCCTTGCAAGCAGCCCGCCTGCCCGACAATTGGTGGTGGTTCGTAAGTCACCTTTAAGCCGTTGGTCCCCAGGTTAAGTGTTAGAGAGGGCTTCTTAGCCCTCCACCTGGTAGAATAAGACATCTTTACTGTACTTGTTTTTACAAATGAGGGGAACTGGCGCGACACTGACACTGGACTCTCGATTTCTGTTCTCAGTTTGGCGGAAGCTATTATATTGAGTCACACGTAATTATCATTATAATAATATAAGAACAATGAGAGCCACAAGTATTGGAATTTAGGTCATTATTTCCAATTTGGCTAATAACAGTACTAACGTGTATTAACTATATTTAACACAAACACATCAGAAGAGTTGCATACAACTTTGTACAATAGTACACTTATTTATTACTTTAAATGATATTCGACTCACGAATATCTAACTAAGTCACAACTAACCAATAGAAATTGAGCCAAGATAAGACAGCGTTTCAATGTTTCACTGTAACTGAGTATCAGGCGCGCAGAGATGGATAGAGGTTCAGGTAGCAGAACCTTGGCGATCACCGATTCCAGCACAAATAACTGGCGATCTATTGAGGCGGGCAGTTTGAATGAGCCGCAGTGTTTTAAAGAAACATATATTAAATAAACCTGCGCCGATATATTTATTTCTGAACATAACATTTCTAATTTCTATAGTCATTAACTGAATAAGTTGGTGCTTCTAACTGGGTGGATTTTTAACAATAACATATTTATTGTAATTTATTTTAGTGAATTAAAACTTATAATCTAACTTATTTTGAACACCGTTAAAAACATAAAAAAGGAGTAAGCTAGGATTTTTTTTATTATTGGGCCAGGAAAACAATTCCTACGACAAAATTTTGGATTAAAGTATAATTTTAATCTGTATTTTAAACGTTATTGATAGGAAGTCATTTTCCACCGTTTATAAGCGATTACAAATAAGTATTCAAGCTATCGTTACAGTTTGAATACTGGTTATACCCACTAATTGAAACAAACTTATTTCACAATCGTGTATCCAAACTACTGTCAATGGCGCTGTGTAGCGGGTACAACGGTTATCCCAAGATAACCGGATCAAGCAACGTCGAGCGTGGCTGCTGCTTGGATGGGTGACCGCTGAGAGATCCAGTCCTTGCAAGCAGCCCGCCTGCCCGACAATTGGTGGTGGTTCGTAAGTCACCTTTAAGCCGTTGGTCCCCAGGTTAAGTGTTAGAGAGGGCTTCTTAGCCCTCCACCTGGTAGAATAAGACATCTTTACTGTACTTGTTTTTACAAATGAGGGGAACTGGCGCGACACTGACACTGGACTCTCGACTTCTGTTCTCAGTTTGGCGGAAGCTATTATATTGAGTCACACGTAATTATCATTATAATAATATAAGAACAATGAGAGCCACAAGTATTGGAATTTAGGTCATTATTTCCAATTTGGCTAATAACAGTACTAACGTGTATTAACTATATTTAACACAAACACATCAGAAGAGTTGCATACAACTTTGTACAATAGTGCACTTATTTATTACTTTAAATGTGACTTTATAATATGTGTGGCTTTCTTGCACTAGATAACTAAATATCCGTTTCACATAAAATTAGAACATAGGCGACACTGCACATCCGCCCAGTGCACATCCGCCCTATTTATATATATATATATATATATATATATATATGTGGCATAGTGGACAAAGTCTATATAAATATACTATATATATATATATATAATTATATACTATATAATATATATATATATATATAGACTATATATATATATATATATAGACTATATATATATATATATATATATATATATATATATATATATATATATAGTATATTTATATAGACTTTGTCCACTATGCCACTGGAAATATCTCACACCAGAAATACATCGTCCGATCCTTGCTATTAACAACCATCCCTTCTACTTGTGATGGGATAACCGAATGGATTTTATAACCGACTAACCAGTCAGTTATTTTTGTCGTTAATCGGTTATTTTAGTCGAATGAATAACCGATTACCTTTTTAATTCAATCCACATTTTAGGGATGGGGTGGTGGGGGAATGAACCATTCCTGTTGAGACAGGTACGCGGCGCGGCGCGGCCAATTTATTCACGGCCGTACTTAGCTTTGGCGAGCCCTGGTAAAGATATTCGGTCGGGCCCCGTCGTGTCCCCCCACCAGACACAGTCCCTTCATATAGACGTGTGACTGGCTCCGGAAGAAATTGTACGAAAACCCGGTCTGAGTTCGGACCTGAATATACAATCAAAAAATTCCAAGCAAACCCGCACTGGCAGAACCGTAATTGAAAACGAAATACTGTAATTGTATTATTACTTTTTTCTGTGCATACGTTATAGTCATAACATTTTAAAATGTTATATTATCATATATCATTTATAACACTACAAGATAATTACCGTTCAAATTGCAAAATTATAATTTATTTTAATTACGAATCACCAAAGTTAACCGAAAGTTAATCGCTAAAGAACGATATTTCAGTAATAAAAATAACTTATTATAATAAACGAGCAATTCAAGTATAGACTGTCTGCACAACCAGTTAACTTGCAGAAAATTATTCGGTAGAAAAACTAATCTAAAGACTAATTTAAAATAACCGATCAGAATCAACGATTAATTCAAGTACAGACTAAGTCTGCACAATCACTTAACCCTTGACTGGTATAGTGCATTTCGTGGAACACAACTGGTACAGTGGGGTCTTTCAAGACCCCAATACAAGAACTGGTATAAAAAGATTTTGTAAGATCATATTAGTACCAAAATTAGTTTCTTTTAATTAATATATTGTTAGTTATATACCAAGACGACAATTGCAGAAAAATAAATGTATACTTATATTATTTTTAAAGTTTTTTAAAACGAACACAAAAATCCTCTTGTTTTGGTAGCTATCTGAAAAACGGGCTAACCCAGCAAAAGTATTGTTAAATTCTTCATTTTATTACTTTTTCTCTACTGAATAGATCTCGGGAAACTACATGAAACAAGAAAATAGCTGTTATCTTTAATTTCATTAAACCAACGTTAATGTTTGAAGTCATATTTCATGTAGCTAAATTTCAAAAATGCTTATGTTTTGTATTTATATTTTACTTGTAATTACAACTAAGTTTACTTACTCGTCACAACAGTTGTTGCAGATAATTACAAACTAAGAATGCTCTTTACACACTGTTTTATCGCAGTGTTTACAATTTAATTTTTTTATCATTTTTCCTCGGGCAGAGTTCATAGCGCTTTCGTTTGGCTGGTTCTTTCTTTTTAGGTTCAGTTTCAACCATCTCTATGTCAGCTACTGCAGAAGAAACAGGTCTGTTTTTATCTGGCAAAAACTCAGGTGGGATTTCTCGCTTATTTTGTCTCATGGTTCCGACATAAGTTAGACCAATCGCTCGAAGTTCCTCAACTAGTTCTATTGATGAGAACCAGTTATCTCCTGTAACATTTCTGTTTGTGTTTTGTATTGAAGACACCAATGTTAAGACATTTCTTGTAGGTGCAGAAAGCTTTCTAGGATTTGGAGCATTATCTTTCCCACAGTACACAAAGGAGTCAATCAAGTAGCCTGTGCGAGCATCGCATAGACACATGACCTTTAGGCCATATTTTTTGGGTTTGTTCGTGAGGTACATCCTATATTTGAACTTCCCTCGAAACGGAATCATATGCTCATCTACTGTGCTGTATTCTCCACAAGCATAGTTTTGAGTCCAGTTTGACATAAAAGAATTATATATTCCAGAAATTGGAGCTAATTTATCTTCAGCTGCCTTTCGGTCATCTCTGGTTGTTCCATCATCAAAACGTTGAGATATTAGTAGTAACAAAAATCTTTTGAGAGACATTATTGCACGAAATATGTCCCTAGTTGTACCATCAGAGGCAAACAGAGATGAGGCATTCTCGTGGCCAGATTTGAAAACTCCAGATAAAATGAGAAGACCAAGAAAGGCTTTCAATTCATTCA
This sequence comes from Homalodisca vitripennis, assembly GCF_021130785.1. Classification (NCBI taxonomy): domain Eukaryota; kingdom Metazoa; phylum Arthropoda; class Insecta; order Hemiptera; family Cicadellidae; genus Homalodisca; species Homalodisca vitripennis. The sequence continues at coordinate 104,289,423 of NC_060215.1, forward strand.
TATCCACGTGGCCTGCGAAATATGGTAAACCCTTATATCTAAAGCTTAAATTTGTAATTTTTTGGTTTGTATGTTCTAGAACATTACAAACAATGTCTTCTGTAAATAAAGAGACCAAGCATCTATCGGCAATTGGGGTCTATTAGTTTTCGCAGGTCCTACAACTTGAGGTATGTGCAGAATATTTTCTCTGCGGGTACGACTTGGTGCAGGGGGATTCTTAGCTCACTTATACCTATTTTTCCATAGAAATACGTTTCTGAATTACGTACTTGTACTTCCCCTTCCTCTAAATTTTCGTCTTCACTATTATTATCTGAATCGTTTGATAATCCGAACTCACTTCCAGTTTCATGATTACTATCAATTACTTCGCCTTTAGACAAATCGCTCCCACCACTACTCTTCCGCATTCCAATCAACTCATCTTCCGGTCCCAACCTATGTTTTGTTTCTCGACCATATCGGCTGATGACTCGATATACCCAGCTTCTAAATAGTCCTTAATATTTTGCGCACTTGTTTTCCAACAACCCAATCCGTTTTGGAAGTTCTTAATCAATATATATATACACACAAAAATTATAATTTAAATTATTTTGTAGAATTTTTTAGTAGCTTGAAACCCATTTGAGGTTCAAGATTTTGAAGGTCGGAATAAAAATACTTAATGAGTAGCCCATCTCGTGGTAGCATATGGTTCACTGCTTTTCCCTACCGAATACCGATACCTTCGGTAGAATCAAAACTGAAAATTATTTCACTACTTTCAAGACAAATTTAGGATTTTTAAAGCATTTTAAAACCTAGAAGACGACAGCCATGCCATAAATTGTTTACTATAATTTGTTTTTCTAAAGAAGATCCCTCACGGAGCTGGGTCTAGACGACCTCTATTACAAGCTAAACATATTATTTCAAACTTCTACCACATAAAAGTATACACCTATAACACTTTGGAAAATTGTTTACTGATTGGGTTGTATTCACACATGTATTCGAGGAAAAGAAAAATATTTTGATTGTTATTGAGGATTGTGATAACCAAAAAAAGTTTTCTGTTTAAAATATAACTTAAGCTTTCTTCACGTTAAATTATCATTATTCCTTATTCTTATTCTGCATTTTGTGTGTGTCTTTTGAAGAACGACGTACAAAAAATTTAGAGTTAATAATTAAAGGCGTAATTATTTTTGTTGAAAACCCTTACATAATCGGTTATCAGTTATTATTTTTAGATTTATAAAATACTGTATGATATTATATGTTCTGCATGTGAATACAGATTTGGATTTGTCCTCATTAAACTTGAATTTATTTATAAATCAACTATCTGTTACCTTCGGCCGTAGCCTACTTTGTCGAAGCACTTATAATATTTGAATGTTGAATTTAGCTCAAATTCACATTACTTTTATTGCAGTGTGAAGTATTTGACGCTGTCTCAGACTTCACTCCTGGAATGAGATCCAAAGAAAGTCGGCAACTACGAAGCTCAAAACGAAGCTTTAAAACCTTTTCGACATCAGAGACACCTATAAATAGAAGAAGTGGTGTTCTCATTATCTCATCATATGCACAGCTGAGTGCACCACGATGTTTTGACGTGGTCTCTAAGCATGATAGAAAGAGTTTGTTCCATTTGAATTTAGAATTTCTTTGGATCTCTTCAGACGAACGAGATACTAGGAGTCAAGTCTGAGATAACAGATGCTGCAATTAAAGGAAAGTGAACTGTAGTTATTTATCATTCAAATTGAATACACGCTTTCTACCACAGCTACGTTATGTTTAGGTTCTACCACAGCCCTGTACTGCCGATGTAAGTGCGAGTTGGTCCGGGGCAGGGACGTCCATCAATACGGGACAAGAGGCAGGGACAACCTATGTTAGAACATTGATTTTAGGTTATCAATTGAACGCCGACTAATACCTATATAAGTATGGAAGAAAAGTTGAAAAAATAACTTCCGGTCGGATAATACACCGGAAAAACTCTACTAATAAGAAGTTCCGACTACTTTGGATTTCACTGACTGGGGTATTATTTCATTTTCCTTCGTATATTCCGATCGGAAGTGATTATTTTTGTTTTTTTTTCTCGATAATTATATATTTATTAGTCAGCGTTGAATTAATCTCTAAAATCAATGTCCTAACATAATTACTACTTTTACCTCAACCACTCAACCAGTGAAATCCAAAATCATCAAAACGAATCAGTAGAGAGCTTTTTTCGGTATTTACCGACCGGAAGTGATTTTTTCTCGATAATTATATAGGTGGTCGAGTACAGTTTAATGATAAGAAAAAAATCGTCGTCCTAACTCAATCAAAAATACCACGTTTACCTCAATAACCGAAGTTCGAAGTAGGTAAAGTTCTAATCATTAGAGTTTTTCAGGTGTATTTTATTTCCGACCGAAAGTGATTTTTGTTGCTCTGTTTTGTACTTTTTCTTTCTTGTCCAGTAAATCCAACATCACTTTGGTACGTTCTACTCGACCAGAATCTAACTTCGTAAAGTTTCTGTAGCTATACAAGAGAATTTGTGGTACTAGAGTTGCTGTGAGAGTTTAATTTGTCTATTACATCTTTCCACTTTCTATAAGGCGTAGTTACTAAAGTTCCATATTTTTTGTATTTACCTTTTACCAGTGAATTCATTGGCAAATAACACACAAAACGTCCCCCGGATCCCCCGGTTTCGGACCCCCCCCGAACGAAATTTCTGGCTACGCTACTGCAACTCGCCTATCTCTTCCGAGGGATGGTTCACACATTGGGAAGGGTTTACTTAATTTCGTCAGCTGGCCGGGCGAACCGCGCAAGGGCCACGTATAAGGGTAAACGGACTGTAGGCCCACGTCGTAAAACTGTCGGGACCATTTCAGCGCAGGAAGCTCGCTATCTCGGCCCACCTGCCACACGTGTCCAGTCTAACAATGACTCACAAGTCACAACTAGTCTAATTCTGAAAACATCACTTTCGTAACAACGAAATTTTAAGATAAAGTTTAAAAATGCTATTTTAAATAGGAGATTGTATGTATAGCCATTAAAAAGGTTTGGTGAGGAAAAATAAATAGTTACAAATGCGTATTATACTGAGTATATTATTTTTTTATTGCTCCGCTTAAATCTATGATATTATATAACCAGACTTAAGAAACAACAAAAAGTTTACATAATACGAACTTAAATTCAAGTCTCTAGCATCCAAAATAAATTAAGAAGAAGATGAATGATTTATTTCAATGCGTAATAGGCTACAATATTAAACTATGTACAACTCAGTAGCTTCAAACATAATTATATACATATAGTACAATAATACAAGAAACAAGTTGTCATAATCCTAATATTATTATAAATGCGAAAGTAAGTTTGTTTGTTACGCTTTCACGCTAAAACCATTCTATCTGTTGTATTGAAATTTTACATGGACATTCCTAGAAAAAACATAAGCCTATTCTTATTTTGGAAATCCTTTCGGGCTACGCCCCGCTGGTCTTTCAAAAGTTCTGTACTGTGGGCTCCAAGAGCCGGATAAATGCATTCAACTGCTATTTTTAAACATCGTATTATGTCAGCCATAAAATTACTTAGGGTTTTTTTAACAATTTATTATTTATTTGAGGTTTTTTTACTCTAATTGTTTCAACAGAAAACCAGTTATAATTTAAATATTATCGGTAGTTTTTAAATAAATACGTTATGATCTTAATTTTGTTTTTACAGAAACAATCTTTAAACATCCGTCATCTAATATATACAACTAGAGTTGAGGCGTAATAGTTCAATTTATAGAGGACTTAATAAGCCTTTAGCATCTCAGTCACAACAAATTCTTTTTAAACGATATCCTACTTTGTTAAATAGTTATAGTAAAGTAAATTACACTCATACACAACAATAACTCAGTTACTAAACACTAATGTATAACGGTATACAACTGTTGTAATTAAATAAGTAATTGTTATATATAAAAAAAAACATTACAGGGTTAGAGTTTACACGCAACATTTCAGCTCTGTTGGCTAGTGGAAAGAGGTTAAATATAAGCAATGTATTTTTGCGTCATGACGATACAAACACAGAGATAGTTTGCATACTAGTTGTGGGCATTGAATATACATTCATACGAAATTGTAACGCTATTATGTCTCAAACCACTTCGGCACTATCAACATGTTTAAGGAGAGATCTAAATAGACATAGATAATAAACAAAGTGAAGTAATAAATACATTTCTCAATAGGTTTCCTTCCTTGCTCTTTTCATTTTAAACCAAACCACGTGTCGCGTAACTTATAATATAATATTTGATTAAGAAATGAATATATGAAGCATATTGCAGTATACAAATTGTCTACGAGAATAAATAATAAAGTTTATAAGTTTGGACTAGAATCTTGAAGATGCAGGTGCTGCACGAGCCGCAGGAGCTGCACGCGGTTAACAGGACATGAAAGGCGGCGCGGCGGAACATTCTTTAAAATACAATAAATTTTAACCGTTAACCTACGCCTGTACGCGGTGAGCGTGACAGGACTCTGTAATCACAGCCCCCGGGCAGGCCTGACACAGGCACAATATTCATAGCCGCCATATGATTGTACTTGATATATATTCTTAAGTAAAATCTGGAAACACTGTTCGCCGCTAAATACACATACACGGCTGCCGAATTACGCAATATACGCTTGTGCTGAATGATGACAAATTCTTACGGCAGTAACATGACGTAATTATTGATTTTCTTACTTCCAATTATGGTACTGATCTGATATCGTTGCTATATCATTAATTTAGAATTTTAGAACAATATACTCCTAAATATCCCAAGAGATGTCTCTTACAATTTTTGAATAAGATATTGTTATTGTCATTATTTTCTTTTATAGTAATTGGTTAAAGTGGAGAGAGCTTAAAATTTAAAACACAAAACCAATCTTCTTTAGAAAAGCAGTCTATAGGCTACTAAAAGAATTGGGCTGGTAATAGATAAATGCAGTTTTTAAACTGCAAAAATATGATGTAATATGTAATCAAGAAGTACAACAAACTTATGTGTATAGAGATAACTAAAATGCGGCTGCAATTTCATTGTCTTATCTAATACACCGTCGTGAGTACGGTGGGCTCTCAACGACTTCAACGTAGGGAGCAATGCAGGATAGCGATGGTCACTCTGCCCCAATGTTATTGTTGTTCTCTACTCTCCTGATACTTGAGACGTTCATCGCTGACATTTTCAGACACTGTTACGTCATATCGCCCTCTCTCATCGCCCTCTCCCTAAGCAGCTGTGAGGGAAGGATCATCCAATTCTCTTGCCAACCTCTGTGCGCCTGATACTACTCTTTCCTTGTATTACTTTGGAGGGGGGAGGTTGCGTAAACCACGCCCCCACCGCCATTCTGCCGTCTGATTTGTACTTGGTGTTTTCCAATAGAAAAATTTTGTCGCTTGTCCTTTTGGTCGCTTGTCGGCCTCCGTTACTAAGCCTTCCCGCTAGAGCGTATTTTACCGGTCATCGTGTTGACTGAACAAAATGAACGACTGGATGTAATGACCAAGTGAACGAAAGGATCTGCTTGCAAAAATGTGTCCGGATAGAGGAAGGAACAACATATTTTACAGTGAATGGATATATATATATATAACAATAAATATATTGTTTCAGGAATCTAGTAAATGTAAATATATATTATTAAAACTGATTGAAAAAAATTTTTTATGTTACTATATACATTACTAAATATTTTAAATGTTAATACTTATGAACAATGGACACGGTTGATTGATATGCCTTTGATTTATAATAAGATTATTTCTCTACAAATGTTTCAATAAATTACTAAACATCCAACAGACATATTGCTCGTTTGAAAATAATTTATTTTTATAAATGACACATTTTATACATTTAACCGATTAAGTTCTTACCACTTTTCATAATACCCAGCCTGACTACAAGTTTTAACGATTCATTAAAATAATATTACGCATACTACTGCACAGAACGCCTCCTTTCAGATCGACCCTGAACATCGCACCTATATCGACCATGTGTTACCACATGATAACCTTTTAAATGCTAATTGGCAATCAATTTTTAACAGCACTAATGTTAATGTTTTTACATCACAACTTCAGAATATTATGACAATTTCAATAGACAATCGAATAAATTTAAAACGAGGTCAAAAAAAGCTAAAACCATGGATTACTTCAGATTTAGTCCATGCTATAAGAAAAAGAGATAAATTACGTAAATTAGTGAAAAAGCAACCATTTAATGTGGAGCTTAAAACCCGCTATGTCAATTGCAGGATCATTTTAAGCAGAAATTTAAAGCAACTAAAAAATATTATTTTTGTGATAAATTCGACCAAGCTAATGGGGATTTAAATATGTTTTGGGGGGTTTTAATTAAATTGAGTGGTAGAGGGGTTAACAAAGTTTCTTCCCTAAATAAATATTTGCCAAATACCAAATTATTCAATGACAAAATTAAGCTTGAAGTAGCTACAGAATGTAATAAATTCTTTACTAATGTGGGTCAGAACTTGGCGAACTCTAATGGCTCAAATATAAAAATTTTTTTCGAAGACAGGTCTTATAGGCTTCATTCGACCTTTAACTTACGCACTGTTACAAGAGGTTATACGTTACGTATCCAGTTTGAGAGGAAATTTCGCTCTTGGGCACGATTCAATACCTGCAAGTATATTTAAAAAAAATCACAACACATTCATTTTTTGACAAATAAAATCCGCAAGTACATTTTTGCCTTCAGACAATTACGAGAAGTACTCACAGATAAGGAAATTAAAGTGGTCTATTTTGCTTTCGTTCAATCCCAACTTTCATTTGGTATTATAGTCCTTGGTGCTGCTTTCAAAACTATTCTTGAGCCATTAATTTTTGAACATATTCTTTAGAATTAATTTTCTTCGAGGAAGAACTAATGACTATAAGAAATTTGTTAATCAAAACCATTCTTATTTACTTATACATTAATTTTCATACTATTGTAGCGTTGAGAACTTGTACTCATAACGCACGGTACTCGCAACAAGTCGTCATTACAGTTTCTATATAAAAAAAAAACATTCAGTGTAAAAAATGTTTATTATATTTCTCAAGTTTTGTACCGTAACGTGTGTTTGAGTTACAACTTCGCTTCTGTGTTGCAATTACCTAATCTTTACTGGATTAAAGGATGGGTTACTATTGTTAGATGGCGAAGAAGTATATAGACTTATAGTCCCTTGTCATCGCTGAACTTCTAACCCTTCCTCGCTATTTATTGTTATTCGGTCTGTCCTTCACTATAATTACCATAATTAATACTTCATACGACAGTGCAGCAAAACTAGATTTATACTCGGTTACGTATCATTATCAATGTGACTCATCAATTGCCTGCGTGGTCACTGTTGTCATTGCCATCCAGCCGGATTAAAAATAAATTCTAAAACCATTAATAATATCAAAAATTACTAAACTACTATTTTTACTTATAAAATCATTTGTTCTATTATTAGTTTTGAGTTCCAATATTCACGACCAGAGCCTACGCACAGGTCCTAGGCTCATCCCGGTTATAGCCTTTTCTTATTTCAAATTTTAATTGAATTAAATAGAATTAATGCAAGGTTTATTATAATAATAAATAATTAACTACTTATAAGTACCGTATTGTTACACTCTGATACATGATTTCAGACATTGTATATATTTGCTAACGTTTGTTGCTAAACGTGTATATGTGTTTTATTGTTCTATTTTTAAGAAAATAAACTATTTTCATTTCATTTTTCATTTCACCTGATTTGGAAAAAAGTATCACATTTATTCAGTTGCCAGGCCAAATTGAACAAAACTTTCAAAGTAAACGGGTCTTTTGAAACACTCCGATCCGGATCACTCGTTCACCTGACTGACTCGTTCGAATTGAACGGTCCAAGTAAGTAACTGCAGTATATAAACAATATGGCGCGAGCAAGACAAGATTTAAACAGCTGATAAGAAGATGCTCCGCCCACTCGCCACTCCCCCCCGCCGGAGGGGGGCCCCTCCTGCGCTGTGCTGCTCAAATATTTGCTTCTGCGCAGGTTTCTTTATTAGCGGTTCACCTATAGTTTTTTATCGTTCAAAATTCATCAGCCATCTTGTTTATAGAGAGGTAGCAGAAACCTTCGTGTCATATTGCGTATGTAAGTAAACTAAATGTTATTTTCAATATTATTCTATAGTATATCATCTTTAGTATCGTTTGACTGAAAATATCTGGTGCATGTAGGCCTATTAATTATATTATTAATATTATTGTGTTATTCTATTCCATTCATACTAGATTAGTGTCTATACCCACAATAAAAACTACATAGGCTGTAGTCTATTGTCTCTTAAGTAGATGTCAGCAGTGTATCCAGCCTATTATTGTACAGACGTGAAACCGAACCTCATAAAAATAACAGCCTATTAAGTAGTACATTTTTGAAAAAATAATATTTTGGTATAAATTAGTATTATTTCACTATTATTTTTTGTAAACTAATCAAAAATAGGCTAACAATAACTTACTGTTATGTAAATATTCCACACTAGTCTACCTATGTGTGGCTGTGGTTTGTTTAATTATAATATTTTAACTATAGTTGTTCAATGGAAAGCTGATGAAAAAAATCAGCAAACCATAACTTGTATGCTTACCTGTACTGTACATGACTATAACATATTATATTTAACCAAACCAACAGCCACACATAGGTAGGCTAGTGTGGAGTATTTACATAACAGTTATTGTTTGCCTATTTCGGATTAGTTTACGCAAAATAACAGTAGTAAAAGAATAGTAATTTATATACAGTAATAATAGACTTTTACTATTGCTGTGTATAGTAAACTAATAAAAATCAATAAATTTATTTAACGCAGATTAAAAATGTATTTGGGATAATAACTATATCATGCACACCTTAAAGTAGCCTACGCGTGCATGACAGTTATGATTTGATGGGTGAATATTTTCTATTTTTATTTTTAGTTAACTAATCTAAACTTATATAAATATAAGTTTTACACATTCGCTCAAAACTAGAATGCCCATACATCTTTTATGCATGTTCTCCATTCAATTATTTCTCTCGCTAAAGGCCTAAAATAAGATCAAATACCACTATTCGTTCAAGTAGTACTGACTTTTATATGTATAAATTCGAGTTATTTCATTGGTGATTATAAAAATTGTGTCGCTCCGACTTCATGACCCGAAGCACTTAAAATCTAATTACTCAAAAATGGATTAATAAATGGGAATATTTTCCAGCCCGGCTATCATCACTAACAATACAAGCATTTTAGATCCACGTGCGACTCTAAGTGCATTGTTGTTGGTGGTAATGGGGTTCTAGTGGGCTCTCTGTCTTTAAAATATCCGGTGAGTTATTAACACATCTGTAACTTCACCTTCTATAATTTGTGGCATTGCGCAGTTTAGTGATGAATTATTGTGTAGCACGTTTTACTGTTAATCATTGTGTTATTAAGTATTTATAAATTATTTATTTTATTGTTTACAGCTTAATTTAAGATTAAATATGTGTGACATAGTGAAATCTACAATTAAAGGTTAAGTCACTCATAGCCAAGTTTGTGAAATCTGTGTTCAATTCTTCTCACTGTGCAATATCGTCACTAAGAGTCTCAAAATTCTAAGACTCAAGGACTACTTACAGTTTTGGTATTTCTTTACGCAGGACATAGAAAGGTATCGCTTTACTAAGGACTTAGAATCCTCTCATCCCTACAGACTGGCATACAGAAAATTAAGATTTTCTTATAAAAGTGTAATAAGGAAGTCTGTCGGATCAACTCCTGAGTGGGATCTCTAAATCAGCAAATAAGTCAAAAACCATTTGGAGTCGTATTAATGACGCAAGCCTTCCAGAAGAAACAAAATACTATTGTCCCCAATTTGCTTGATTCTGATGGTAATGAAGTACGGATCCTATCAGGGTTACCAAAATGTTTAACGACTTATTTTCGACTATTGGTCAATACAATGACACCGGTGGTGAATTTGTTCTTGGCCTAAGTGAGTCAATACAATCTAATATACTACAATCTGTAATCAAGTTATTCTTATACCCCGCCACAGAGCAAAAAATATCACACGTGATACTCTCTTAAAACCTATACCTTCTTGCAGACAATAGACAATAGACAATATTCTTCGTTTGCAATTTCTTTAAGAAATACAATGGCGTCAACATGTGGTAATCTTGCTTTACAATATAATGTATCTATTTATTTATTAATTTTGTGTAATGTTTTGTCATCTTATAAAAGGTAAAAAAACTCCTTGGTCGAGTATAAGGGTTGCTCCACTAGCCAGTTCTGAAGTTCATTTTTTAACTGGTTTCCTCTCTTGTCCTTAAGGTTTTGTGGCAATGAGTTCATGATTTTGCGGCGAATGTATGAAGGTTTTTTGCTAAATGTCGTGTGGTGAATAGGAAGACTGTAGTCGGCTGCTCTCCTAGTGTTGTATGAATGTATGTCTTCATTTCTTGGAAGGTCCAGCTGATTGGTGTAGATGACAACTGCAAGTATGTAGAGTGATGTGATGGTTAAGATCTTAAGTGACTTGAACGCTTCTCTGCAGCTATCTGTAGGGCCTAGGCCTGCAAGTGTTCTAATAGCTTTTTTCTGGAGGATCAGGATTTTGAAATTGTTGTTGCATTGAAGCTCTATGAAATGAATACCCCATCAAAGCCAAATTGATAATTTATTTTTGGATGGTTACCTAAAAGCAGTTTTCCCGTCTTAAGATCAATTACATCGTAACTGAATTTCGAAGCAGCCAGCTTCTTCTTAATTTGGTCCAACGTGCTGTTGTTTAGTGTGTTATTTTTGTAGAATTGGGAGAATTTTTGAAGAAGTGTGTATTCTACAGTTTTCCACAGTGTTTTTTGTTCTTCCATTGCAGCCACTGCAAAGCTTTGTACCATTGATTCTTCTCCTGTTGTAGTTGAGTGTAGAGCAGGGGTTACAGTCTCATTGCTTCTCCAGACATTGTAAATACCTGTCTTAGGTGCCAAACAGGATATTGTAAGTTGTGAATTGTATTGATTCTCAAGTATTCTGTCCAAAGATTTTTTAATTGTTTTGTCAATGGTATAGAATCTGAATCTATGTAAGTATGCATTGCAGGAGAATTGTTGAAAGACTTGAAGGATATCCGCAACACTGGTGATACCTAGTTGGAGCGAGCAAAGCATGTCACTTACATCCAACGAGAAAAGTACTGGGTATTTGATGCATTCGTTGATAGTTTCGTTAAATTTGAAAAGTTTTTCTTTCCAGTTGTTTTGCTCTGATGAGTAACATATTACAAAGTAGATCTTCTCTTTATCTAAAAATGTCACAAAGCTATTGTATGAGAGTTTGTGTTCATTCATCCTTTTAAAAATATCCTCCGCTGTTTCTGAGGTTAATTTCAAGGAGCATTTTGTTTTTCTATGTCAAAGAACCCAATCTCACACAATTTAGGTCTATCATCATCATTGCAAAGAGTTGTAGATATTAGTGGTGTTTCATCTGGAATGAAGCCGAACAGTTTTAGATTTCCAATCACTGGTATATCTTGAGGTTCAATGGTGGAGATGCGACCGGTATTAGAGTTAACTGCTACAGCTCTAATAATTCTCCTGCTCATGCTTCTTGTCTGAGTGATTTCATTGTCCTCATCATCGCTAAGTTCTTGAGGAGAGGCATCTCTTGCAGCCTCGCTATCAAGTAGTAAAATGTGAAGGTCGCCGTCGCTTTTCGGAGTTGAACTCTTCAAACTCGTTGAGGTATTTGCTAGCTCGTTTTCATTGTCTATGTTAGTAATGTTAAACATGTTTTTTGAGTTATCTCTTTTTCAACGGTAACATGTTTTTTCCTGTTTTGCTTAATTGCTTTAGTATTTTCTGTATTTTTAATTTGACTTTGGGAAGCAATATTTCTTTCCAATAGTACAATTTTTTGCTCCATAGCTCGTTGTTTTTCTTTTAATTCCTTAAGGTCACAAAGAAAAGTTGGTGACATCCAAGTGGTTGTAGATTGAACTTTAAAAGGTTCTTTTATTTCACTGGTAGGGCAAGGTCTGTCCGCAATCTTGTGTTGAGGGGTTGTTTCTTTTTCCAGGAGTTTGGATTTCAAATTGTCAATGTCTTTGATATATCCTTCCATGATATGTAATTGTTTCTTATCATGCTCTTCAAAAATGTCTTGCATTTCTTGGAAGTGTTGCTTTTCCTTCTCCTAGTTGTTTTTCCCTTTCTTCTAGTTTTTGTAGTAATGATTCAATCCTCCGTAAATATGTTTCTTCTTCTTTTTGAACCTCTTCTATTTTGGCTTCCAAATTCACTATGTTTACCATAAGTTTGCTATTTTCTTTTTGCAAAAACTTATCCTCCTCTTCTAGTGACAGTCCTATTCTAGCGGCCATAGCCAGCTTCTCATCTTCTGCTTCAGGTTTTGCAAGTGATAAGCTGGTTTCAAGTTCTTTTAAGGAATTATTTAACCTAGATCTGAAGTGGTATGATTTAAGAGTTACTATCTCATCATGAGCTTGCAACATTGTTTCTTCTAAATCTGGTGTGGTATGAACTTTTTGTGAAACAATTTTATTACAAGAAGGCTGTGATACATTTTGTTGTGTTATTGATGAAGTAGGTGATGTTAAGGTGCCACAGGCATTGCACGTCCAGGTTGTTATTTCATCGTGTTTTATCATTTCATTCTAAGTCTTATCTTTTATGTTAATACAGCCATTATGGTACCACAGTTTACAGGGTCCAGTGCAATAAATGCCAGAGTATTTTACCCCAATACTACATACTCCACAAGGGTATTTCGAGGTTGCCTTTTTTGGTTTAACCATGGTTGTCAATGAAAGATGGACAGTTTGTGTGAAGTGTTTGGCTGGTTCACTATGTCAATGAATAAAAATGGACAGTTTTTTATGGAGTGTTTGGCTGGTTCACTGTGTCAGTGGATAAAAATGGACAGTTTTTTATAAAGTGTTTGGCTGGTTCACTATGTCATTGAAAAAAGATGGACAGTTTTTTATGAAGTGTTTGGCTGGTTCACTGTGTCAAATGAATAAAGATGGACAGTTTTTTATGGGGTGTTTGACTGTTTCACTATGTCTGTATACAGGGTGAGTCAGAAATATGGTAAAATATTTTAAGACGTGATTGTAGAGCTAAAAATAAGAAAAAAATGTTATATAAAGGTATGAAATTTGCCAAAAATCTAATAACAAAAATACCGTCTTAAATGTTTGATGTTCAATAACATTGTTAAATGACCAATAAACAAATTGGTTTTCTTAATACAGATTGTAGAGAATTTAATTCTGAAAACAACCATAATAAGCAAAGTTAATTAAATGTGTAAAAAATTTATGAAATTGACTCCTTACATATTAGACTCCACAGCAAACTTGTGCTGTTTTATAATAAGGAATGAGTATCTGATTGGTAACAGCTGGTGAAAAACAAACATATTTTTACTTTAAAATTTTATTTTTAAATACAATAAACATATCTACAATTGCTTTAAGTCTCATCGGAAGATTAAAGATGATGCTCAAAATGACCTCCGTTGTTTAAAATGCACGTGTTCAGGCGTCTTCTCATCGAGTTTCGGACCCGTTCAAAAACTCCAGGTGTCTGCTCAATGGTTTATATTCCATTATAAATGTTTAATCGGAGTTCTTCGATGGTATCTATTGGGGAAGAGTAAACTAATGTTTTTAAATGTACCCAAAGGTAAATGTCCAAAGGATTTGAGTCTGGTGATCTTGCTGGCCATGAAACTGGTCCACCTCAGCCTATCCGTTGATTTGTGAAACTCTCATTTAGGTGTCCATGAACAGCCAGAGAGTAGTGCGCAGGTGCCCCGTCATGCATAAACCACATGTTTTGGCACAAATGCAGAGGTACATCATCAAGCAGGTTAGGTACCTCGTCTCTTAAAAAGTTTAAAAATACACCACGCCATTAACCCTGGGAGGAAGCACGAGTACGACTAAATGATCTGCTAAGATTCCAGCCCAAACATTTACTGAAAACTGATGTGGGAGATTAGGTTTGATAGCATGATTTATGTCTGCCCAAGTGCGGTTGTTATAGAAGTTAATGATAGCTGTTCTTGTAAAGTGAGCCTCATCGGTATACAAAATTGTATTTCAAAAGTTTGGATCAGCACATTTTCCAAAGAATCCATCGACAAAAAGCAACACGGGGAGCGTAGTCTTGTGGCAAAAGAGTTTGGACATGCTGGAAGTGGTATGGGTGTAACTAGTACTCGTGTAGTATTCTTCAAATACTAAAATGCAATACTCATTCCTTATTATAAAACAGCACAAGTTTGCTGTGGAGCGTAATACGTGAGGAGTCAATTTCATAACTTTTTTACACATTTAGTTAACTTTGCTTATAATGGTTATTTTCAGAATTAAATTCTCTACAATTTGTATTAGGAAAATCAATTTGTTTATTGGTCATTTAACAATGTTATTGGACATCAAACATTTAAGGCGGTATTTTTGTTATTAGATTTTTGGAAAATTTCATACTTTTTCTCAAAAACTGTTCACACTACAACCTCTAGAGTGATTTTATTTGATTTTTCAGGTGATTTTGCACATAAATCCACCGTATTTGAGTTAAAAAGTAAGAACAAAACATTTCAGAATCACTTAATTTCACCAGGTGAACTGAAAACAAAGCAAAATCTTACGTCAGCCAGTACTCTCTAATGGAGCGTTTCCGGACCTACCTTTATATAACATTTTTTTCTTACTTTTAGCTCTACAATAACGTCTTAAAATATTTTACCATATTTCTGACTCACCCTGTATAGAAGATGAGCAGTTTTAAAGGTATTGACTGGCTTATTGTTGTGCACAGAAAGGTTAAAAAAATTTGATGTTGTTTAGTGTTGTTTATTACAAATTTAACAGTTCTGACCAAAATTGTCAGTAATATTCATGAAGCACTCAGGAAGCATTTAGAGTTTCAGCGAACTGTGCACCAAGCATCAGTCAGCCAGTCTGGCAGCTATGTTGCCTGAGGTCAGATGCACTGTCAGCTGCTCCAGGTAATGGCACACTGACCTAGGTGTCTGGATGTCTGTGTTCACAGCTGCTTTACTTGGTGTCACTTTGCTCGTTGAAGTTCTACGTCACACTTTTTATTCAGTTCTATATGACGTCATAATTGTAGTTGCTTTACTACCAGCAAAAATATTAGTACTAATATTGATAGGCCTTGTTTATGATTTCTCATTTATTTGCTACCTCCAAAAATGAAATGTAATCACTTGAAAGTTTAGCTTCAAATATGAGTATTTTCTGATTAATTACTTTGTTTTATAAATTTTTTAATGGCTAAAAATGACTCACAGTAATTTCTGGTGAGTTATAGTCCGTAGGAAGTATTATGTAGTCACTATTTCCCACTTAAAACTAAACTTATTACTGGATCACTTCCACTGCAAGACTAGTCAGGTAGCCATCTTGATTGTTTCTTGTTTGTAGAAGTGATGGATTCTCGTCTAAGCTTTTCAGACAGATCCACGATTTGATTTCTTCCCCACTTCCTTGTTTGATTAATTTATCTTTTTCTGTGGATGAATTTCCTAATTCACTAAAACACGCTTTAGTCCACCCTCTGCACAATAAAGAAGTGAGGAACGTTTGTAGTAATTTCAGGCTGATCTTATTGGTTACAAAAAGGAAACTCAACCACTGACGCAGTCAACTCTGTTATTTCATTTTTGACATAGATTGTAGATTCAGGCAATTTGCTATAGGATTGTTTTTCGATTTGACGAAGGCCTTTGATATGGTTAATCACAATACTTGGCTAAAAAATTCATCCACTTGCATTAGAGGTATATCGTATTCAAGGAATTCATCTTAACTACAGGGGAGGACGCAATAAGTTCAGCTACCTTTTTTGGATAGCCATGACGGTCAATGATCAGCCTCATCAAAATCAAGTGAGGTAATAAAAGGAGTCCCATAGTTTGGTACTAGGACCAATTATGTTCATATTTTTTTAAAATGACCTCCCAAACTGCATTACTGGTCCCAATGCCAGAGTTTGTCTTTTTGCTGACGATATATCCTTTACAGTGAAAGCCCAAAATCGCTTAGACCTCATGACTCTGGCTTCTGGAGAAACACAAAAATATCTCAATGGTTTCAGCATTACTAGCTCGTAGCAAATACGAGAATACTTAAATGATTAATTTTTCTATCATGAGTTCTCAGGATTTGGAGCATGTTAAGTTACATTTGGGGGATGAAGAGTTTTCGTATAGTAACTCGTTCAAGTTTATTGGCATTCAGACTGATAGTAAAGTAAGCTTCCATGATCATATTGAAATTGTCTGTAAGAAACAGTCTGATGGATCAACTAATGGAGTGCATGTACCAATTTCAATGGGTGAGAGACTGCAATTCAGTGTCTGTATCAATTTTGATTCACATTTACCAAATACCATACACCTTTTTACCCTAACAAATAAACTGCCAGTTGCAATAGATTTTTTACATTTTTTACATCTTATGTGTCATGATTTCTGAGTATTAATATCCATGTAATGTATACATGTTTCAGATTTTAGTGCCAATTAATCGTCATGGCTGATAAATTTTCAAAAGAGGTGAGTACAACTTATCATTATTGCAGTCAATAAATCTAGTTTGAATTCTAATGTTGTTTGCCAGTGTAGTTTATTGATTAATTTTTACCTTATTATTAGTGCTCATGTTTTCAGGAAGTGACTGTTTCTCATCATTCTGGAGTGAGTTCAACTAACATATAATTTTTATTTGCCTCATTTGAAATAATTCTATGATTCATTGAATTATTCAGCCTATCTCAGCTTATGAACTGTCTGATACAAATCGACAGTCACTCAAGCTTGTTGAGTCACAGAGAACTGAATTGCATTTAGCTACATATAGCCTGGTACGTCGGCATATGCATGCAGCCTTGATATATTATTTTTATGCATTTTTATGCATATAACGCGGAAGCTTATATTATTCATGTAGTCTGCATGTTCATAAATACTAGTCATCCAGTATATGCATGAACATAGACTTCGAAGTCATTCTTTTACATGTTTGGTCCAAATTGTTAGTTTGGTTTATTAAAATCTATTGATATTTATATCTTTTGGGTAGTATTCTATTGTTGATTTTTAAACTGTCTTCATTATTACTCATCAATACAATCATAAAATCACATCCTACTAAATCAACTTAGACCGAGGATTACTGTTGTACTTTAACAAAACAGTAGGCGGTGGATTGAGTAGCTGCCAGTATTTTGTGTTGAAATCAATATTGCAATATAAGTTTCTATTCTCTTAAGTCCTCGTTATATAAAAGTTTGGGTCTCTACAAGTAATGGCTCATGCATGTGTTGTTTGTATGAGAAATGTCCTTGACACAGAGCAGGGTGTTCAGTGTGATGGCTGTTGCGTTACCTTGTTTCATATGGACTGCATTAGGATGCCTAAATCTGAATATGATCAAATATCTAAATATTACAATATTAATTAGTTTTGCAACAGAGTTGGCTGTAAAGATGTACAGCCTAGTACATTAGAGGATACATTAACAAAGGTAATTGCTGATCTCTCCGAAGTAAGAACCTTAGTTTCAAAGTGTAACAGGATTGATGGCATTGTAGAGGGAGTTGAGAATATTAAGAAAGAATTGTTTGTCTTTAAATATAAGTTGTCTTCTTTCGAACCTCAAATTGAAGCTAATGAAGCAAATATTTCCCATCTACAGCAGGATGTGACAGGTGTTATAGCTGGCAGCAATGGTTCCACTAATATCAATGCAACCATTAATGAGTGCTCAAGGCGTTCGTGCAATATCATAGCTTATGATGTACCTGAAAGTAAATCTATGCTCCAAAATGATAGAATACATCACAATTTGGATCTTGTAAAAGCTTAAACCTGTAAAGTGTTTGAAGACTGTAAGATTAGGTGGCAGGCCAAAAACTGGTTGAGATAGACCACTTCAAATTCAGATGGAAACTAATAGCGATGTTATTAATGTTTTAAAGCACTTTACTGAAGAGGCTGCAACATCTCTGAATCATACACTGACTGGTGTTAAATTATCGAGAGACAGGTCTCTAAAGGAGAGAGAACTTCTTGTTGACTTGAGGCGTGAGTTGGAATCGTTCATCTCAGAATGAGAGGGATCTAACAAAAAAAGTTCCATACTAGAATTCCCAAAATTGTGAAGTCAAAAAAGTAGGTTGTATCAATGGGCCACATAAGTTGAATGTCTACTATCAACAAAATGTCAACGGATTACGTTTCAAACTGAATATCTGTTTCTATATGCGACTATGACGTTATTATAATAACAACATACAAATAAGAATAATAAGAAACAGAGAGGTTCTCTGATGAAATCTCTAATGCTAAATTGGGCTTACTATAGGCTTGACAGATCACAGCTCATTAGTTAATAAATACAGCTTGTGGTGTCCTGAGTGCAAGGATTGGAAGGAAGTCCTACACCTCCTGTCTTGTTACAATTGATGGACCTACTGTTGAAACTATTTTTGTTGCCTTAATGTGTTCTGCTTCATTCATATTGCTTCTCAATGCTGTTTATCTTCCACCAGATGCTACTTACCCAAAATATACTGAGTACTGTGATCTGTTATATGCTGTGGTCTCAGACAAAAATGACTTCATCAGTACATAACACAGCTATGGTGGGAAGGGTTAATTCATGCGAATGTTGGGTTACAGAATAGAGTGTATCCTGCCTTGTGTTTGTTTATAACTTCTTCTAATCAACTCTTTTATTAGTGGAAATCTATAAATGCCACCGGTATTGTTAATAGATTTAAACCTTCTAAAAGTATGGATGTTTTTCGGTATTTCACAAAATTTTTTAAAGATAGTTATTTTAAAAATAGTTCCTATGTTATCTCATTAATTAATTCTTTTTGTTATGGAGTGTCTTCCCTCATTTTCATAAAACTTCTATAATAGTGCATATACAATAATAAAGGATCATATGTTAAGGTATTTAGCATTATAGACCAATTAGCTCTTGTATTGTTTAGGATTTTTGAATCTGTAATATTGAAGGAATTGTATTGCTACTTTGAGATGCATCATCTCATAATCTCTTAGCTTGGTTTCTGCAGAGGTATGTCCACCGTTGAGCTGTGGAACATCTTTTGAAAATTGTTTTAAGATCTTTTGAAGCAAAACAATCCAATTCTGTTTTATTGTGTGATTTCTCAGTCACTTAGAAGTCTTCAAGCCCTAATTTTGCAAGTAGTTTCAGTAGTGCTAGTTTATTTTGCTATGGCGCTTTCCGAGAGAGAAAGAATAACTTTATTAATGATGCGCGGGTTTGGTGACCGTATTAGATCATGTGATGAGGTAAGGCATCTGTTTAATGATACTTTTCCCAATAGACCTCCAATTTCAAAATCTACTGTGGGAAGGACAATACAGCGGTTTGAACAGACAGGAAACATTGCAGATCTCCCTAGATCCGGAAGGCCCAAGACCGCAACCAATGAGGACAAAGCTTTAGACGTTTTACAGTGTTTTGTTGAGAACCCACATGAACAACTGTATCTGTCAGCTGGCAATTTCATTGTTGTCTTTTTGGTCTTGTTTGCTCCAGCTGATTACCTTCCAGATAAGGAAGGTAATAACCTTACCTGCTGATAAGGAATTTCCAGATAAACAATGCAATATCAGCGTTCTACAATCGATTGGGATATTGTCAGCAAACTGAAGGCAAACACTTTGAACATTTGTTATAACTGTTTTGGTAAGTGATTTGAAGTAAAAGAAGTAAAATAAAAGATTAAGTGTCTCAGTTTTCTCTAACAATCAGAATGTTTGCATTTGAAAAATTCTGTATTTTATAATCTTTGAGTGTCCGCCATTTTGTAATGCGTCAACTGTTTTACGTCAGATTTTCGCCAAAATGTTTCTAATTAAAAAGAGCTTTAATTTGATGTACGACTCGACCTATGCTTCTATTTAAGAATTTTCACCAACCCCTAGTGGGACGTCCCCCATAAGCAGGATATCATGGTGAAATACATAAAATAATAGTTTTATATGACCAAAATCTTGATGTAAATTTTGGTTCTTATATTGTAATTAGTTCAAAAGTTATTAGACCGTCCCGGGACTTTTCAACACCCCTGTATATGATATATATATTGCTTTGAAGCTGTGAAGTCGGATAGTGAAACATTTTTATAAGTACCTGTTAAACAACAAACTTACCACCAATAATCAAGGACTATTGATTGAATAGATGCAACGATTTCAGTAAAACATACTTAATTCTTAAATTTAGTGTGAGTTTGTAAGTTTTAATGTATTACTTTGTATAATATCATTATTTAGTTACGTATTATGTATTTTCGTGACTGTAGCTAACTCTGACTGTGACTGACGTTATTGTTAATAAACTGCATTTGATATTTTTTTAAAGTCAATGACTTTTTTGCTTTTATGAAGTAACAACAAAACTGTTTTGATTATTATGTAATACATTTTAAACTGATTTGTTTTTTTCTATTAGGATGATGATTCTGATTCTTCAACACTGAAGGCAGGAAGCGAAGTAGAAGATATAAACGAAGAAGAGGTATATGTTTCTGTAGAATACTTTTATTAATATAAAAGTTAATTATTTTGAGATCAAAATCACAGTTTTGGTTATAGAGGAGTACTTTTATGGGGGGTTAGGGTCAGATTTCTCAGGACTTAAAACATTAATTTTGTGACTGTGTATTTATAGAGAAGTTGGACTTTATACATTGAGTAAGAAAGTGTTTACATTGCGATTGGCAATTCATATTGCTGGATATTATGCATTTTAAAGATATTATGAATACTGCTGGTGCAAATATTGAACAAATTTTGAAAGAATTTTAATGTCTTTAATACAATAAGGACCAATGAGGTTAGTTTTGAAGTGAATCTATGAACTTGTTGATAGAGAGAAGTTTTGGAAGGCCTTGAGAAATGTTTTGAAGTTATGTCTTGTGCCATTTTGAAATTAGTATATATAGTTCTCTCTCTCCTTTACTTTACTAGTTATTTAAACTTAAGGTAAATAGCATTTCTATTTAGTTAGAGATTAAGATTGAAGAAGGGTTCTTTCAAAATTATAGTGCTGGTAAGCTGCACATAAAGATGGAGGTGGAGAATGGGAGAGAAAATATGCTAACCCAGGTCTAAGTGAAATTTGGTTATGAATATCGTCACACTATATATAGAGTAATCAACATGTGACGATATCATATCTTATTATATTATATATATATATATCTTTTTACTGACCCTAACCACTTTGCCGCTATGCTGCTATTGTACAATGGTGTCAACCAAACTAAACTGAATGACTGAATTGTGTTGTCAGTGGTCTTTCTTATTTAGTTAAAGCTCTTTCTGCTGAAATGGAGTACTTTTGCTGTCCAAGATCAAGTTGAAATGAACTTATTGTCAATGAAAATGTAAAGAAAAGTTTTTTGAGAAGTACATCTATGCAATGTAAATGAAGTGGTAATAACAATGTGGCATACTAAACTGTCAGCATTATATTTTAATTTACGTATTCGGTTTCAGATCAATTGGTAGGAAGAGACCTTCTCACAAAGCATTCATTTGCATATGAAAACTTATAGAATATTTTTAAAAAACTGCTGTCAAGTCAATCCACCCAGGCACCAACATTTAAAATAGTATCGTCTGTGCCATATAAAGCACAGGAGTATACGCTTTAGCTGAAGTAATTGTGAAAAACATGAAATCCCATACACCAGCAGAGTCAAATATTTTACCAAATATTTTTCTACGGTGTAGAATTGTGAAAATTATGTTTGGTGAAAAAGAGGTTAGGAAAATTCTGTCATTTCATAACAGGGCCTGCAATTTTTTCGTTCAAGGGTCGAAATGAAAGATCTTTGGACGCAGGCAAGCCAAGAAGACAATGTGGTTGTGGAAATGTACGAGTATACTAACTACCAAGTACTTAAAGTTCCACAGTAACTTGAGACATCATAGTAGGTTTCAAAAAGTAAAAAAGAACTTTAATTTCATATATATATATATATATATATATATATATATATAAATGAATGATTGTCTATATGTCCTTTATAGCTCCATAACTATTTGACCGATCATTATGAAAATTTGTATGTACATGTATTTTTTACAAAGAAAATTTATATGCTATGCCCATTGATATAACTCACTACCACGCGGTGTCGCAAAATATAAAGGTTATCAAAGCGCCTGAACATTATAAACTGCAATTATGAGACAGTTATGTATGTTAAATAGCCAAACACTATTGGAAGGTGCTAAGTTCTGATGTATATGTGTCTTAATATAAATGAATTTCTGGTTGAACTTAAAGCTTGAGTGTTAGACCACTTTATAATAAAGTACATGTAGGTGTACAGTGGCTATAAACATACACTTTTAACAGATTTTCTTGATCATGGCAACAAGGTAAAAGCTACAACGGCATTGGAAATATAGTTCGCTTGAACCAGAAGTGATCATATACAAGCAAAGCTTACGAAAAGTGTGTGAAGCCGTTAGAAACAGCTAGTATTTAATAAAATGATTATTCTTTTCAGTTCTTGACATAACATTTGTTACAATTTTCTGTTGAGCCATCCCTTCTATTTATTATGTATGTGAGACATTTATATTGTTGTTTTTGTTGTTTAGCTTGAACTTAACACTTATAAAACCAACTTTATAGTTTGTTCATAGATATAATTATGTTGATCCAGAAACTGAAAACATTCTACTTCTAAAGTGTCTTTTTGAAAGAGTGCAAGGTATTTTTTAAATCTTTCACACATACAAACAATTATTTGCTATGAAGTTTCAAGTTGAAGAAAATTATATGGATAGCATAATTTTTACTGCTAATGCAAGCTTCCAAAGCCAGTGATCATCTGAAAACTTTTCTAAGGCTGGCTTGGCCTGTTAAATCATGAAAATGTCAATCGCTTGAATTAAAAAACACTTAGCAGAAATTTTACTGTACTTAGTGAACATGCGTCAAAATGGTAGGACACGTCTGGATATTAATTCCTGATTTCCAAAAGAAAATGCCTGAGTTAAAGTTATAAAATTTCCTTTACTCACAAACAATTTTCTGTCCCAGTAACATTGATTTTAATGAAACAAAATCCGGACTCATTCATTCATTACTTGTACAAAGCAATCACATGCCACTTAAATTTCATGCAGACATTTTTGAACAGGTGATTAATGACAATCAAGTCTTATGTCGTCCTCCTCCGTAGACTAATGGATATAGTCTCGGCTCTCTAACTGAGAGATCACGGGTTCAAATCCCGGGGAGGTCCAATCAGGCATAGACACGATTAGAGTACTTTGCAAATAAATACCAGTGTAATAAATCAGAGTACTTTGCTAATAAATATCAGTGTAATAATAAACCAGTGTACATCGAAGCCAGCATAGCTTAAAGCTGAGGCTTAAAAGAGAAAAAAAAAAAAAAAAAAAAAGTCTTATGTCTTCTGGTTGGTGAGCAACCATATTAGGTAAAAGTTGAGTGAATGAAATGTTTGCTTGTTTTGGAGGAATAACTATTAAATGGTCCTTCAATGCAACTATTTACCCTACCACGTGTGCATGCACATGTGCACCACTTCAATTGTCTGTCACTGCTTCAAATCTAATAGTGCAGAGTTGCAAACATATTATTGCAAACAAGTACTCCAAACTGACTAATGTAATTCGATGGGAAGACCTCAAGTACTTAAATATTGATATGTTGAATAATAAAGAAAAGCGGAGAAAGTTAAAGAAGAATCACCTCAGACATATGTTGTATGTCCACTTTAGGACAACAAGATGAAGAAAACTCTCATTGAACTTAGTCCTAAAAAAGACCTTTGCACTCCTTCTGAAGTTATAGGATATTCAGGATGTGTAAGGTTGGGGTAGAAAACTCCTCTTGTTGCTTATCCCATGGGAAAGGATAACGGATACTGTCTCAGAGTTGTTACCTTGGAAGAAAGGGAGCCTGATTGTGTTCTAGCCTCTTCCAGTTAAAGTAGGCAAGGGAAACAATAACCAAGGGGTTGAAATATCTTTGGAAAATCAGAACTAACAAGTAGCCCTTTCACTCCATTACTCGACATATACCAATCTTTTTGGTGCTTCTTATACATGTATAGATAATACATATTTATCATTAGTTTAATTTTATTAAAAGTTGAAGGGTATATCTGGCTATCTTCTTAAATTTATAAGCCTACTAATTCTGATTTCAGTGTTATGTTGCTGTATTGATTATCACTTAAATGTACAAACACAAAAAACTATCGTTTGATGGAAATCCATGTATACAAACTGTCTATTTTAACCGTGCCACCTTTAGTATCTAAACAATGACTAAATTTACAGGAATGTTTAAGTGGGGGACAATTAAAAATGTTAATTTAGAATTCAAAATTTCTAATGGAACACTCTATATTTTCTTGCAATTTCGGATAAAAAACAACATTTTACAATTTTCTATTCTTGGCAAATTTCTTATTAACCTACTCATTTAGGTTTAATTTAGACCTAAAAGAAACTCCTCTATTTAGGAGCTCTAGTCTTCTGAAAATTTAAAAAATGACTGTTTTACCATGTTTCAGAACCGTCATTTGAGTAATTTCAAGCATAATAAAAGTGAATTACATTATTGTTAACTGAACTTTTAGTATCATGTCCAGGTTCAGCAATAAAACCTTAGTGTAGTTAGTACATTTCCAACATGAGTATAAAATAGAGTACTAGCAACAACCAAGTTAAGCTGTAAGGGAATGGCTTAATATTTTTAAACTATCGCAGATAAAGCATTAAGACTTTACACATCAATACTATAGATAAATATCTACTTTTTATGCAAATATCCATCATATCAGGGGGTGGACCACAAGAAGTCACAAGAACTTCTTAAATGAGAGCGTAGGTTGGATATTACATCAAGTTAAAGATTTTTAGAGAAGAGAATGCTGCAAATCCGAGTCAAACGTTTTAATCTGTACAAGATGGCTGCTTGTAAATTTCCTTACACCTAGTGTCAGTACTCAGGGTTTTATTATTGTAACTAGTTAAAAGAATGACAGCAAAACTATTTTAAACAACCTCATGTTTGTAAGTTTAAAACACTGCCATTTCACATACTGGTTAAACTGATATAGTATATAGGTATTACATAAATGCAGGCCTGACTTCAGCACCAACCAGATTTATACTGTACCATCAATATATGTATCAATAGTGTCTGAGCGAAATTTGGGGCTAATAAGTGACTGGTAAAATTTTGTTTTCAGGCTGATGGATAAGGAATTTTATTCACAAAGATATTTTCGTATGTACACATGATTTATCAACTGCAATAGATTTATTATTATTGTAATAGATTACTTGCTAAAAATGTGTTAAAAATGGATACATGTGTGTGGGGGAATAAACGTTTACCAGAAAATGGTAAAAACGCAAAATATAAAAATATTACGGTTTTCGGTCTACTCATATTACAAGATAAACTACTACAACACCATATGTAATCTGAACACAAGTATTATTCCAATGTTATGGTTTAAAAGTACATACTTGTCAAGTTTACACCATTAAAGGGGGTATAAGGACTCCTAGTTCTCAGCACGTCAACCTAATCATATTTCGCACTATTAATCAAGTTTACCCCATTAAAGGGTCTATAAGGAAGGACCCCTACTTCCATAAATATAAGTGTATCGATCACTATTAATTAAGACTATCACACTACATACTGTGGTTTGTTCATTTAATCAGATGTGTTTCCACTGCAATCATTTTTAAAGCCATGGTGTATCTAAGTTATTCAAGTATATGTATAATGCATGAAAAAATTATTAATAATAGGCAAGAGATATTTTTAACATGAACTGTTTAAAGTATAAATATGAAATCTTTACAATTTCCCTTTGTCCTTATATTGCAACCTTTAATTAATATTAAAAAGTGTACAATGTCACTGGGCAACACTTTTTCTAATAATGAAAATTTATACTTTCTTCCTTAAAATCTTTAGGTAATTAATTATTGGCAGAGTTTTAACCTTATAATTTATGTAGACATCCCTAAAATACAAAGCTGTAGATACATTAAAAAAATAAAAACTCTTACACTTACAGATTTCTCTCCAATTATTATAGAACCTGAGCATTGCAGAAATGTACACCTTTTTAACTTCTGGGAAAGAAATACAGGTATAATAGTAATACAAAATAAGGAAGAAAAAGGTTTCATTTTGTGCCCATCTCTTTAGACTCTGTTGATGGATTTTGATTTAGGTGTAGTTTTGATGAGTTATAAATCTTCCTTTTTAAGTTTCACAATATTGTGACGTTAGAACGCGTTTAGTCAACACCATTGTATCATCAAATATCCACGCATTAGCGTTTTGTTGTAGGTTAAAACACTTAAACAAATAAAACATATATTTATAAAGCGTTAATGTTAAGTGATGTGTCGTTTACTATGTATTTTTTATTTTACCACGAAACATATCGTAACATCACAATATTGAGGATCACAAGAAGGTAAACTTATAATGAATTAATATTATGAACGTTCCAGCGGTAGGAATGAACTGTAGTATTGACTTTAACTTTAGATGACTGGGATTTAACCAATTCTCAGATACTTACAATGTTACTACGTTCAAGTTTAAATTATATATTGGTTGTTTATACTTTTTTTAACGCATCAAGTAGTATGTAATTTAAGACATCGTTTTACACAACTTACAAATATTTTTATTTATATTGTAAAAATAAAATTAGTCTGAAGTAGGTATGTAATATAAACATAAAGGATATAAATTTATTTCCATATTTTGATGTTTGGCTTTATCAAATGCACTAGTATTTCAATACGTTGATAGTATACATTCTATAGCAACTACAGAAGAACTGAAGCTGAGATTAAAAAACAACTCTATACAGTTTTTGCTATGCATGTGCTGCAAATAGTGAAATATTAATTTAGTTCTTTAACTGGCCGATAGATTACAGCATTTTCCAGACACACCTTGATAACGATTGAAATTTTGAACTCTGTAATAAAGTGGGCCACAAGTAGCGGTCTGCCATGCTGAACTAGAACGTTGTGGAGTACCACTCAATGTGGCCCTGAAAGCTGAGATTTGGTGTACAGGATCAAAAACCTCCATCTAAAAAAAACAGCCAGAACCATACATTTTACTCTCACTACAATATTCTTACTTATTTTGGTATTTTATACAAAGCTACTTCTTACAAATTTAGACAAGCTGTATTAATTTTAAGTAAAGTCTCGTTGCAAATATACAAAAAGAAAGGGCCGTGGCTCTAACTTTAGTGTATAAATAAGAAATTTTCATTTCATTTCAAATATATAGTTGTAACCATAATACAAGAAACCCACTATGTAAGAAAACCATCTTTGTTGCTTTTGTGTTTGTTTATACATTAGGTATAATCGAGAAACTGATTGACTGGTCATTAAATTCGACAGTTCTCTTTATTAGGCAGCTTAACATTTGTTCTTAATAAAGGAGAACCTGGTCTTTTAACCCTTATTTTGCCCCTCCTCATAGACCACTAACCTGTGCGAGGATCTCATAAAACAGAATAATGAGGGAAGTGGATGCAGTACAAGGTTGGTGGTTGATAAGTAGTGCTTCAGTAATAGACAGGATTTGACCCTGCGCTGTTTCTAAGATCCAAAGTACGTCTAGATTGTGTGACTATAGGATCTCCGCTGGTAGTCAACTTCCTTATGCAACCATTTTATATCAGTATCAAGAAAACAATTATTTTCTTCAGTGTTTGCAGACCAAAACATGTTTTTTCCTACGTGAAAGTTAAAACTATAGTTTATATGGATGAAGCTATACTTGGTGCCTAAGTTATCTTTTAATTAATAAAATATATAATGTCAGGATGGAAGAGTCATGCAGGCAAAGCATAATCAAGATTCATCATCGACCTAATACTATTGCTGACTACCATCTAATCTTTAGGGTTCACACCAAGTTAACACAATTTTTTAGCCTTACTTTGGAGAGTTATTTTCAATCAAAAGATGTTAAATCGAAAACAGATAAAGAGAGTTTTCCAAATCTGTTTTCGGCTAGAGCTTCCTTCATATCATGTGACATGTTCTAAAAAAAAATAAAATTGAAATATTTAATGTTTTTGACACCATGTTGTCACCTCTGTACTCAATATTCATGAATAAATATTTATATATCTGATTTCATAAAAAAATTTATAGATCACAATTTCTGTTAGTCATAGTTTATGTATGAGGCATCCACCTTAAATCAGCACCAATCTTGATCCTCAGAAATTCATGAAAAGATAGATATTGTTAACACTTTGAGTCCCGGGTTCTTAGTAATATTACTAAAGAGTAAATATTACTGTGCTGTCCCAGCCATTTCAAGGGTTTTTTAGTTAAATTGTAAGTTATAGTTTCTTAGCAACCAATATATCAAATTAAAAAGCAGAAAAATATAAATAAAACTATTAAAAATGTTACTTATCTTTTTGAAGTCAATACAAATCTTGAGTCCATAAAAAGTGTGTAAAATACTGAAGAAAAAAAAATTGGAACATAACGCATAAATTTATTTGCACATTTTTCTTCTTGACTATTTTCTGCTAACCATAACATATTACACATCAAAATAAAGCCAAGAAGTTGTAGTTCAAATATATGTATATATATCCAAGGTATATCAACTTTTTTGAAATCAATAAAAATGTTGAGTCCATAAAAAGTGCGTAAAATACTGAAGAATAAAAATTGGAACATAAAGCATAAGTTTGTTTATACATTTTTCTTCATGATTCTTTTCAGCTAACCATAACATATTACACGTCAAAATAAAGCCAAGAAGTTGTAGTTCAAATATATTTATTTATAATCAAGGTAAATAACATAGATTAAAAGTTGAATAGAGAGAATGTAGTCCTATTTACAAGTAGTTAGCTTTAGTGTGAAATAATTTGAAACATTCAGGAAGGGAGAGGGCAGTGTCACACTCTGGGTAAAACCTCACAGTTTCTTTTCTTCCAGATTTGCCTGTGGTTTGTTTATTTTTCTCTGAACAAACACTGAGCAACACAAAATCCTAATTGTATAAATAATTATAACAACTTTAATTTCACTGTAAAACACAAAGCGAGTAGACGTACAAAGAGTACAGACGCCACGGCACGGCACTAGCAGACAAATACGTAGTTCTTGACTAATGTAAGATAAATAACATAATAAAAACTATAACTGAGCACTCCAAATACTAATTTTATAAACAACTGTAGCTAAAATAACTTATAATTCACTGTAAAACACAGAGCTAGTGTAAACAGTGCAGACGTCACGGCACCAGCTGACAACTGCGTAGTTGGTGACACGGCGTCGTATCAGCTGTTTGTTACACAATTTCTGTTATAATATTTTGTTGCTTGTAACCGTTTATAAATAACCAAAGACTAATAAAATTAGTCTAATATGACTTGCTAAACATAACACAACCTCTAAAAACGTCAGTAATGCGAATTACCAGTCTCCACGAACTAAAAATAGACTGCCCGGCCTGAGCTCGGGCTTGGGATTCAAAGTGTTAAATCATGATGAGAATTGCTATGACCATTAACTTCTCATTAAACACAATATTTCAGTTGTTTCAATTAGAATGCGGACATAACCAATTTTCATTAAAATATGTTAGGAGGTAAACACTTCAGTCATCAAATAATTAATTAGAAAATGTATCCTATTGATAAGTATGCTAATTGCTCTTTTCTTACTACTTACCCAAGAGACAATTTGTGTATTTTTACCATAGTTACCATAGTTTTGATACACATAAACAAGTATAGTATTTGATCTAGTGAATGAAACAAAGAAAGTTTGAATAAAGAACTAAGTTTTTATGTAATACAAAAATGATACTCCTTACATTTCTCAGACAACCAGAGTAATTTTGTTTGTGTACAAGAATGTTAATATAATGAAGTAATGAATCTCTCTCCTTCTCCATCCCTCCCACTCTTTCTCCTTTCAATCTACTGTAATGACCACCCCTGGTGGAAATAGATAAATTAATTTAACCTGCCTCATGTGAAGTGGACTTGAGGTGTCACTCTTGAGGGGAGAACATCGCGTATGCTTAATATATGAGAACATTTACTAACTTCGTGTACCTGCAGTTCTATGACTAGTCAAGATATTACAATAAAATCTTTACAGTATGTTCTAGTATGTTAGTAGATGAGCCTGTAGTAGATTGAAACATTTTAGAGCAATAGAAACAATTTTATTGCATTATCAATAAACAAGTAATTTTTTACTACACTAATTTATTATTTTTATTATTTATTTCAGTAAATATGTAAGATATAGTCATTATTTTACTACCACATAAGTAAAACAGTACCTTGGGATAGTATACAAAATTTCATCTTTTTAACTTAAACAAAAGCTGAGCTACAGGTACATAAGTTCAACAAACACAATTTTCGGAAAACGGCAATTGAAATAAACATAGTAGTTGATCATATGTAAAAAGACCTACAAATAAATTTAGAATGCTCCAGCACCATAGTGGCTGGTCCCTTGGTTCTCTGCATCTTCCAGCTTTCTTTTACATTGTCTTTTCTTCACCCTCATCTCTTTTGTAGCCTCTAGATTAGCTTTCTCTGCTTTTCGTACTCGTACCAAGTCCATTTGTTTTAAAGCATTGTATGTGTTTATACCTACCTCTATGCCAATTTTTGCAAGGACATGAATTCTTTCCATTGCACCATTATTGAATGAAGAACAGCATCCAAAGCTCCCATTATCAGTGTGTGGTACCCAACAAAAGTAGTCTTTGGTATTCTACTCCACAGTGTGTTGTTGAAGCATTCTTTCGGGTTTTGTGTATTGCCCATGCATACAGCTTGACAAAAATTCATCTTTTGTTAGATCCCTAAGAATTGGATTAATTGTTTCTATGACAGCAACAGGCATAGGGGATTTGTGAAAATAGTGTTGCCCTGTTATCAGACTGTTTCATTACTACTAATGTCTAATGTTGTTGGTTTAGTATATTTATTCCCTCTGAAGGTTCATCTTTTAAGTGATCTAGGCATATTCAAACACAACACTGATTATAACTAATAAGCTCAAACTTCACAACTACTTCAAACTGTTTGTAAACAAACTACTGCACATAATATATAAACATAAAACTTTCCAAGACTACAATACAGCTACAGCTGGTGACAGTAAAGTATCTCATAAAACTGCATAGAGTATAAAAATAACACCAGGAAATAAAATATTATTATGTATGAGAATGAATACAGAAGTTTGAGTTCTGGGACGATTTCTCTACAGAAAATGCACTGAAACATTTGAACGCATAATATATTTTAATTTTTATCAAGATCTTCCGTGGTTTCCGTGGTTTATATTGCCATTTTCAGGAAGAATCCAAGAATTATTCAGTAAAATAAAAAAAAATCCATTTTTTAGCGATGTTCTCCCCTTGAGCCACACATAACTAATCTTGATCCGGACATAATAAGACTAGTTTATCCCACATCAAATCCGGATAACCATCCATATACATTTTTTATTTTAATGGCTTCTTTTTTATTTTTTCAGGATCTCCCTCTAGCGTCAAGACTTAACCGAGTGGTAAGTTTAGTCAATGTCTGATATATTTTCCTTTTATTGGCCTTAGTAATAAAAATTATATAGCCTAATGAAAATCATATGTTTATTACTTAAAATTGTTGCAACTTTTCATAGAGATTTTTAGTTGTACTTGTTCATTTGTAATGTTCTAACCATTATATTTAAAGTTGTGTATAAAATATTGAAAGTATTATTCCATACTTTAAATATTAAGATAATTTAAAAACATGATTGAAGCACTTGTCACCTAATAAAATGAATAATAACCATAAATGAAACTTTTGAGTCGATGGAATGAAATCGAGGTGGATGGAAGTAAATAAGCCAAATTGGTATATTTTGAAAGATCAATTTAGGTAATTGCGATTGTGTCAGTTTTTCATTATTAGTACTGGACTGACTTGGCTAAAAAGAAAATACACAACAGGGGAACTGGCTATCCATGATCAGGGGAAATGAATGGGTCACTTATTTACTCATGATCTTACACCTGAATGATCCATAATTAGTCCAGCATGGCTAGTTTGCATATAACTATATAAGCTAATATAAATGTATTATTATACTATACATTATTATTGTCATATTATTAATTGTTAGAAGCTATATACATATACACGAGTTCAAGTCCCAGAGGAGCAAATACTTTTTATAAATCGATCTTTATTGACTGATTCCTAGAGCACATAAACATACTTTTCAGTATAATATGTGTGTTGTTTATACTTGTTTTATAGTAATGAATGTTCTGTTCTAGTACAAAGAAAAAAAAATGAAGCCTACATCTTTAGGCGAAGGGGTTGCAAAAGAAGAAACGAATGATGTAAGTATGAAAAAACTAAAAACAAATAACTTAAGTTTAGATTAATGATTGACTTAGCCATGAGAGCTGATGATGTGTAGTCTGGTGTAGAGGTGAGATTATGTATCCTCGAGTTTCATAATTGATAACAGTGAAGTAGTTGATAACAAATTGGTTGTATTATATTTAAACTTAATGATTTCAATTCAATAAGAATTTCTGTAACCATAAGAAACATTAGTTTGTAAGTATGTTTAAGACGTTTTTAATTGAGGTAACAAAATTCTCCATAACATTGGAACTATATTACACATCCAAATATTCTATCATTGGGACTTGGGAGATGGATGTTACTTCCTTAGCAGCAAATTATTCTTTATATCTGCATCTGATACTTTATTGTTTCGAGTTTTAATCATTTTACATTATATAGTATTTCTTTGAAGATGTGC
The DNA here is from genome assembly GCF_021130785.1 of Homalodisca vitripennis. Classification (NCBI taxonomy): domain Eukaryota; kingdom Metazoa; phylum Arthropoda; class Insecta; order Hemiptera; family Cicadellidae; genus Homalodisca; species Homalodisca vitripennis. The sequence goes on from NC_060215.1 coordinate 104,322,543, forward strand.
TGTTTATTATATTATACATTCACAACAATAAAAGTTCAGTCTAGACAATTTAAAGAACTTAATTAAATTCTTCGTTACAATATATAACTGAAAGCTATAATGTTTCTGAGTACTATTTATGGGTTTTGTGAATAAGCAGAATTTAACTATAACAATATTTTTACTATATGTATATCTTACCATAAATACTGTTGGTATAATGACCAGGAATATTATTAAAGCTCTTATTTAGTTACAATTGAACTTACACTGTTTATAGAACTAAAATCTTAATATAGAGCTAATAAGTTTTCCCAAAAAAAAACTGTAAAATTTGGTGATGCAAAATTTGCTAGTTTAAATTTAATCTAAAGCTGTATAATCTTGTAATAAGTACAAAAACTATCAAATCTATGAACGTAATTTGCATGGATGAAGCATTAATGAAGTAACTTGATAAATAAGTTACTTAATTAATTAATTAATTAAATATACAATGTCAGGAATGGTAAGAGTCATTTCAGGCTAGTATACTCATGATTCATCATCTACCTAATACTACTGCTGACTGTCATCTAAGCTTTATGGTTCACACTATGTTAACGCAACATGTTCTTGCGATAAATACAAACAAATGCAATAGTTTTAAACTCCTGACGGATTGGTCCGCAGTGAAATCAAAACCGATTTTCATTAACATAGATTAGGAGGTCAAACACAACAATCATCAAACATTTAATTAGAAAAGTTATCCTATTGAAAAGTATGCGATATGCCCTCTCCTTACTACTTACACATCAGGACATTTATGTATTGTTACCATATTTACAATTTATCTCCTTCCAATCTACTCTAATTTTCTTCCGTGAAATGGACTTGGCATGTCATTCTTGAGCAATACATAAACTAGTATTGATCTGGACAAAATCAGACTGTTTAAATTCTTAACAAATAGTTGAATAACTATCCAGTATATATTTTAAAATTTTAATTGCTTTTTTATTTTTTCAGAATCTCCCTCAAGTGTCCCGACTTAGCCTAGCAGTAAGTTTAAATCATTTTATGATAAATATTCTTTTTATTTGCTTTAGTAATAAACATTATACAATCAAAATTCAATGTCTATTACTTAAAAGTCTTGCAATTTTCATAATTTTCATCATGTCTCAAAGATTTACTTGTTTGTTTGTGATGATCTAACAACTATATTTAAAATTACGTATTAACTACCATACATATATATTATTCATTGAAATTATGGAAGTGTACGGTATATGTTATTGTTTTGTGTATGTGAATAAAAAATTTTGAATTGAATAGAACTACTTAAAATTAGATTTTGTACTCTACTTTTTTAGCAATACAAGAAAGTTTGGACTCCCTGAATATTAAGTTGATTTAATATCATGATTGGAGCACTCGTCACCTAATCAAATAAATTTTAATGATGAAAGAAACTGAACATTTTCAGTGGAAAATCGAGGTCATTGAATGTAAATAGTTGGAAATGGTATTTTTGGAAGACCTATTTAGCTTATTTGGATTGTGATGGTTTGGCATTTAGTACTGGACTTACTGGACTAATAAGAAAATACAGGACAGGAGAACTGGCCATCCATGATCAGCGTAAATTAATAGGGTTACTTTATTTACTCGTGATCTTACACCTGAATTATTCATATTTAATGTTTTTTCTTTTGTAAATTTTCAAAGAGACTACTTTCAAGGTCATAGAAATACATTGGTAACATTAATTCATGATTGGTTTAATATGGATAGTTTTTATAAAAAAATAAACTTTTTATATACGGTATACATATACTATACGATACATTATTGTATTATTATTTGTTATAAGCTAAATACATATATACGAGTTCAAGTCTTATTCTATATATTTTCTTGCTACTTGCTACTATATCTTTGTTTTATTCTTATCTTTACTGGCTAATTCCTAGTGCATATAAGTATAGTTTTCTGTATAATATAATTATGTTTTGTTTATACTAGCATTATAGTAATTAATTTTCTGTTGCACAATAAAAAAAAATTATTGAAGGTTAAATCTGTAGATGAAGAAAATAATAAGGAAAAGAAAGATGCCTTGAGTATGAAAAAATAATAGAAGTTTAGGATAGTGAACGGCTGAACTAAAAGACAATGATTTATAGCCTGGTGTTGGGGTGAGATTATGTCTCTTCAAGTTCAAATTAACAACTGATAGCAGTTTAATAATTTAAACTTAAATCAAATAAAAATAATTCTATGTAAATTAATAATTATATTTCATTATTCTATACATTATTATTTATTATAATCTATATACGTATATACAAGATCAAGTCCCAGAGGAGGAAATACTTTTTGTAAATCCAACTTTTTTGTGTCTAATTTCTGGCGGAGATAAGCATTCTTTTCAGTATATTATAATTGTGTTTTGTTTATACTTGTTTTGTAGTAATTAATGCTCTTTTGTAATAAAAAGAAGAAGCTATCTCTCTAGGCGAACGAGAAGTAAAAGAAGTAGATGATAATGTGAGGATGACAAAACAAAATAAAATAACATAAATTAAAATAATACTATGTAATTTAATATTTATGTTTCATTATACTATACATTATTATTATTTGTTATAAGCTATATACATATATTTGAGATCAAGTCCCAGAGAAGCAAATACTTTTTATGACTTATGAGTTACTTCTGAACTTGAGTACTCCCTTTCCCTGGAAAATAAGATCGATAATGCCATTCTTCATGACAATGAAGATTTAAAAAGAGTTGCTTGACTTTAAACCAGAAAATCTACATATTTATTGGAACTTGAAGACATATAATCAGAGAAAAAGAAGAGGAAATTGAACAACTAATGGCAAACTACGATAAACAAGAAAATGAAATGTTGTCAACAATAAAACTGCTAGAAACTAGGTTGAAAAATGAAAACTATAAAATGCAGACTCAAATTCTTTTAGCTGAACAGGATAAAGAGAGTATAGTTATAGAGTTCGATAAACATAAAAATTGGTGCAAATCCTGTCAAATTTACAAAAAGAAATTGGTACCTAATATGATGAACTCAATTAGGTCTTTGGAAGCGCCTTCTGAAGTATTACAAAAAGACAATGAGCTCTTACAAAGTCAGATCAAAACAAACAAGACGTTAAACTGTTTAACTTGCTTTCCACCCCCTCAAAAAGTAGGGTAAAAGCTACTGAATTTAATGTATATAAAAATCCTCTTTTAGATAATAATACTGGTTTAACTAAAGTGATTGACACCGGGGGTAAAGGAAAAAAGAAATCAGTTAGCCTGTTTAGAAATAATTTTAAACCTTGTAGTCCTAATTTTGAAACTGAAAATCTGTACAGTTGTCTGACTCTGGAAAATGATATTGATACCATCAGTGATAACAACAGCTGTGAGGTTGTCATTGAGAGAAATTCAAGAACAAGAAGAATGTTAGTATGTAGTGACAGCCATGGGAAAGACTTATCATGGCATATCAATAACAATTCAAAAATTTTGATGCTTTTAGTTTCGTTAAACCTGGCAGTTGTGCAAATCAAGTCTTAAATCAATATAATGTTGATGGTGAAAAATTAGGACATAGTGACTTGTTGGTGCTGGCTTGTGGTTCTAATGATGTTTCCCACAATGAGGCTTCCTCAGCCATCAAAGCTATTAAATATATCCTTAAGAAGAATGTAAATAAGAGGATCATTTTAGTTGATTTACCAAATAGATTTATTTGATCTATCAGACTCAATGAATGTTGAAATCAGAAAAACTAATAAAGAACTTAAAAGGTTGAGTGAACAATTTGGCAACTTGTCTTTGGTTCAAGCTAGTAAGGCTGATAGAAGTCTCCATACTAGGCATGGTATGCACTTCAGCCTTGGAGGGAAACAATGGCTAACTAGTAAAATCCTCAAAGCAGCTGTAGTGATGACAACAGAGCAACCCCCTCTGCCTGGATGTCAGGAAGAACAGTCTACATCAGCTGAAATTATACCAGGTTCTCTACAAGCGTCTCCATCAACTAAATCTTGGTTGGGAAACTCTCCACTGAAGGTCCCAGAGGAGCAAATAAATTTTATGACTCAATCATAATTAGTTAATTCCTAGCGTACATAAGCATACTTTTCAGTATAATATAATTGTATTTTGTTTATACTTGTGTTGTAGTAATTAATGTTCTGTTGTAGGATAAAGGAAAAAAAAAGAAGCATATCCCTTTGGACAATGAAAATGACAGTGATGATGAAAGTAATGTGAGTATGACAAAGCTAAAGAAAATAACATAAGTTTAGGTTACTGATTGACTTAGCTATGAGGGACGATGATGTGTAGCCTGGTGTAGAGGTGAGATTATCTCTCAAGTTTACAATAAGAACTGATAACAGTTTAGTAATTTAAATTTAAATACAAATTGGATCTATTTTATTTAAACGTAAAGATTTTAATACAATAAGAATTTCTTTAACTATAAGAAGCATTACTTTATAAGTATGTTTAAGATGATTTTAGAATTTTCCATTGCATTAGAGCTATATTATCTAATAATTTTCTAAATATCCTGCCATTGGGACTTGGGAGATAAATGATACTTCCTCTGCATCAAAGTGTACTCTATGTTTCTCTCTGTTACTTTTTTTGTTCAATTTTTCATAATTGTCTATGATATAGTTTATATTTTTGAAGACGTGCTGTTTATTATATTATATTGTACATTCACACTAATAAATATTCAGTCTAGACAATTTAAAGGACTTTTATTTTTTGTTATAATATACAATTGAAAGCTATGGGGTTCTTGAGTTCATTTGTCGGTTTAGTGAATATGTGTGTTTTAACTGTAATAATATTTTCACTATATAAGTATATTTAACCGTAATTTACTGTTTATATGATGACCAGACATATTATTGAAAGTCTTGTTTAGTTAACAAAATAAGTCCTAAATTTGTCAAATTTAAATTCATAATTTTGTATGAATGAAACCATACTTGATACATGATTTACTTTATTAGTTCATTAAATATACAATGTCAGCAATGGAAGAGTAATGCGGGCCAATCATACTTAAGACCTAACATTCACCTAATACTACTGCTGACTATTATCTAAGCTTTATGGTTCACATCACGTTATCACAACCATGTTCTTTAAATATTGCAGCCTTGCTGTGTAGAGTCAGTTTCATTCAACAGATGTCAAATCAAAAACAGGTAAAGAGAGTTTCCCTAATCTGTTTTGGGGTAGAGCTTCAGATCATGTGACATGTACAAAAAACAACATTGAAATATACAAAATCTTCTATACCATGTTGTCATTTTTGTACTCGATGTTAATGAATAATGATTTGGATAAAAAGTTAATCTAAAACTGTATAATCTTATAATAAGGAAGTAAAATGCTCATGGAAATGCTTATTTGATAGGAATAAATTTCAATAAACACTATAAAACATGCATTTTTTATACTTAGGGAATCAAAATCTTGTTACAACAGTTTTTGTGGTGGATGAATTCGGATGGTGTAAACAAATTTAAAGCAAGCCATGGTATTTTATACATTAATAAAATACATATAAAATATCGAAGAGAGAAGCTATTTTATTAATTAATTATAAGTGCTGTAAAATTGGAAAATAATCGAAATTACCTTTATGTTATCGTTGAAGTTCTTCATCCTCGCACAAACCGTGGATCGCCAAATGGTTTATTAGCGCGGACAGTAATAAAGTCATTCACACTTCCATCTTTATCACTGATATTGGAATTGTACTCGTAATCACTGTCTGATAACAAAACAAAACAGAATCCCATACTTTTTTTACACACATTGCAATCAATGTCACAACTGAACAAAAACAACCAACAGACCTAATCTCACATTTAGCAGCTGACAAACAAAAACAATAAAAGAACTAGTACAAGACCTTTACAACGATATCTGTTGTATATTTTCATAACTAGAAGGGCTTATAACAATTAAGAGTGGTTAAACATAGACTACGTTACCAGGTTACCAGCGTGTGACTCGTCTTTCAGTACTGGACCCCCAGCGTTGTGAAATGCAATGTGTTGTGTCTTCCCCCATTATCAGTTGACAACCATCTGCATACAAATGTGTGGAACAATATTGTATATGGCTGAGGAAATCAGATCTGTGCCAAAGCAATTATCTATCTGCCACAAATATTCCTTATAGCTCAGAAAACAGTTCATTAAACAAGACTAATTTTAAGATGGTAGGATACAGCCACTTATTGCTAAAAGTCTTTTTAAAGATAACGGATTGTTTATTTATTTGTGATAAGTGAAGTATGCATTCAATACAGATTTAACATTTATATTCTACATAATCAGGAAAACATTATTCCCTCTAAAAGCTAAAACAATTTGTATGATTATATAGGAGATGTACCATTATATAATGACATTAACAATGAAGTTTTTCAGTTAAACATATCTAAATGATTTTTCACATTAAATAAAAAATAACAAAAAATGCTACTTGGACATTAGTGTTATACGTATAAATTTATTGGTAAAGACGGAGTTCATCTAAGTTAATGTGAAAAGGTATTTTTATCTTATATAATACATAAGAAATTTAAAAATATAGAAAATGTTGCAAAGACTGAACACTAAAATATATGGAAGGAAATCAGCAATAGTTTTGTATCAAGTAGTTTTTTATAGTAAAAGTAAAGTTTTAAAATAAGTGGTTGTCTTCTAATCTACTAATAACTGTGAAATTTGTTGCAAATTCAAAACTCCTATTATTATCATTATATTTGTTACTTATACATTAAAATTTGAAGAAAGTGGGGTTTCCATTGAAATTATGGTGGTTTTGCTGAATAAATATTTTTACTTCTGAATTAGAAATTATAATTTTTTAGAAAATTGTTTGCAATAAAATAATATAAATCACCATAGTAAATTCCAAAATGCATGAAAGTGGTGTACATATGAAAGTTACATTATTGGTGCTGTTGAAAGGTTAATTATGATTTAACCAAAGGTGACAATTTGTAATAAAGTTGCTTGTCTATGAAAGTCTCAAAAATCTTATATAAAAATACTCAGCATATTTTTCTATGTACAATAATATTTAGATTACGTCATAACCATTTGTACATTTAAAAATCTAGTCCTAAAGACATGCTGTGAGTCTTTTGTCTACGGAATGGGCTAACATATACAATAGGCTTGCTATGAGTCTTTAGCCAGTTCTAGGGTTTAAATAATGGTTTAAATAAATAAATAGGGTATAGATAATGTTTTAGTTATTTAAAAATACTTTTGATGTATAATCCAGTTTTATTTAACTTACAAAACAATTAATAATTCAAAGAAGAAATATAACAAGTATTCTGGGAATGACACAAAATCATTCAAAACAGTTATAACAACGTTTTAATCTTTTACATTAAGTTCTTATTCTAATATCATATTGTTAATTTTGTAAAAAGTGTGAAATTCTTAAACATTAAAACGTATTCATCTCTCATTTATGCCCAGTTTGGTCCAGGCAAAGTAGACACCTACCACAGGACTTTATTTATTCCACCACCATATTTGTAAATGTTTTTACTGAAATGAGTGACAAATAGCATCCATTGCAGTTGCCTCCTCGTATGTTACAAACTTATAAAATACTATATTTCAAAGATTGAAATCTTCTCCCTCAGGTGCAAGAAACAACATAACGTTAAGCGTGCACTAAAAAATAATCTTTGAAAAAAGAACAAAGATGATTTCGAAATTATATTTTGAATTAATGCCTTATTACTTACAATAATTATTATTGCTCAGGTAAAAATTGATTTATTTATTCCTACTTGTTCCTGTATAATCATACGGAAATCATCATATCACATCTGACGTAGTTAAGAGAAGTTGTTGAACAGGTTGGTTATTATTTTCCATGTATGCGAAACAAATGTTGTTTGCCTGAACAGTAGCTCTGAATATCTCATCAGGCACTACTTCTTCGATCATGGTATCTTTCATTAAAATCTTTTTACTTTTATAGTTCACAGTATTAAAGACACATTAGTAATAAAAATGCAAGCACATCTAAAGAAGTAGGAAAAATTGTTGAACAGGCCGGCTAATTATTAGCTGTGATTCTCAGACAAAAGAAGATTTCACTCAGTAATGTGGAGGCAATGGGATTTCCACATAGTGTTTTCCCACAGCACCCTAGGGCTCTGAATCTGCCATGTGGCTGTATAGGTATAGGAAATAGAAAAGTACAATTTAAAAGTGATTGAAATATAGGTCACAAGATGCAAGTTATTATGACTGTAATTACCCAAATCTATTGTTTATAACAGTGGAACAATGTACTCTTATACCTAAAGAGAAATAGTAACAAAACACTATGGGGTTAAAAATATAGTATTTTTGTGGAAAATTCATAAGTTGAAAGAAGAATAGAGTAGAATAGACGTTATAGAAAATTTAAGTGAGTATATATCATTTAAATTTTTTTTACTTTGATAAGTAGAAGAGTTTGGTGGAAATAATTAGATAAAGATTAAAAGATAAATGTTAAATGTAAGTTCAGAGTTTATTTATTACTGTCATTTAGTGTATTATACCAGTGTGTAAAAAAGGAATATTTATATTTGATTGACCTTTTGCAGATCTACTGTACCACTTGCCATGCTTATGAATGCTTCTGTTATGATGAGGAAGTAAGTACACACTTAATCACTTCTTACTAAAACAATAGTACAAAATATAGATAATCCATAACCTATTGTTATGATCCTGAGGTATAAATTACTTGTATAGTAACCACATTCTTTCATTGAATGAAGATGAAGTATCTGATATATTCCACAAGAAAATGGAATGTAGAGATTTGATTCGCAATGTTTTTGTATGGCAAAGAACACCCAACATTTTAATTAAAGAGAGTAACCAATTATTGTTATGTTTTTGGATTATAAAATTTTGTTAGAAAGACATGAGTTCTTGCTAAATAACTATAGTCTGATAAGTGACTATAGAATTATAAATAATTAGTATGTAAAACAGATATTATTTAAACAATACATGTTTTGTACTATTAGGTGTTAGGTGTACAAACCATTGCATGCCTAAGCTGTAAATAGATTTTCCAAAATACTACCATTCATACCACATACACAGACTCAGACCTTACCTGATGATATACCACCATTGAATTCTACAGTACTAATTAGGGTACTTACTCAAATAAGATGTCAACAGAATTTAATAATAAATAACATTAGCGCTCTTGATAAATACCTTGATATTCTTTACCTAAAAGTACCTATGGATATTTCAATGCAGATGGACAACTTCAAAACAACATTACTGCCTGAAGGGCTAAACAATAACAAAAATAATATCATCAGCACAGAATCTCAAACAATGGGTGAAGACAACTCCCTAAGTATTGAGTCCCAACATTATTCTTCATCCAACTGAAGTCCAATCAAGTTAAAACATATAGAGCTTATTCGAAGGATAAGTGTAGTGTATCACTACTAGTTCGTGAAGCTAAAACAAATCTTTCTATAACTATAGAACTGCCATGTCACAGGATAATATAAATTTTAACTTATGAACTGACAATCATAATAATTATGAATTATTCCAGTCACTCAAGTACATCAGATCTATACCATACATTGGATCAGATAGAAACCTCTCTTCTACAGACTTTTGTAGACAATGCAAACCCACTACCCATAGTCAAATCTGAAGCTAGGCCTGGACTTTTCTTCCACTAAAACATGGACAGAATGGCTAACAAAATAGAACAACTAGAACATCTTCTGTACAGTATAAACCCGGATATTGTAATACTCACAGAGCATAGACTAAAATAAGACACAATAAAATATGCCAGACTGGCAGACTATACACTAATCAGCGCACATGGTAGGAATGAACATCTTAAATGAGAAGTCGCTATATACAAGCCCAACCAACTTGCTTATTAAATAAAACGTCTGGGTCTAGAAGATCACAGTATTAAGATGACATGCGAAGACTCAGCCATAAAAAAATAAGCCTGCCAAAGAAAAGGCACTTGTGCGTATTGGGAGTATACCGACCACCAGGTTCCAATCTTGACACTACACTCCTTGATTAATATGAAGTTCTTGACAATATCCCATAATCAAGTGCTAACAAACTTTTAATGAGTGACATAAGAACTTTAGAGAGATCGGAAAGCACTAAACAAACTGCTAAAGGGATATAAAAACCATAGACATGACCTCCCACCTATGAGAATTACTGAGACTTCGGTATTCTCAATTGACATTGTATGTTGAGATTTGGAGGAGGAATAAATAAATGTGGAGGTTACTACGAAGGGACTCTCAGACCATACTGGACAATTTTGTTCACAGCTAAACAGCTCTTTCTCTTCGCTTGTGTAAATTTCACGTCTGGAAACACAATTTCACTTACTTTATCTGAGTACACAGAGCTGTTGTGAATACGAGCAGGTACCTTGAATTCTTCAGAGACATTATATTCATTGTTCATTATTACAATTAAACTATTTAATGTTATGATGGATTAAAAAATAAAATATTTTACTGAAAATCTAATATTTTTAATTGGTAGACTGAGATGGTATAAGATGTTACCGGTCTGGCTTTACAACTATATGCTGGGGGTCGTCACGACGTCTAATAAGGATACAAAGCAATTTGAAGTAGACTTGTTCATAGCCTTCAGTTATGTCCAGGAATATAAATGTGAAAAGTATCTTGTTCTCTGTGAGAATAAAACAAAATAAATATCACTTGGCAGTAATAACGGCTCTTATAAGTGAACTGCTAGACCTCCAAACAGCTGATGACGTTAAACATCTAGACATAACTCTTGTGAGAGCCTAAGCGGGAAAAGTCAACTAGACAACACATGCCTTAAGCTTAGCTCAGCTCTATTCGACAGACCAGTAGTTCTGAAACAACCGAATTGCATGCAATACACTTTTTTAAAGCCACTTATGTTACGGAATAACTGTCTGGGGTGGTACTTCAGATGGAATCTTCTTCGAGTCCTAATTATGCAGAAGAAAGCACTAAGGATAATGGTATTGAACCCAGAAACAGCTGGAGAAAGAGTTTTAAGACTAGAAATTATTGCCAATGACTTCGATCTACATCTTGGAAACCATTACGCACTGCATACTTTTGTCTCTGTAACAAATCTCAATGATATTGTTTATTAATGAAAATTGTACATTTCCTATCAACAAATTCAGGTGACAAGATAACAATGCATCACAGATAATAAATCGTTTACTAGGTACATTACTTGTCGATTTAAATGTAGGTCTCTACACAATAATGAATTATAATATATTTTATTAAGATAATAATAGATTTTTTTTTTGAGATATTAAAAAAATGATTAGTTAGTTATTATAAATAAAATAATTTATTTTTAAATGGGAATTTTTAAATACTTCAAGTAGTGTATGTATACATAAATACTATACATACATATATCTATTTAATACAGATGAATTCTCTTCAAGAAAAAGCCATTTTATAATGGTTAAAACATTTTAAATATTCGTGTACATGGTACATTTCTTCAGATAAATAAAACAGTATAAATACTTGATGTCAAGAGTTAAGTGCTTAGAGTGCCTGATAGGAATATTGACCAAACTCTTTAGGGTCATTATACAGAAACCTGTAAAATGAAATATTTTAATTTGATTCTTATTATGTCAGGGAGAATATGAGGAGTACTTAGATGCCCTAGGATCACTGGATTTTAAGAAGGCATCTTTTGTAAAGAAGAAGTTAAATAAACTTCGCAAACTAAGAAGAAAGCAAGTGAGTATACATTATACAAGTAGTAATACATAAGGGATTTTCAATAGCTAATCCACTTATTTTTAAGTACTGTTATAAGTGTATTACAAAATATTTAATATCTTTATTGTTTAACTGTTTATACATCTTGGGCAAGGTTACTACTAGAAGTATGTCATTTAAATATAGAGTCGGTTTAGCATTTAGTACTGGACTGACTTGTTTAATAACAAACTACATGTCAGAGGAACTGGCCATTCATGATCAGGGTAAATTAATAGGGTTACTTTATTTACTACTTATGTTACACCTGAATTATTTCTAATTTGTCCAACATGGCTAGTTTTTATACTATATGCATGTAAGTATAATCTATTCTACATGCATATATATGATTTCAAGTCCCAGGGGAGCAACTATGTTTTGTAAATCAATGTTTATTGGGTAATTTCTGGCACACATAAGTATAGTTTTCAACAATATAATTGTGTTTTGTTTATACTTGTTTTGTAGTAATTAATTTTCTGTTGTAGCACGAAGAAAAAGAAGCGAAGCTTAAATCTGCCAGGGAAGGAGAGGCGAAAAAAAAGGAAGATGCTGTGAGTATAACAAAATAATAGAAGTTTAGGATAGTGAATGGCTGAACTAAGAGACAATGATTTGACACAAACACACACACACACACACATATATTGTAAATCAATCTTTATTGGGTAATTTCTGGCACACATAAGTGTAGTTTTCAGTACAATATAATTGTGTTTTGTTTATACTTGTTTTGTAGTAATTAATTTTCTGTTGTAGCAGGAAGAAAAAGAAGCGAAGCTTAAATCTGCCAGGGAAGGAGAGGCGAAAAAAAAGGAAGACGCTGTGAGTATAACAAAATAATAGAAGTTTAGGATAGTGAATGGCTGAACTAAGAGACAACGATTTGTATCCTGGTGTAGGGGTGAGCTTATGTTTCCTCAAGTTCAAAATAACAACTGATGACAGTTTAATCATTTAAATAAAATTAAAATGAAAGTACATAAGCTAATATACATATATATTTAGTTATATACGGATTCAAGTCCCAGAGGTATGCAAATCTCTTAGAAATATTATTTTAGTTCCTGCTGTTGTATAGTTTGTTCATATTCTTTTTAAACATATTAACAGCATAAGACTTCATGGTGTCAGGAAAGTCATTATACAAAGTTGGGCCAAAGTAGATGAAGCTTCTCCTTCCGACCTCAAGCTGTACCTTAGGGCAGTGAAGTTTTCGGTATTGGCGGGTTCTCCTTTGAGTTATCTCTTCCTGATACAATAGATTGTGTCCAAGATACTGAGGCTCTCAAAGAATCAAGACTTTGTGAGTAATGCAGTTTGTCAGGACCCTGCATACGTCTTCCTTAGAGGGTCAACCCGACTTTCTCTCTAAAGGGGGATACATGTACCTGTCGATTCAGGCCAAAGATTAACCTAACGGTAAAGTTTTCCACTTTTTGAATTCTACAAGCACCCCTCCCCCTTGAGATATTATTTCTGTATGCAGGATAGCATTAGTAAAACACTGACAATATAAGTGACTGCATGCAATGCAACTGAATCCAGCATGACTCCCAAAGTTTTCACTTTGTCACATATAGTCAGACTACTGCCACACAGCAATTATCATGTCTATAGTTTATAATTTTTTATAAGCTATATACATGTATTCGAATTCAAGTCCCAAAAGGAGCAAATACTTTTTTTTTTGATAAATCATTATTAGCTAATTCCTAGCGAACATAAGCATACTTTTCAGTATAATATAATTGTGTATTGTTTATACTTGTTTTGTAATAATTAATGTTCTGTTGTAGAAGAAAGAAAATAAACAAAGCCCGCCTCTTTGGACGAAGTAAAAGAAGAAGAAATTGTGAGTGTGAAAAAGTAAAGAAATAACATAAGTTTAGGTTTCTCATTGATTTAGCTATTAAAAATGATGAAGTGTAGCATACTGTAGAGGTGAGATTGTGTCTCCCTTTAACTTTACAATAGAAACTTTAGTAAAAAGTTTAGTAATTTAAATATAAATACAAATTGGTTGTATTTTATTTCAACCTAATTATTGTAATGCAATACGAATTTCTTTAGCTATAAGAAGCATTAGTTTATAAGTCTGTTTAGAATGATTTTAGTTGAGATAGCAAAATTCTCCCTTGCATTGGAACTATCCCGCACAAACCCATACAATGTAGCCTATGTCCACCATGGATATCCACGATATACAATGGATGTACAGTGATATCCACAAGATATCCAAATGTCCCGATTCTGTATATCCCGTGCATATCCTGTAGCTCTACTGTGGATATTCTATGTATATTTGTTAAACGATACACACTAGTATCCCAGAATATACACAAGATGGCCTGTGATCCTATTCTGTATATTCACCATGTATATCCTGTGGATTTTCTGTGGATATGGTATGTACATTCGATAAATTCACCCATGTACACTTTATATACACTAGATCATCCATAGGCATTTGAAATGTCCACCAGATGACCAGTGTACATCCACTGGATCTTGTATGAATATTTAGAACATCCACCAGATATCATTTAATGCACATCTATACATATTTTATATACACTTATTAAAGTTTCCATAAATATACATTTATTCAAAAAAATATTCTCCATTTATAAATGTAATACTGAAATTTTCACCAAATATACATTGAATTTGCCATCCACTGTATCCATTGATGTATCAATCTTCAAGAGAAGCACTCTGCATACTTACCAGCTATAAGATTCTTCATATACACTAAAACTATCCACCATGTACGTACTTTCTAGAAACGGGTTTTCATAATAGTGTGATAGAAACTCGGCAAAATTATATTACAGCAAAAGCTATATAGCTTACTTGTATATAGCATATAAAACATATTATTTAAATTTGTATAATTTCCCAACGAACCAAACATATTTAATATATTTATACTCCTAATATATTAAATGTATAATAATTTCCATAGGTAGTTAAAATAAACACCAAATATAGTAATTAACTTTTAACCTTATATGACAAAATTATACTTATTCTAAAATACAGATATAATGTTAGTTAAATTTTGTTTATGCATATTTATGATATATTATTTACAATTAAATACCCAATTGTGTAAAATACAAAATCTTCCATTTTTATATTAAAATTATCCATTATTTTCTAGTTCTATTAGGAGAAACTCTAAATAATTGTGTTATTTCACAAAAAATAAGGCTATTGAGATGACACAATATTATATTGTTTCATATAATGTGGAATATAATTATTTGACTTATAATAATAAAAAATATTATGCTTGGGATTACACATGGCCCATTTAATTATAAGGATAGGTAAAAAATTACAAGCAAAAAATATTTTCATGGTATATTTAAACATTTTTTATATGTACATTTTCAACAGAAAGTATTTGTTCCTTCTGCTGCCAACCCTCCAAACATTTCTAAAACAGACAAAATCTTTTCTCACTATTTATAATGCTATAGTTGAGATAAATACAATATGTAGTAAGTAATATATTTATGAATTTTGATATTTTAAATTTTGTTGCATATTGAACCCTAGAACTGGTCATCTATCAAATTGTTTAAACTAATATATTATGGTTTTTTAGGCTTAAAATGAAGAATGTTGCCATTTAAAATGAATGTCTTGCATAGAAAAAGAAAAATTACTAGTTATTATCATATACTTCTTGTTCTAAAATTACGTTTCAAGATCTTTGTTCCCTACCAAAGATATTTTTTGCACAAATCAAGATTTGTTAATGGGAATTTGTAACTCATTTAATGAAAATTAAAATTAAAAATATGCTATATTAAAACTTTGATTGGAATAATTTTTTTGACATTTTCCTTTTTAAACAGCTTTATAAAAGTTCAACTATTGTATCAACATATGTGTACATATTGTGACTGTTAAGTCTCAAGAAATGTTTATAAAATTTATACCAAAACTATTTTTTATGGATGACAATACTTTGACGAAACTAGCCCCTTTTGTTATGTTTAACCACTTGGTTAGTGTTCAGAAAAATAGTTTTTCATCCTTTCAAGCCTTTGAACAAAATAAAAAAATTGTAATAAGATAAATATTAAACATTTATAACTTATTGTTGGACCAGTTATTACGTGTAGTTCAAATTTCAAATATTTTGACTCTGTCTAAAAAAAACTTCATTATGTTATTGGAATTTCATAAACATTATTTAGATGCATAACAAATATTTGATCAAAAGGATTAACTG
The DNA here is from genome assembly GCF_021130785.1 of Homalodisca vitripennis. Lineage (NCBI taxonomy): Eukaryota > Metazoa > Arthropoda > Insecta > Hemiptera > Cicadellidae > Homalodisca > Homalodisca vitripennis. The sequence continues at coordinate 104,338,656 of NC_060215.1, forward strand.
GTTAATCATGTAGAAATATAAGTGTGCAACATGAATAACAAATTATGTGTTGCACAATGAACTTCCTGCACAACATTCTCTCCGCCAAAAGATGTGGTTTGTTAGGTCGGAATAACTGTTAAATTCACGTAGTTATTATAGTAATTCGGTATGAGAATCTGTAACCATACACGAATAACGGTTTTCTCTTCCACACACAAATTCGGAAAGTTGTGGCTGAACCTAATAAGCATTATTTGTTAATAGCGTGAGTTATATTTCTTTAGTGAACCTATATTATCGATGTGCACTACAACAATCTTTGGTTAGAGAGCTTAATTGAAACAAAGAATTGAATACTCATTCCACAACCCAACAACTATCCCGCTGGCATTACAACCCAATAGTTCACTATGGCATCTTCAAATCACAAAGTCTTTTGTCTCATTATGAATCTCACTAGAGTCTTTGGATGGAGAGGACAGCTTGAATGTAATGGTAAAGACATCATCACCTCTATGGTCGTCAGCATACGGTTGTTTCTTGCTCCGGACAAGTGACGTCATCGTCTTCTCCTTCTGGGGATGGACCTCAGGTCGCTGGAAAGGATAGCCGATACCGGGTCCCTAATCTCTAAGTTTACACATTTAATGGGCCTAAAAATAACGTACAAACTTACAAACATTTCTGTTCACGAAATTATAACTACACGATTACATCATTAATGTAGTAAATATGGGTTTGAGAGCCTATTATAACCTGCACGCATGAATATTACTTTTAGAGAGGGGCATCGTACACAATTAATATTATTCTATACTTATAATTACGCACATAAAGAAGTATTAGTAAATTTAAACATAATCTGTGGAATGTAAATTCGGAACACAAATATAATATAGTACTTCCTAGTAGTAACATTTGCTTTAAAACTCAGAATACCTTATTAACATTAAAACAACTTCAATCTTTGACAGGAATAACAATTATGTAAAGTCCAATATGTATTCAATATAGACTTATCAATTACATCTTCAACTAAGAATGGTTTGATGGAACTATAGTGGGTACTGTCAAGTTACTTTGCACGGAGTAAAGCGACGCCGCGGCCGCTCGTGTTGGAATTCGCCGAGCATCAGCAGTCTACATCCGGCCTGTTCCACGCTCAGCGCTCGCTACTGCGCGCTACAGCTACTGCTCTAGAGTAACGCAACTATATGTCTACAATTTATTCTCACAAAACCTTAGTTTCCAGCCTCGACAGTTTACGTACCCACCAGTTCCTTATAGCTACTTAAGTTATTTCCAAAATATTTATAACATAAAAAACAATAAACCGTATAGCATTACAAAAAATTTTCAATGATGGATACAATACAATCGATAATTTATTCTACAATATTAACTACTAGTATACATGGTTAAACTCAGACTATTATTTACACATAGTTCTAAAAGTCGGAATAATCCATTAACCCATACACATTTGCATTGCTATTCGTTAGTAATTGGATCTATACTCAAATGCAGCAATTTAAAAGTATTTTAAATAAGCAATAATATCTAATTACATAATGACACATTATACCATATTTAAATTGTCACCCAAACACACATATAAGAACTTCTATCAATTGGTATTTATAAACAACAAACATTACGAGTGGCATAATCCTTACCAATACAATTTAATAGTCTATACATTATTTTACAGACATATCTTATTCATATGCCTCTAATAACGTTTTCATATTACACTACCATATACATATTAACAATATTTCTCTTGTGAAGACCCTCTACTTAAAGAAGCATTATAATAATTCCTCAATTAATTATGTTTAATTAACCATTTTACCCATCCACTAATTTGCTCGTTCGATCATACACTCATTTACTCAGTTGGTGGCCACCATTCATTCACCATTCACGCAGCAGTCATACGGTAGCGGCTCATGTCGCCTCGGTGACCTGACCGTGACCCCACACCAGATCAGCTGTTTCTCACCGCCACGGGTCTCGCTTTGTCTCCTGTCCTGTAACTCTCGCCTCACATCTTGTACACGTACACGAATCATCCTATATTGAATGAAGTATTCACAACAATCTTCTTACAAACTGATATACAATATTATGTACGATATTCCACACTTTAAACCATCATTTATAATAGTAATATATTATTTATATCGTTTTATACAAAAATATCCTATGTCTAAAATATTGAACCCTCAAAATCTGCATCATATTCTATAAAAGAAAAACCCTTTTCTTAACTAAGAAATAAATAACTACACCACTTTTTATAAAATGAATTCCAATTTCTGCTCTAATTAACCTTGGTGGTTACTTATCGATTGTTTTGTCCATTTCCCACCACTCCAAGGTAATTCTCAGTTCTCGCCCATCTATCTCGGCAAGCGGCATACATCTGGGCAAACCATCGTTGTCCTGAGTCTCATGTCCCGCCATTGGCACCTCCTCAGTGCTCCGCTTATTTCTCCATCGGCAACACCATCTCGCGAGTACCCAGCATGAAATAAAAACAATAATTAACACCATAAAATATATAGCTTCCATGCACGTATTCTCTGTCACAAATATCTCTATTGGTTCTCCTCTAACTACATTTAAATGATAAACACCTACCAAATGGGGATTTCTCACCACAATAACTGTTATCAATGAAAAATATACGGAATGAATTATAATATATATAATTGGCCAAATCCCTTCGTTACGCTCTGACCATCAGCGGTAGTCTGTTATCCCGGTGCGTCCCAGCGTATGTCATGTTCCAGTGAGGCACAACAGTTGGCCAGCTTTCGTCCAGGCACTCGTCCAGGGTAGCAAAGGTACTTGAGGAGTACATATTCCTAGATGGAACTTTCAAAGTTTTCAATTTGGACCAGAGAGCAGGGACTATGTGAACTATTTCTGAAACAGATATTTTCTTATAACAAGGATAATTTTCGTACACAATAACCTGATTATTTAACAACAATTTATAATCACAAGCCACTTTAATTTGAAGCGCACCTGGGTGGCCATTTGCCGGAATATCTATGGTTTGGTTTTCTCCATGACGACACTCAAGCTCTAGCTGACCTGAAATATGCGTAAGTATAAACAACTCTTCTTCTACTCTGTTCACTATCGGTGCTGTACTTGGCACGCACGAAAAGTCACATACCTGTACACTACTGAGTTCCTGTATAGTCGCTCCTTTAAACATAACTCTAGGGCACAATGAACCCGAGACAGCATCTCCGGCGTACCTAGGAATAAAGCATAGAGCATTTTTGTAAGGTTGACAGTCATGAGTTGTAGAACCTTGTACCGCCATCAAGCGCTTATTATCTGCTGCCAGATAGGTTACTTCATGATGAATACTACAAGTAGAATTTTTCCATGCAAACGGTACAGAAATTACTTCAAAAAGTTTCCATCGTGCCCCCAGCTTCCTAATTGGCACCTTTATACTAACGACTATTGTTGAACCTGAAATCATACAATCAGCTATTTCTAATTTTAAATATTTGGTCACGTCTTCTGGAGCAATCACCAAATCGTAGTCATCCTTTCTAACTGAGGCCGCTAATTTTATAAGATCACTTTTGAATTTTGACAAAGAAATTATTGAGTTTGGGATCTTTCGTTCCCTGAATTGACTTAGAATCTCCAATCTGGTAACTAGTTGTAACACCTGCAACTGCCGCACTGACTGGTGTGCGTTGAGCTGTAACAGACTGTAAGTTTTATAATTATTTTTCTGATCAGCGACATACACCTTGGTCCTAAACTGCTCAAACATCTTCGTTATGTTAACTCCCACATCTATTACTTGAGAAAACGTGTGACTGACCTCCTGGCTGTAAGAACTCATACTAAATGTTAAATTATCAATTTCTGAATATGCCTCTTGTAAATCATTGTGTAGCTGCTGTTCAAACAAATTCATATTCTCTTGATTAACATATAAAGGCCTCAACTGCTTTCCAGTTATAACTCCACAGCACCAATGAGCAAAATTACCTATAAAACGAAAACTGCGCTTATGCCGTTGTATCTCTGAAAACAAGTTAGAATTATCAGCTGTCTCACTCAAACTTTTATTCAACCAAGCGACTCGTTCTCCAATCTCCTTATTAACCACTGAAGTCCAAGAGAATAACATACACTCTGGATCATTCAAAACATTGTTACAAAAACCTTCTCCCTTGGGGCGACTTAAATAAGCCATATCTACTCCCGGCCAAGTTGTCTTGTAAACGAGCGGGATGGATGCTTCATACACCTCCGCCGAATCTACCTCCTTCCAATAAACACCCGTAGTCACGGATATGGGAACCCGTGTACCCCCGTCCAGCCCTGCTGCCACAGCTATAACTAACAACATTAGATAAGTTACCTCTGGTAAGTTTTCCATCCTTATGGGTGTTTTCACTATAACCCTGGTCACCTCTACTCCACAACACAAATATTATGGGCGCAAGAATTCTTTTGAAACACTGGCAAACAAAAGATAGCACTATAAAAGTAATAAATTGCTATAAGAGGCAAAAACCAACTAATAACTAATACAACACCTACAATGTTTTATCGTTAACCTAGCTCGTGTTCACGCAACACCGACACTCGTCACACACTGAACGTTCTTTATACCCAAAATGGGCACTCTCCGCTCAACACGGACATTGTACTCGCTGACCAAGCGTTTATAGTTCATTAGCCTCAGCCTCGTGTCGACACGTCGTGCTTCATTGTCCCTGACCACTCCTATACATTATTTTTAGAACATTTTAAATATAAACATGAGACTTAATTAAATTTTACACTGATATCAATTTACATGCACACTAGGCATGTATTAAACTTTCTTTCTTTTATAACGACCTTATGTACTTAGTCTCTAGGTTACTATGATCTAACTATGTTCTTGGGTAGTAGCGCTTCATCCTGGTGACATGGACTGTGTCCAAGTAGGGTAGCTTATTCTTCTTATTGTTCACATTTATCTGGTAATTAACATCGGACAGCTTGGCATCAACCTGGTACGGGCCATACCAACGATGTAACAATTTTTTATACTCCACATGTCGACGTGTCTGGTCAAACCTCTGTTTCTGTTTCGTCTGTGCCTGACTGATTATCCTCTGTACGTCCTCACGACACCTTTTGGACTCTCTGCAGTATCTTCTCCGCCTCTGGGTCTTCATTAGTGTCTGGACGAATGGACACATCTATAGGAAGTTGTGCTTCACGCCCATACATTAGGTAAAATGGTGTATGTCTATTTGTCTCTTGTATGGAAGTATTGTAACTAAAGCAGGTCAGGTTTACATAAAATGCAAATAAAAGTTCCTGAGTACCAGATTTTAATTCTAATAATATCTTTATTAAATAAGTATATCATACCGTAATATACTATTTATATAATGACCACGCATATTATTGAAGCTCTGGTTTAGTTACCATTATTTAACTTTTATTGTTGATGTAACTAACAACTTTGATAATAGCAATTAATTTCTATTCGATAAAGCTTTAACATTTGAGAATGCTAATTTGTCTAGTTTAAATTTAATATAAAGCTGTATATCTTGAAATAAGTACTAAAAATTCTTATAACAATTAAATTTCAAATTTACAAAATCAACAAGTTCAGGCGACAATAAAACGCCACAAAACATATTTCTAGTATGAGGCAATATTGTACAGAAAATAAATAATTTACTAAATTACGTTTTGATTTAAATAGATGTCTATACAGAATAATTAATTATAATATATTTTATGAAGTTAAAAATTAATTTGTTCCTTTGAGATGTTTAAAAATATGTTATTAGTTTATTAGTATTATTATATTAGTTTATTTTTTATAAATAAAATAATTTGTATTTAGCACTGTATTTTTGATTATTTCAATTAGTATATACATGCATATAGTATACACATACATATTTATTTATTTGTGTATTTATTTATTTATTTTTGGATTAAACAGCAAATATGTTTATAAAACAGGATTTGTTTCTGTAAAACAATTGCTGGTAAAAGCTATGCACATAGAACGCCTGATAGAAATAATGACCAAACTCTACAGGATCATAGATATTTCATATACGTACCTGTGGAAAAAGTATAAGAGAAAAGAAGAAGAATTCTATTGAGAGTTTTGGAATTTTCGGTACAGAACATGACTTTTTTAACTTTAAACAAACACTAGTATAAATGAGATTTTTATTAAATATGTGTATCATAAATGCGTTCAAAGTTTTTATATTATATACTCTTGTAATACACCAACCTGTAAAATGAAATATTTTGATTTGATTTTAATTGTGTCAGGCCCTACAGCAATTGCAGAGGAGCGTTTTGTCATTGAAACAAGAGCTGGAGTGGCAACAACAGCGCAAGAAAGAATACGTGAGTATTCACTATACACTTAGTAATGTATTGGTAACAATGTAATAAACAATGGAATTTTAAATAGCTTCTCCGCTCATGTTTAGGTAGTACTATCAATTTATCACAAAATATTTAAAATCTTTATTTATGATCTACTTACAAATAGGTATATGCCCGAAATAAAGCCGAGACTACTGCAAGATTCTGATTTGTATTTGACCAATGGTCTTATTTTGTTTCTCCAAAATCAGGATTTTTTACCAAGTAAGGTGTTCTGGCCGTTTTTAACTCAGAGTAAGACACTTATAGCTGTGTTTTAAGCTGCACAGGCTGTCGAGAGTAGAATATCCACAGTATACGAACCAAAACAAATCTGATATATTTGGACGTGTAAAATCGTGTAAAATCTTGTTCACAGCCCTTGAGGATATCGTTCTTTTAATTAAAAAAATATAAAAGTTTTTCAAGGTAAGGATATCATTTTCACAGTATTTATATGAATGTGGATAATACCTGTTTAGAAAGAGAAAAATATGATATCCGTACACCCACTTTCCATGTCTGAACATCTTTCTAGTTTCTAGTTTCTAGTTCTAATTTCAAAAATGTTCCAGATAAACAGGTGTGATTAATCAGCAGAATAGAGTTAAACATAAAACACTAACTTATATCATGGATTAAACAGAACACTATTCATTCACTATTCTCTGTGAATGATTCCCTCTGTATGCTAAACAATTGCTTTTATTGCCTAAAGCTTAAAGAATTAAATCTTACATAATGTGTACCGTACTTTGATGTGAAACTATTATTCTATTATTTATACTCTAAATATTTATACCTATACAATAGATTTTAAACTAGAAATAAATATTATGGGTAGATAAAAACTGTAAAAATATTGTAGCAGATGTAGATAGTGCCAAATAGAAATAGAATGTCCAGTATTTAAACAGAATTGGTGGAGAGTAAAAAAAACACGAGAATAACTGTATAGACTCTATGGATTTCTTACAGTGTATAGCGTCGCGGTTATCTCATCGTTCTAGTAATAAAGTAATGGCTAAAATACAAAAACTGTGTATTTTTTAATCTTTGTCATTAAAGAGTTTCTATTTATTTTATTATATTGTATTAAACCTGACCACACAGTGATCAATTCAAAACAACAATAAGTATTTTTTTAATAAATTTAAGTTATGTTACGCAATTTATGAGGTATGTTATTGCAAAACATTTAAAAATCTATAGTCTTAACGTTTACCTTTTAAGTAGACTAAAAATGTTATTTCAGTCTGTAAGTTTAAGTACATACAATAAATATAACAAACGTTCATGCAGTAACGTGCAGTATCATGTTACTGTGTTAAAATCGTTGCTAAAAAGTAAAATATTACAATTTTAATAATGAAGACGTTACAAGATTTTTGAGTAAAACGTATTTCACTAAATGACTAAAACAGCCGTGTTCTGTGTAGTTTTAAAATTTATTCCAAAAAAGTGCACAAGGACCTGTTGGAAGTAAAAGTTTCAGACTCTGATAATAAATTCAACTACATTAATTAAAGTTGAGAAACTTTCTGCAGACTTGATTAATGCATAACAGTGTTCTGTAAAATTGATACATGTTCCTTAAAATCCAAGAATATAAATCTTGATGGAGTCTCAACTATATGAACACCTTGAAATGAATGTCAATTTTTAAGACTGACCGCCTGGTTTAAATGTTAAGAACCGTGTTTAAATTCGTCAAAAGGGGTATTCTATGGTGTCTAACGTATTTTATTCATTCCAGAAACTTTTTAAATATTACGAAAAGAATTCATGGCGTAGTATGTCTAAATTTTACTCTACTACTATTCATAAAATACTATTGATGTATACATTTCGCTAGCTCTTTGTGCTAAACAAAGGAAGTACATGAAAATCCCCGAAAATTAACTGAGTCCCAAATTAGACAAAAATATCAAAAGTTCAAAATACTTTTGCAAACTTTATTGTGCATAAACGCACAAAATCTGGAGATCAGTCCAGTTGGGATCTGATGGCACAACCAAAAAAATAAATGAAAACTAAATAAATTAATTAGTTTTTTTTAATGAAAATTAATTTCATAAATTAATTGATTACTTAAAATTATGGAAACCTAAATTAAATGCGTTCGAATGGTTACTAAAATCGTGTATAAAAATATTGTGAACTGTTTTTCAACAGCTTTCATTGAAAACACCATCTGAATTTTTTCTTGCAATATTTTCTAAAAGTTTTATTTTTTTCATACTAAAAATCTCTGTGTTTACTTTTACAGGCTCAGCATACTTGCTTATTTCTGAAAAACTGCTAAATAAAAGGCCTTCATGGCCAGACAAGCATTATAGCCAGAATCTCTTATACATTTTTAAACAGTATTGTAAATGATTTTTATTTTTTGTCTTCTTTACTTGTCATAAATATGTTTTTACCCCCTATCATGTCCAACTTGTCAATTTTGTTAAATTTTTCCGACTCATCTACTTTAAGGATGTCTTTAAAAATTGTATTAAGATTAGTAAAGGTATTCCCATTCTAAAGAATATAATTTAACTTTGATAGTTTCAGTAAATATCGATTACTCAAAATCTTAAAAACCTTTTGGGAGAATTTTACATTCCAGCATGAAAGACAATATACTGTGCATTACTATATTACAAATACATATTAAGTTCCTTACTGTACTGAACTACTTTCTTGAAACCAATAATATAGTATGTTCACCTCAATGAAATTTGGGTTTCATGATAATCTTTGCACAATTTCCACTGTTTCTTGGTTTTGTTGAAAAGCAGTAGTTTCATTTGTATCAAATGACCTCAATTTGACTTTCTTTTCGATTTAAGTAAGGCTCGTTATGTTGTCGGCCATGAGACTCTCAGGGTGGATTAAGGTGGCAGAGGATTACTGCACAACGATAGTGGATGTACTGTATATGTCAACCATTATCAACTAAAGCCACTAATACACGACAAGTGTCAGCAATGAAAGCGATTAGAATGATGTTAAGACTATTAAAAATTAACCCTTCAAAGAGGTGATCGTTAGGTGTTCATTGCCATTACTTGCCGTCTCTTTCGCTCGAAATGCTGGAAGTATGGCAACGATCGTGGCCGTATTGTATTTGTCACCCACTATATGATGCACAGCAAATTCTGTATTGTACTGTCTGTAATCATAATAGTTAAATTATCAAAACAAAAAAAACGAAACTGAACTGTGAGACATGGTTTGACAACTTACAATTTGACAATATACTTTCAATTTGACGGAACTCAAAATATGCCTTGAATATTTGTATTAACGGTGGGAGGAGGGGGTTTGTAACCACCCCAAACACACCTGCATACTCTTATGCACATATATAAGGGATAATGTGGTACAACATTTTATACATTGTACAAACTAAAATTATACTTAGTGTGTTATTTGATGGAACAAACTGTTCTCAAGATACAGGGAGCGGCAAATATCTGATGGTTTTCGTCGTCGTACTGTTTGGAGAGTAGTTGGTGAGGATAGGCGTGTTCTAGAGCCCACATACTGACATTTTTAGTAGCCATGGAACAGTCAAATCGCGTTGAGCACCACGCTGTTGTTGTCGAGGTGTTTTTTGAAAGTGGCGATTCAGCGGCAGTTCCGTAGATGTTTTGATGTGGCTACAAGAGGCCGAGTCCCTACTCGTAACACCATTATACTCTGGGTGAGTGACTTCAGATCTACTGGTTCAACGTTAAAACAAAAGTCGACAGGCCCGACCGGACACCGAAGAATATTGAACGAGTAAGAAGGCTTAGTCCTCGGCGGCCGGCCCGTAAGCAAGCTGCTGCTTTGTGCATGTCTGTTACAGCTCGGTAAGACGAATATTATGGTATAAAATGGCTATTTCCTAGCATCTAAAGCCTAACGATTATACAATGCGGAAAGTATATACAGAGCAAATAATACAGTGTGTATCAAAATGAATGACCTGATTTTAAAACTCAATATCTTTTGCTAAAAATGTACTACAAAAATAATATTTATTGCAAAATACTCACAAAATCTTAAAGTTTTAGGTATGTTATTACAAATGTTCCATATCTCCACCAGCATCAGCACGAACAACATCCAGACAATAGCTAAATTCATAAACCTTACACAACGTATCTGCGTTCACAGACCTCATTGCGACAGTTATTCTGTTCTTTAGTTCTTTGATGTCATGAGTTAGAGGGGGAACAAACACTTTTTCCTTCACATATCCCCACAAGAAAAAGTCGCATGGGGTCAAGTCTGGTGATCTTGGAGGCCAAGAATGAAGGGCATTGTCTCGAGGTCCCGTGCGCCCTATCCAGCGGTGGGGCAGAGTGTTGTTGAGAAGCTGCCGAACATTGTTGTGCCAGTGAGGCGGAGCTCCATCTTGTTGGAAAATGAACCTAAAACTTAAGGGTTTTGTGAGCATTTTGCAATAAATATTATTTTTGTAGTACATTTTTAGCAATAGATATTGAGTTTTAAAATCAGGTCATTCATTTTGATACACGCTGTATATCTTGTAATGTCTGATAAAAAAATTTTAATTATTGAGGAAGCACATTTTTATTCAGACAGTTATGTTAATAGATAGAACTTTGTTGGTCTGCTACATAACTCCTGAACAACTGCATAAACTTCGTATGCATAGTCCTAAGATTATTGTGTGGTGCGGTGTAACAAAAAGTTGTGTCACCGGGCCATATTTCAATAGACTGGTCGAACAGTTATGGTTAATCCATAACGTTATCTGTCGATATTACATATCTTCCTGGTCCCTGAACTTCAGAGAAGTCGTTTAGTCCGCAAGAGGATCTGGTTCGAGCAGGATGTGTAACTACCCATACCAAGAAGGTGGTGAAATTTTTGAGAGGTAACTTTTAATGGCCGAATCATCTCGCCTTTTGGGAACATCGCATGGCCAGCTCGCTCTCCAGATCTTAGCATTTGTGATTTTTTCTTTTGGGGGTTCCTTAAATCAAGGGTTTACACAAAGAAATCGTGCATACTGGGTGCGTTGAAGTGACCATAAGCCAAGAAGTCGCAAATATTTCTCCTGCAGTGTGTTGCCTTGAAGATGGTGTTCGACAGCTTCAATTCAAGACTGGAAGAGGGCATGGTCAAAGAAGGACATCATTTAAAGGACGTTATGTTCAGATATTGATTGATCAAATCGTCGTTTTCATGTTATTTTCATTAATTTCCAAGACCATCCTTCTGTAATAAGTAATGAAACATATGGTATCACTTTTTATTGTAGTGCTACATCAGGTCTTTTCCGCTTAAGAGAAATTAAATTCGTTGGCATTTTTTCAAGTAATAATACATTTTTTAAGGATGACTAATTACAATCTTGCTTTAGTGTACAAATAGATTGCTTGTGATTCAGAATTATATTGATGCAATTAACCATTAAAATTAAGTATTGTATGACATTTAAATATGATATAAAATAAAAGTAATATTTGTTACTGAAATTTTATTTGTGAATTGAGGTACTAAATTTGTACAAAGTAATTTTGTATTTCCAAATGGAATTATAAAATCTGGGTTGTATTGTTACTTGTACACTAAAATGAGTAATTTATAGGTGTCAAAATAGAAATTATAGGTTTAAAATTTAGAAACGTATTTTGTAAGTTTTCAATTTACTTTTAAGCTTAACATTCTAGAATTGAATTGTACCCAACTCTTGTTTATAAGAGGTCTAAATATAAATAAATCCTTCCTTCGATGAAGTTATTAATTTGTATTAAATTCTATGTATTTTATGGGAAGAGCAAATGCGATGCCTTCGTTATAAAAGGCGAGAAAACCCAGTCACATTCAAGAACACATATGTAAGTATATACAGTTAATGTTAGAATTGCTTTAATAGGTAACCATCTTTAAAAGTGAACATATATAAACAAATGCATTGAATCATTTTTATTGAATTTGTCAAATTTTATTAGAAGTATTCATAAATTTTGCCTCTTTTCCTAAAATAACTGTGGTTATGAATAGTTAAATATTTTAAATCGGCAACTACCATCAAATCAACTCAACTTAAACAACACAAATAATAAAATCCAGTACCATTAAAATAAGTGGTTTTACCTGTATTATTCTTTTTCAAAATGGAGTATAGCGGTTTAAAATGTGTAATCTCATATTTAGATTTCAGAAACAAACAATCCTTCTCTAATCATAACTAGTAGATTTAGAATTAAATTTGCAATGTTATTTTCAGGACAATTGATTTATTTTTAGTGACTAATCTTGTGTATTCTCTCCTGTAATTAAGAATAAAGGTGAAAACGTGTAGTTACTATGATAAAAACACTCGGTAAATCCAATTAGTACACATGTTATTATGTAGAAGAGCACGCAGATTCTTAATGGGGCATTCATTTAATCAAAGCTAAGAACCTTGACTCTTTCGGTACTGTTGTACCGAAATATTTCTTGGCATCAATGAGGTAAATGATAGTAATAACTAGAAAACTATATTCGGCAACATATTCCAACTCGTCGATCTTTGCCATGTTCTAAAGCCTATTGGAGGAAACCTGATTGAAGTAGAAACGTTTCTCAAGTGTCTGTGATGTAAGGTATGTTTATTTGAGAAGCTCTGGTTTCTGGACTCTCCTATCTTACTGTTCTAAGACAGATGCCACATTGCTTCCGATAGTATTGTCACTCATACGATTAGTTTGTAGGAACGACGGTGTATTCCCTAGAATCTGTTCCCTAGAGTTCAGTTATGGTCGTTAAAAGAAATATTGTACATTTCATAAAATAAATCAGCAACTTGTTCCGTCTCATTGCTCTATGCCATGGTACAAAGGATTCCTAGTGAGACGTCGTTTGGAATCTTGATGTAACCTGAAAAACTTCCTACAGTAATTATCAAGCATCAAATGGTAATTAAAAAATATTCAATCTCATCGCTTAACCCTTTCTAATTGCTTAGTACACAGTTTATGTAGGACTAGTCAACTTTATGGGGTTAGAATAATATGTTGTTTCGTAAACAACCATTTATTTTGGTGAGATAAATATTTCATGGAACTATGTTTGGTAGATTTACTAGCATATGTTTTTCTATTGAACTCTCTACACACATCTATATGATATTGGGTAATGTCAAGGCTGAGTTCGGACTGGGGAAGATGAGTGGGATAATTCATTTTGACATTGATAATGAAAACCATTTTGAAAACCCACTCATGAGGGAAGATATGATCACTGTCTTGTTCCATACTGAATGGATCTGAGTCAAAATATATGAAAACGGACACTTTGCTTCAACCACGAGTGTATTAGCACACTTACCTCGTCGTAAGCATGAGGTATTGAGACTTTTACTGTAAGTCTTAAACGTTGTTGCTTTAGGTTTTATAACGTACGCAGCTTATATTCATCGATTCGTTAAGTTGTATGTACAGATATCCTTTTTGTTCACCAAAATCGTTTGGTTCGTGAAACATGTATATCTGAACATGAGCAAAACGCATTCTTCTGTTCTAACGGAACTCGCTATGCACTAAAATAAATCATATTCGACTTTTAAATATTTTGGCATTTAATAGCAGGAAATGAAGTATACAGTAGGAAATGTTGATAGGCATCCTACTCATAACGTAGCTATAATGGGAAGGGTTGGTTCATCGTGAATACCAAGATACCTCTTTACCTAGATTACATTATATTTTGTAGTGTAGGTGTCCCTGATGTCGAAAGGATGCAACGAGTTCGTTCAAGTAGAATTTTTTATCTCTTTAGACGAACATGACTCCAGATTTCAGGAGTCAATACTGTGACAGCATCAGATTTCAGACGTTGCACTTAGAGAAAGGTGAACTTAGTCGAAATACAACATTTACCTTAATAGGCATGTGTTAACGAGCTCGTTTTCAAAAACTTCTGAGCTTGAAATACTTTGCTTTCTGTTTTTTCAGCCTGCCTTTATTCTTTGTCTTGTGTTTTAGACTGAAAGTAATATTCCGAATGACGACTTTTCTATAATGAGTTCCAAAGACTCATCGAGCGCACAGTGTGATACTGACACATCTGAGCCAATGATGTTCCCCCTGGACGATAATGAGGAAATGGTGTCAAGATCAGGTGGAGTAGAAGAACCAGTAACCAGTGAAGACGTACACGAATACCATCGGGATGATGACGATATAAGTGAACCAGTACAATCTGATCCTTTGTATTCTCACCAGAGTACAACACCAACAAGATCTTCAGACGATGCGCCTATGTTACCAAGGCCTGCAGAATCGCAGTCCCGTTTCCAACTCCTCTTAAAATGGTTATTCACTCCCTGTAATTGCTTGAAAAAAAATAGGGAGAATCAGTGAGTCTTAAGAAAGGCTTATACTATTGCTAGGTTTTTTGAGCCTTGTTAAATTGTTATTTTAATTCATTTTTATTGTAACAATATTTGTCACAGAACATTTTCTGTAAAATGTAATAAATGAATCTTAAAGCTTTTAATATTTCAACTATGTATCATATATTTTATATTAATTGATAGAATGGTATGTTTTGAGCCTTGTTAAATTGTTATTTCAATTCATTGTTATTGTAACAATATTTGCCACAGAAAATTTTCTGTAAAATTTAATAAATGAATCTTAAAGCTTTTAATATTTCAACTATGTATCATATATTTTATATTAATTAATAGAATGGTATGTTTGTTTTGAGCCTTGCTAAATTGTCATTTCTATTCCTTTTTATTTTAACAATACATTTGTCATAGAGCATTTCCTGTAACATGTAATCAGTGAATCGTAAGGAAAGCTTTTACTATTTTAAATATGTATCGTATATGTAATATTAATTTATACAAAGGTATGTTTTGAGCCTTGTTAAATTGTCATTTTAATTCCTTTTTATCTTATCAACACATTTGCCAGTAAGCATTTCCTGTAAAATGTAATCAGAGAATTTTAAGAAAGGCTCTTACTATTGCTAGGTATGTTTTAAGCCTTGTTAAATTGCTATTTTAATTCCTTTTTATCTTATCAACAGATTTGTCAGTAAGCATTTCTTGTAAAATGTAATCAGAGAATCTTAAGAAAGCCTCTTACTATTGCTAGGTATGTTTTAAGCCTTGTTAAATTGTTATTTTAGTTCCTTTTTATCTTATCAACAGATTTGTCAGTAAGCATTTCCTGTAAAATGTAATCAGAGAATCTTAGGAAAGGCTCTTACTATTGCTAGGTATGTTTTAAGCCTTGTTAAATTGCTATTTTAATTCCTTTTTATCTTATCAACACATTTGTTAGTAAGCATTTCCTGTAAAATGTAATCAGAGAATCTTAAGAAAGGCTCTTACTATTGCTAGGTATGTTTTAAGCCTTGTTAAATTGCTATTTTAATTCCTTTTTATCTTATCAACAGATTTGTCAGTAAGCATTTCCTGTAAAATGTAATCAGAGAATCTTAAGAAAGGCTCTTACTATTGCTAGGTATGTTTTAAGCCTTGTTAAATTGTTATTTTAATTCCTTTTTATTTTAACAATACATATGACACTCAGCCTTTCCTGTAAAATAAAATAAACTAATTGTCATCTGTTATAATTTGTTTGTTTCCTGGGTATCATGAAAAAGTCATGTTTTTGAGTAGAAAATAATTATTCGAGTTGTTTTTCGTATGATTTATGTTATTAGAATAACTTTGAAACGATAATTTTTATGAATGTTTCCATAACATCAAAAAATAATTTTCCCGTTCTTTTCTAAGATTTGTGTCCTGGGCCTGTATTTTATACAGACCTGATATTATTATGAGACAAAACCATTGCTCAATACAGGTTTCAGAACGTCTCATTGCATTCTAATATGAAATTTGAATTGTAATCGACTAAAGAGTAAGGATATTTTATTTTTGGTGCTTCGTTGTTTCTGATGGTGAGCAATACTTGGAAAACGAGATAATGAACACATCCAACTGACACGGTATAATACACATGATGTTAACAGCTTGTGGAGGTAATAAAAATGTCTTTAAAATTAAAATCATCTGATAGTGTCAGAAACCAGCTAGTAGCTTTTAATAATAACACTGCTTTATACTCTACATTATACTTCACCAATACAAATTGCTGAATCAGGATGATGGCGGTTTGATACAGATACTTACGTCAACAAGGTTTTTTGAGCTAATGCAACATTATGTAATCATAATACACTATGTATTGCTATACTATATTTGTTTGTTAACGTTTTACCACAAACAAATAATATAGATTGGTGTGAAATTTATTATTTTTAACCGTGTTCTCAAACTCAGATAATTATTACCGAAACTGAGGAGACGTAAAAAGATGACTTCAATGCTTCATGTAAATTGTACAAATATTCGCGTTTGACATGCAGATAAATGAGGCAGGGTTAAAATAATGAATGTGTAGATGATAACGGACAGTGTAGAAAACCTACGCAACTATACAAGCAGGTTCTTACAAACAGCAATATCATAACAGCAATTTTAGGTTTTCAAATGGCTTCAACAATGTTGCCTTAAGCAGCACTTTTACTGAAGATCGTTATAATATCCAACATTACTTATCAATTAAAAATTACATGTACATATTTTAGTATACGTTTTATTGCTTTTTTCCAGGTTATTTTATTTGATTGCTATTTTTAATTGTTTAAAATTATAGTAAAAACACTAAAGGTATTGTAATAAATGAGAAACCAAGAAAACACATAGTTGAATATCAATTATTACTTTAAAAACATTTATTTAGCTACATAATAAGAACATAATTTATTAGTTTAAGATATTTTAAGATAGTTTAAGATCACAGAAACTGCAAAACAAAAATTGACTATTAAACAATGCATAAATATAATATAAAACGTAATTTATATAAAAATTAATAACCGAAAAACACGATTTAAAACATAACAGAAAAATGTTTAATTAACAACAATAACAATTCAAGCTATCTCAACAATTTTCGTTAGTGGCAGGGCACTTTTTATGTTTTGTAAAAGTTCGTGATAAATATATTTTATATTCAATAGAAGTATTTGTATTGTTGTCTTCCTAACACAGTGTAATTTTAATACGAATAAATATGTCTTCTTATACTGTACATTCATTTTATGCGGTTAAACGTTTTAGTTTGACGTATAAGGAAAATACAACAATTTATCCAAAATGTGAGTAATGTAATGTACCCTAATGTACCCTATCCTTGTTTATGGCAATACACGTTGACTGCAGGCCAATCCTTCTTTAGCGAATTGTACACTGGTATCGTGCAGTAGTTTGAAGAGAGTTCTCAGATATCTCAAATACATCTAAATGAAAATCCCGCACGAGAGAGCTCATTTCATCGAACCCCGTATTTAGGAACATCGTGTTAATGTGCGCATCTTACAGATGTTTATTAATTTGCCTTCCACTAGTTTTATGAGACACGAGAATTGTCTGACCTTTCAGGCGGGCTATGATCACGGTAGTGAGCACTCTGAGGCTCAGAACACAAGCTACGAGTTATGAACTTGAGTTGTAACATCAAGCTAATTTAGCTGGACTCAAATATAGAAGAAGGCCTAGAAATTACTTTCACAAAAAGTGAGCTAAGGCAAGAGACAGTCCTTGAGAGACTAAAATCTGTACCGTCTCGGATGAGGCCTTATCTGCTGACACAGGAGTTGGTCTATATGAAGAGAGAATATCAATTTGAGCTGGTCTTTGGAATTATAGAGTCTTATATCCAATATCAGCCTCACCACAACACTGTTCTACAAAATATTAGCCATAGAGAACATTAGTGTATCCAGGAAGTCCGCCATGTTATGGAGAGCTTCTCGTTTACCATTGCACCCAACCACTCCGATAGCCTTCCCTTACGTCGTTACATCGTATGTGATGTCAGTTAAATATTAGTGTAACTAGCCTAACAGATCTTTCTTCAGGTCTAGAACTTCATCACCCCCAGGGCAATATTCAAAGTATGACCTCCGCCGTTCCCTAGTAATTTCATAACCTAAATTAGAGTCACCATTTAGACGGACATTATAAAACTTCTGCGATAAGATATTGTTATCAATATAAGATGGAGGTGAAGTGTGAGAGTCGCCTTTACTTCTACAGTTGCCAGCTGATGCTTGCAATCAGCCATTTGAGTGTCAATCTTCACCTTCAATCTGTCAATATCACGTGACTCAGTTCAGTCTCTCTTTTAAAATGTTTTTTCCTCCTTTGATTTTGCCTGTAAATTGCTACCGTTAATCATTTCAGTATAGTTTATTTTCAAGTTCGTAACACACGAATTTATTTGTCCTTAAAACTGAAATCAAAGTTTTTGAATCGACTCTTACTTCAGACAGATGAACTTAATGCGAATCTAATTCTTGGTCGAATTATATCTGTCGAATTTTGATAAATTATTATAAAAAAGTATTATAAAATTAATATATAACGATTTTATATTAGTAGGGTAATTTATGGTATTGGTTGTTCAGTGGGTTCATCCCCATGTGTGTTGTGATTGACTTTAATGAGGTGATGGGATTTATCAATAACACAATTATTGATAAATTACGAGCAATCAACAACACTCACAAGATATCGGAATATAGTCACCAGAGGTATTTTAGTCAACAATTAAAATAATTAATGTACTCATTAATTAATAGTATAATACATACAATTAAACTTAGTCTTAATTAAAATTTCTAAAACATTAAATTTAAATTCATGTTATTAATTTACTAATAATTAAGTAGTCAAAAATGAATAATATTAAAGAGTTTAAAAACACACATTTACTACCAAAAAATTATTTAACATATACAATTAGTTATGAATAATAATAAACATCAACATAAATATAACTTTAGATGAGAATCCAGTTGCAGTCAACCAGACATTCAAGATAAATAGATTAATAAATTAATTATCTCTAAAACGGCTTAGCGGTCAAACTAATTTAATCCAAGTAATATAAATTAAGAAAATACCAGTTTTTAAATTACAGATATTTTAAAACGACAAAACAAACAACAACAGCAGTAGGTAAAACAAGATAATATTTTTTAAATAATACATGAAAAATATAGTTATGAATAATAATGATAATTAATTTTATTGCAATTCAATGCAAGCAAAATGTTTAAGCACTATTATAAATATTTAAGGGAGCAAAAGGAAACCTTTTCACATAAGATGTACCAATTATCTTATTCTTTCCATTGTGACACATTGATCAAAACAATGACAAAATAATCACAAATTTTACCCTAACAGGAATTAATATTGCTTTTATGGACAACAAAGTAATAATTTTCATTACTATTATAGCAGTAAGAAACAGAAGATACGTATGCAGTGGTTTGATCTTTTATATAATATGGGACATATTATTCCTGCGGAAGACCAATATACCTAAATATATGTTATCAACTTATAATTTAACTTAAGTTATAACATAAAACATATGCATACACTTGGTAAATCGATAAAATGCAAAAACATGATGAGATTAAAAATACTTCAGTAACCACTGGGTTTGTGACGTAATTTCACCATAATATTACGTGTTAGTGATGTTTATTTACCAAGCTTTATGTGCATACAAAAACGTTACATGATGTTTTTGTATCGATTAAAATCAAGTAGTTCTCATTGCTATATATGATGAATACGACATATATACATTTAACTTATGAAATAGTTTTACTACCTTGATTTGTGTAGTTACAATAGAAGATCTCCTTAGCTTGAATTTAAGATTGTAGCATGTTCTCAATACAAATGCCATGAATCTTATGCGAGCATGTACAGGGTATATAATGAATATGAGAACTTACGTTGGCTCGTTTTAACACGAATCTAATTAAGTAACTCAGTTGTGAAGTTTCTGTGCCACTAAAGACACGGTCAATAGCACGCACGGGATGTGATAGCTTCATGCTGTTAGGGATTATGTCTAGAGTCTCATTATAATATAAAGCTACTGGTTGGTTAAGTGAATGAGAAGCAGCAGCATCAATTAGAACCTGAAACTTGTAGGTTCTACTTATGTTACATTTATGCTTTAGGACTACTCTGTACAAAAAATATAGGAGGTCTTCCTCCTAGTTGGTTGCCTCTACTCAAGACACCGTTGTCTCCATCAAAATTTGGTTCTTTAAAAAATAAATTTTACATATTTGTGTTTGACTTTACTCCTGTTCTAAAAAAAAACTTGCTTAAATTACTGATTGCATTTCACGGCATTTCTAATTGGGGTTTTGAGGGTTCCCTCAGAAATTAAATTGTTTTATTTAATTATCTCTCTCAGATTAATTAGTATACTAGTACTACTCGTCTAGGCTTCTCCTTTTTAGTTCCAATACAGTATTTATTGTATTACATCCATCATTGTCTCCGAGATCTTCTTTTGTGGTCTATTACGTTAAAAGACCTAAGTATATTTTTCGTTATTAGCAACTCACGATACATCCTACTCACTATGATCGATCCATGGATATGAGAATGACCATTCCATACTGCACGTGACTATCGTCACTGGTCATGACGTTTGCTAGTTATGTTTCAAAATATAAGTTCCCTGCTTATCAAATAGGACCGTTCATTCTGCAGGGCTACGGCCAGAAGCGGGCTTGCTATACCATGTGACTCACCTATCGAGGGATTTTTTGGAAACAGAGGACGCAATTTACGCATGATCAGAACGAGTCTCTTACGCGTGCTCCTTCAACCCTTAATACCCAGTACCCAGTACTTTAAATTCAAGTTTCGAAATGATTTATTTCCAGAGAAATTATATAACGTATAGCAATCGTTGTATAACTTTTAACAAACGCACAACATAAAGCCCCGGTGAAACCCAACTTCTCATACCCAACTCTTTCCTAAAAGTGTACAGAGACGTCAAGGACAGAATCGCCTCAGTAATAGTAAGAGACAGTAAATAAATTACATATCATGTAGTCATTTTTATGAAGTGTTTTAGAATGGAAAATGTTTACTCATTTGAAACAACAAACTATATCTATTTATAAGTGAGTTCAACTTACTATTTTTATTTGGATAGCATTATTATCTGAAAAATTGGAAACCTATTTAACATATAATGAGTATTTTGAAAATAGTTTTAAATTCCGAAGGGTACGATTAGATAGTGTAAGCATTTATAAACATTAGAGCAAGCCGTAAACATCTTTACAAATATTGACAGTAAAACCGTGGTCACTATATTATCGCTACAATCGCGGCTGTGCGACGTAGCGCGTAGCTAGCGTGGCCGGCGTACAACTAGCCACGCTGGATGCTGTGTGGAGTGGTCTTAACTTGGTTCAGTGAACCAATCACCCTTTCCTTCTGCTCAAGGAAGTCTTCCAATGGACTTCAGTATCGGGTTGGAAAGTCATTAGTCCACGAAAACTATCAGCAAATATCTGCTTTGATCCGTACTCTACACACTACGCCCAATACATTGCGTTAAAATGTGAAGGGAAAAGCAAAACTCTAGAAACATTTTAATGGACGTTAGTAGCTCCCAGTAAGATGATGATGTTTTAGGGACTATTTAAAGACTAATTGGTCAATTGTGAGCTTTGACATCTAAAACATCTCGTATAGTACGCTCCAAACATACACGCCACCATGTCTTAAAAAAAAAAATAAAAATAAAAAAAAAAAATAAATAAAAAAAATTAAAAAAAAAAAAAAAAAAAAAAACTGAAGGTCTTTGTACTAACCACAAGATATTTCTGTCGTGAATACTATTACAGTGGCATTGGAAGTTGTCCGAGAGAAGAGATTTGTCAATTTCATGGGGGAACTGCTCGACTGGAAGCCCATCTTCTAGGATTCAATCAAACGAATGAGACCTTACTACGGAGACCGCAAAGTGCATAATGGTAATCATCAGATGTGCACAACAAAGCAAAAAAATAACAACAATATTTGATAGTACACTCCTCGGTCAAAGAATCAAATGGAGGCCAACGAGCTAATAATTTTACAAATATTAGCCGCATTTGCATCATGAAAAGTCAAGAAAGGGTGATAGAGAAAAGGGCGATAGGCAGTGATTTTATGTGGAAACTAAAGCTCGTGAGTAGATCTACTAGGGGGTACATTTATGCCCACGTATGCTTTCGCGTCTATTAACCGGAAGGTTAAAGTCGCATATCCGATGTATTCGTACAGCATAGGTCTAACCTAAACAAACCTAACATTACCTATAACGAAACAAAGCTAATTTATTTTTAGTTGTTTGTCAATAAAGTAAATTGTGTAGCATGAATTTATTTAAAAAGTAATACATTAGAACCGCTCTCTTAACATTTGGTTTTTTAATATTGACAGCTTTTAAAGGACACTGTTTTGTTTAACACCAAAATGAAGTTACACCAAAAGTTCTTAATACGATTATTAGCTCAGTATTAGTTTATTCACTGTTCAACCAACAATATATAAAGCTCAAAGTAGCGAAAATGTGCTAAAGTCAGTTTGTTTATCTTGAAACAATGAATTGTACATTTATCAATACAATGATTTTTAAAAACAAAGAGCAATGAAATACTGCTCGGGTGCTCTAATAACTTAGTCGCAGGAGTTACAAACGACATCAATTCATCTTATAAAGTTATTACTGGTTCAATAATTCAGTTTCATATCTCAAAGGCACCAAAGTGCACTACTGAACGCTCCTTTTCTTTCCCATAATAGTGTATACCCTATTAATGAAAGTGTGTCATTAGTTAACTTACTTTTTAACTGAAAATCTTGTCCTGGTAATGACATAATATTCACAGCTTGCAAAAATCTGATGAAAATCGAGTAATTACAACAGGTAACACTTGCATATTAAAATAATGTAAGATAATTGGTTATATTATTGTTGATGTGTTGTTAAATTTGTACTTATTGATGTTTCTTCTATAGTTATAAGTAAAAGCCATTGTTTCACAGCCATGACCTGGGTGGTAAGGATTAAAGAATAATGGTCAGGTCATTTTTCTTTGCCTCGAAAAATGTGGACAACACGTTCTTTGGAAAACCAATGGAATAAACATCCCCGCCCACCTTTGAGGTTGCTTAAAGGTGTGTCTTGCACATAAGTTTCCTAAATAGGAATAAACATTTTGAAGGTCAGTAAATGAATACTAATTCGTCACTCAACATTTCCTGACTTCGTGTTCCATAGATCTTACATTGTATATGTGTATACATATACCGATATCATTGATCGATCTGTTCCATTACCGTATTTTCCCTCTACCAGCATTGTCCCCACCATTTACTATTATTATTACTACTATGAGACAATTACGTAAATATGTTTTGCAGATACACGTATAACTATAATCATCCCATAACGAGAAATCTCACAAGAAATAATGTTATACATAAGGCTACAACAAGCTAATAAGATATGCTTCCTCTTTATATACAAATGGTTAAAAGGTCTAATCTGCAGGAAAATTGTCTACCTTAGCTCTCAAATGGTAAGCCAGATTAAAGTAAAATATAACCACGACTTTTAGTAAAAGCATTGATAAGGATGTAGTCACATAAAAGATAACATTCATGCACATTTTACATAATTATATTTACCCAGTTTTCCCAGAAAGATGTCAATCAAATACAGTATTAGGTTATTAAATTTTAAATTTTATCACTTTTTCCTAGATAAACTTTTTAAGCACAAAGTTAGTTCTTAATACTTACAAATACAATTAGAGTATTTGGGTATTTAGGTATTAATCTCCTGGATCATATGTTTTATTTCAGCTTAATACCGAAAGCAACAATATTATTCCAAGAAACTGGGTTACTGTAAGGATAAGGATTCACAATAAAAATGGAAAATAATACGCAGTTTTACGTGTAGAAATGTAAAAATACGCGTAAAAGCCGGGACACACATACCCGCACCGCGCCCGACACGTGAATCGGCCGTGTGTCGGCCGTCATACGGTGAAAGAATTGCAGCGCAGTTTTCAACATGCAAGTCCACACATGTCCGCACCGATAACATACCGTCATGACTCATGACCGTCACCGATACGTGAAGTTTGAATTTTGACTCGCACGGTCCATGCATCAGTCATGGATATAGAGACATTTATTAAAGAAGTGAAGATGTTTTTTACAGTAAACTAGTAATGATTTCCTACTACGCTAAAATTACTACAAAACACATTATGTGACATTTACAAATGTTTTAGTAATAGAAAATTATAAAATATGTTGTGTACTTAGTGATTTTAGAGCAACTAAATTAAAATAACGTAAAATATACATTTTTTACTTAAAAATAACAAAAATGTATTAATATTGCTCAAATATATATTTATTTTGGATGTATTGAAATTACTTGTCAAAAATCTTTCCGTATTTTGTAAAGCTTAGATTTAAAATGTTTGTATGACCTTTCATATTTAATTTATTCTTTAAACTACAGTCTTAAAATTAAAATATTTTGTTTACAGTCATAAGGTTTGAAAGTGTGAAAAAAATTACACTCTAGTATATATTTTACAAATATTTACTATGTATTACCAGTTACAATAAAAAGACTTACAAACTTACTAAGTAACTACTTTATTACTCGCTGAACATTTTATAAAGTATCTGTGACTTTAAAATCCAAAAGAAATATGCTCTAGTACAAACAGTGACATTTTTGCGCTTGGACAGCAAACGGACGTGTGGCCTCACAGTAACCGAGCTGAGCCCGCACCGACACTCGGCCGACTCACGTGTCAGGCGCGGTGCGGGAAGTGTGTCACGGCCTTGTAGATAGCGGTTGTGTGTGTCTGACGTCACTTTATAGCAGACGCGATAAACAAGTATTTTATCTCAGTTCAAACAGCTGGCTATCACGGTCAAGGACACACGACGCGCGGCACAAGCTACTTCTCGACCGCGCCGCTACAAACGCTAGTCATACCGGCTCTTTGTTTTCACTGTTCAGTCGTTCTTCATGTTTCCAGTGACAGAAACAGAAGTAGAAAATATTATAAAACACTTAAAGAATACGATTCTTTTACTTTATGGTTATACAAGTTATTAATTCAGATTGTGAATTTGAATATAATTTCGGACAGTAACCAGAATGATTTTAGTGAGACCTGAACTCAAAAAGTATTGTATTTAGGTTATATTAATTAGTGTACCTAATTACGCAACTGGACATGTGATTAGGCTATTCATAAGTATTTACCGATAAAATGTATGTACTTTTATTTATGTGAAGGAATAACTGTAAAAAGATACTCAAAAAGAGCGTATCTGAGGTTTTTATACCGTCCTCTTCCATTAGCCAGCTAACTATAAGCGACATTTTTTATTCAAACTATTCAATCACAAAATCAGAGAGAACAAAAATCAACTCTGATTTTAAACCCGTTAACCGCTCATTATTCTTACTCTTTCATTATTCTCATTTCCTTCTGGGTTTACACCTTAAACTAGGTGGTGATGTTCAAAGAACACTGCAAGCCAATTCAGCCTACCTAGCTTCTGCTTTGTACACTGTAGCATTTGCTACACAGGCAATTTAAAATGTATGTACTGCGTATTAGAGGTAGATATTAAATGCGAAAGTATTTTATAATTTAATTAATGATGTAAAATGTAGGTAAATTAAATTATGTCATTTCTTAAGAAAGGGTCTGCGGATGTACAGCATACAGTAAGACATAAGGTTTTTCTGGTAGTCTACTTTGTTAACGGGTTTAAAATGAGAGTTGACTTTTGTTCTCTCTGATTTTGTGATTGAATAGTTGGAATAAAAGATGTCGCTTATAGTTAGTTGGTTAGTGGAAGAGGACGGTATAAAAATCTCAGATACGCTCTTTTTGAGTATCTTTTTACAGTCACTTGTTAGTGGTTTCCATGTTTATTTTTACCCTACTAAAAGGGGTTTTGTAAAACTTGCAGATGTCTCTACATACACAAACCTCAAGTGTGTACTTTGTGTGATTGATTCACTCTCTTGTCATATTAACACCGATGTGTGCAGATTTGGTTGCAATGAATATTTTTATTTGCTATGGCTGATTTTATAAGAAACGGCAATTAAGTAATTTTCGATTATAAACGAAGAAAAAGATTATAAAACAATTTAAGAAATGGAGATCACACAACAATATAAACAGAATATTAATTAATACATAAATGTATAACAATTGTACCACATCTATCTATGGGCTTGTCGGCTTATTTATTTAATACAGTAGTTCCTAAAATGTGGACCATTTGGTTTATTCCTAAAACGTTATAATAGCACGTGTGTGTCACTCACGAGAATATCGACTGGCCACACAGCATTCTGGGAAACTCGCAACAATCCGTCGTAGTTTGTCTTATTTGGTCGGAAGAATGTGTAGTGCATAAACATCGGGCTGGGGTGGTTCAATTCAGATCCAATTATTGGATTGTAAGAACTGGTAACGACAAGTGAAACGTTGCTCGACACTATACATGGTGGCCATGACCTAGTGTTAACATTTTTATTGGAGATAATACAACATAAATATGGCTCTAATACTAGATATTAACAAATGTCATACAAACTGTTTCAAAACCTAAGCTCTCAGAAAATATGATAAATAGGTTATTTTATCATTTAAGTACAGTTTTGTGAGTTTCAAACGTGTAAAACACAATATGATCAAATTTGACTAGCAAAGCACAACTGGTTTTAGATTTTTTTATATCGTCACGACTTACACTAACATGGAGACATATTTTCCAATTAGATCCTGATTAAAATAAAACATATATAGGAAGTAATTACTATGTTTAAAACGACATGCAAGGATGGCTAGACTTAATTAACCATGTCTGACTAACCCTTCTTAACTGGTATGTAGCTTTATGAAATAAAAAAGTATATTTGACTTATTAATTTGTATTATAAATATTTAGGGATTTGAAAGCAGTTGTCTTTCGCTAGCGAATTTTGATCATATATAATTTTACACAATTGAAACTCATATATCTAGGTACTTAACGAAATAAAATAAAAAGGTGTATCATATTTTCTTAAAGCATGGCTTTTTAGCAGTGTCCATGACATATGCTAGTCTATAATATTTTTTATAAATAATTGTGAATGTCAGGTTTTTATTTTAATTTTTCAAAAAATGAGATATTCCGAGATTTAAGTAATATTTCTGGAGATTCATACCCATTAGAGGTTATCCATATTTACTCAAAATTTAATGAAGAGTACAATGGTAGCAATACAGTTCGAGAAATGTTAATATTTTCATTAAAAACGAAAATAATTTTTCTCTGGGTGTGTGTGTGTGTGTGTGTGTGTGTGTGTGTGTGTGTGTGTGTGTGTGTGTGTGCGTGCGTGCGTGCGTGTGTGTGTGAGTAGTTATAACTTTTAATTTCTGCATTTTAGTCACATTTATATTGTATTATCGCTCACAAAAAAATGTTGCATTAGGTCACGGTCTCCCTTTATAGTTCAGTTAGTTTTTTTTATTGTTTACTAAGAGTGTTGGCCACGACAAGCGCGATTAGCAATAGCGGCTTCTGACAGTGCAATATGATAGTTCGAGATCTAATTAAATTACACCGTCTTAATAACGTATAAGGAACGCTTGAACAGCGTCTCATTAAATTGAAACTGACAAATTTAAGGTGGTAAAATTAATATTTTCAGTCTTGATTTTCAGGCCTTTCAGATACCATTTTTAGTTCGGTCAATTTAGCCCAAAAATAGGGGTAACCTTGCATTAATTCCTAGAAAGCTGAAAATTTACATAGATGTTAGGGACACCAACATTATGAAATTGTGAAAAGTCCCCATCGTTTCCATGTCTGCAAAAATGTTTGTTGAAGGTCAAATTTCGCAAAAATAGGTTTTTTGAATTGGTTTTTTGAGAAAAACAATTACACGACTTTCTTACGCTGTATTGTCCATAATAAGCATGACAGCTGCCTATGATATCATTGGGCTTGTAATATAAGTAAAAGTATAAGTCTGCAAAACTAATACATTCATATTGACCGATAATTCTGAGAATATGATGTTACAAAAACGGAGTCCCTAATTTTAAGGGACCATGTGCCCTTGAACAACATCTGCCTGCCATTCCATTGTTCACGTGGCCGTTCCGTCTACCTGCTTTTATGAGGTCGCACCTAAATCACCGTTAGTCTCTAAAATTCCTTCCTTCCGTGTCTCTCTTAACACGTAGTTATTTCAAATATTCTCTCTGCTAAGGTTTGTGATGTATTCACTTTTTGTTTAAAATATGTCGCAATTCTGTTTTATTTCCAATAAACTTTTATATTCAAGTGAATGTGTTACTGTTGATTGCAGCATAAAAACGTCAATTAACACAAGTATTCAAAGGGGGGGGGATCAATTTACTGATGACTTGGAGAACGTAAATTCAGTGACAATTCATGTGCAGCAATTTAGTTGTTGCTGAAGCTAAGTACCATAAAGATTGCTTTGTTTCATTTCTAAATCCGACCACTGGAGGTCAAGTCGGTCTTCTTCAAGATGAAGCATTGAATCTCGCCATGGAGGAAATATTTTCATATATTGAAAGTAGTGATGACGGCCAGTTTACGTTAGAGGAATTAAAATATATTTGTACAAATGTAAGTGTTGATAAGAGAACAATTAAATTATGGTAATAGTCATTATTACTGAGAAACAAGGACAATTAACATTTGTATGTTTTCTTGGTAATTATTATGATATTATCAATCAAGCTTGGAGTGAAAAGAAAAAACCTAGAAGGCAAAGAAGAGCGATTGAAGATCCTAGCAACTGCGGTAGAAATTATTCGGGAAGATATTCAATCGGTTCAATCATATACTGTTTTACATGCTATGACTGGCTGTGATACATCAGCAATGTTTCTAAAAACAACAATTTTTAAATTGTTTGAGAAAAAAAAATTATTACTTGTGCACAAGCTTTCGAAGATATCAACTCTTCACTAGAATCTCTAATCACCAATAGAATTCGCTTTGTTCTGTCTGTATATGGAGTTCCAACAAAAATTACTTCCATAGACAAATTGCGTTACTTATCTTTTGCAAAAAGAACACGTAATAAAAAACGTGTGCAATTAGCTTGCCTTCCTCCAACCGCGGCTACTGCTCACCAAAATTTTTATTGTGTATATATTCTCTCTACTAAGGTTTGTGATGTATTCACTTTTTGTTTAAAATATGTCGCAATTCTGTTTTATTTCCACTAAACTTTTATCTTCAAGTGAATGTGTTACTTAGGTTCAGGTGTTGCTTGGTAGTCACTAGACCCAGGAACAATGGGTTTTGGTAGGATGCCAATAATGTATTGGAACCAATCCACACGCTTCTTACACCTGAATCAGAAAACCTGCTTAATTTTATTTTTTGCAACTGCAAAAAGGGGTGTAACTTAAGATGCGGCTACAAAAAAGTAGGCTTATTTTGTTCACTAGCGTGCACCACTTGTGAAGGCCAATCGTGTTCAAATGTTAAATTTCCAACAGGAGAAGATTTTCAAATCAACGATGAAACAACTGATGTATCGCTGTTAGTACAATTCACGTCAACTCAAGAAGACGAGGAAGAAGAAAAATTGAGAGAGATAGAGAAGAAGATGGAGGGGAAGAAGAAGATATAATTAATGACGATGATGATGAATAAAATGTGTTTACAACCAAGTGTAACAGAACACGCCATATCACTCGAGCTGTACCTGTTCGACAACGACCAATCTGACAAGAGGGCAACGACTGAGAAGAAGAAGAATAACCAAACATTCATAGTTTTACTGGAATAGACTGTGGGATTTTCTTACCGGGGAAACCACATTAAAACGCCCTAGGTGGCATGGAAACGTGTAAATATTATAGACAATACAGAGTAAGAAAATTTTGTAATGGTTTTTCTCAAAAATGGTTAGTGTTATGAAAAAAGCTCAAGAAACTTTTTATTGATAATTTCATGATCTGCAATTTTTGTCTAACATATTTGATCTTAAACTAATCGATTCGCTGAAAAATTTAAAAAACCCATTTTTGAGAAATTTGACCTTGAATAAAAATTGTTGGAGACATGGGATCGATGGGGACTTTTAACAATGTCATAACAATGGTGTCCCTAACATCTATTCAAATTCTTTGCTTTCTGGGAATTATTGCAGGGGTCAATGTATAAATTCACCGGACTATTTTGAAGACTGAGAAATTGGAAAGAAATGCTGATTATTACACAAAAAGTCGTAGAAATTTAAAGCAGAATTTCGGGACATCTTACAATCGAACACAAAGAACAACGGGTGAAAGCTTGGAGATGGAATTTTAACAGCATGTGCAAAAAAGATAACTGGAGGGATAATATGATTTTAGTTTAGAAAAAAAAAAACTCTTGTCCTCGACCAAAATTATTCATAACCAATAAAAACCTGTTAACAGTCAGGTGATGGTGACTTGGTAGTTGCAACAGTAATCGCTGTGTTGGCTGAATGACAGTTTTGTCGATACTGCTTACCGTACTGCATACTCTAGTCCAGCGTGCGGTCCAGCTACTGCATACTGCAGTCCAACCTCCCACAGCCTATCCTGCAGCCAGTGAAATCCTAGAGGCCTTCGATACTACTGATCAACTAATCAACTATATAGAATACCAGGAAGAAGCTAAAGCAGGTGACGTAATGTTTTATGAAGTGTCAAATCAGCTAAGCGTGGGTAGCAAACCGAAAAACTACGATTAAATCCTTTTTCAGAAAAGACTATGAAAACGTTGTTCCAATACTGCAATTTTACTTTAAATCACTGTTTGTTTTGGTACTCTTTATTTAATTTATACTTTCTGCAAATACTGCATGTACAGTGTGCTCTGTTATATCGAAATATAGTAATATACGATAATATACATAAATCTGAGTTAAATCTTATAAAACTGTAAATATAAAAACTTGTTATAAATATTATATTTGTAATAATTTTCTGTGATTTTTTACTTAACAAAGTATCGTAACCAAAACAAAATTTATCCGTAGTTGCCATATGTTGACTTTTTAATCACGGCATATAATTAAATGCTATAGCATTTTCTCAT
Source organism: Homalodisca vitripennis (assembly GCF_021130785.1). Classification (NCBI taxonomy): domain Eukaryota; kingdom Metazoa; phylum Arthropoda; class Insecta; order Hemiptera; family Cicadellidae; genus Homalodisca; species Homalodisca vitripennis. Next base: position 104,370,157 of record NC_060215.1, read on the forward strand.
TGAATATTGTACCGATATTAAAAAAGATAATTCCATTTCCTGATTTCCATCCTGATTTTATTCTATACGGGTTGTCTGGCACCACATAGGTTCGGATATCGTAGGTTTTACTGATCACGAGTATTTATACAAAACAAGGATTTGTTTAGCGGTTGTCATGAAAAAATCGTGGTGTTCTTTCCCACTATTAATATTTATAGACTTAAATTATATCTACTGATCAATATTATTATTATTGAATATTGAATATACATATTAACATCAACATTCATTGGCTTAAGTATTGATTGTAATGTTAACATCATTTGCTTACAGTTGCCGTCTTTAATACAATTTTTCTTAACAGGGTTTTGGCACATCTGGCCAGAGTGCCTAGCAGCAGTTGTTTGGTGAAGAAAATTATTTTTATCTCTTTTAAGATGAACCCGTTTTTGATTTGTGGCCTTTCTTGAATTATTATTTAATTCTACCAAACTAGACTTTTATAGTTAGCTAAAAATATCTTGTTATTACCTAGGCTTTACAATCGATAAGATTTGGGCCACGAAAGAGTTAAAACAATTGGATCGAGTAAATGAGAAACTTTACCCTCCTAAGAATATAAAAATTTAAAATCACTGAACGCACTGAAGATTAATGATAAAGTACAACACTTTTTGACAATTACAAAACCCGCAACTTTCTGCTCTGTTTTGGAAGTGATCCTGTATAAATTAAATGATAATAACATAAGATACAAATAACAACTAATATAAACTTACAATAACAATAACACATTAAAATGTAAGCAAGGGACATTAAGCAATATTAATCATTAACTGTGTTCGGGATGTCCTCTTTTCTCATATTATGGAATGTGCTCAGCACATTTAATATTTAATTCCTTTCAAAAGTCATTAAGAAAATAATAAGAGAAGATTAAAAAGAGGATAGTAAAATCTATAAAGCCCTGAATGAGAAATTTGGTACATATATAGGCTACATACATAATTTGGTATGTTTAACTATATGTATATAGGTTTAATTTTTGGTATTAATACGTTGATGTATATGTATACACATCAACCAACAGATCAGAAATGGCAAACACTATTACTAGTAGCTATTAGTTATACTTGAAATACCAAATAAATATTAATAAAACCCTGCTCTGTACGTTTGAAATAGTAACTTTCTCACAAATTGGAATCACATTGACAGCAGCTGACTTGAAAATACGAGTAATACAATTTTTCTCAGTAATATGGAACATCCCTCTATCCTCAGTTTACTTAAATTTGTTCATAGACATTTTGAAGTTCTACATCCAAATTCATTGGTTCGACTCCAAGAGGTAAATGAGGTGAGAAAAGATGTAATATATATTATAGGCCCAGTAATAGTTGGATATATTTTTGGCCTAATTTTAATAAGTGTATTATACGTGGACTGGTTTACGTCTCACATAGACGAATATGCAAAATAACTTATGTCTCCATGAATGCCAAGAGTAACTTTAACAATGGATTTACTCATTTATTTATAGCTATTTAACGATGGAATTGGGTTGCAATGAAACTGAATGAGAAAAATCATAAATATTAAATCATTATATTTATAAATAATAATTATTAAGTAGAAGGGAATAAGACAGTTTTTTAATAATCTTTTAAGTAACAAAACGAATCATATATGCTAAGAGTAAGGAAATAATTGACAGTTATTTTACTTAATTCTTAATGTTAAGTATTTTAAAAGGAGAATTTGAACCCAACTATACTCTAGAGACATCTATATTTCGAGTAGAGAAGGAACAACACATTGCATTAATGAACTTCAAGTATCAAGAATAAATACTTATTTTTAAGCTTGAATGTGGTGCATTTGCAATAAATAAAACATACTCAACAGTCTAAGATCAACTTTATTATACAATTACTATGTAATACATATATAATATAGTACTAACAAACACTAATAACATAAACCTACAACTATACATTAAAACACATTCAAAGCCTTAAGAATAGGATTAAAAAAGTAGTAAAATAAATATAACAAGTTGTATTGTCAATTACACTGCAACCAACCGTCCCAACAATGTCCAATCACAGAGAGTTGTTGACTAAATTGAAAATTTATATTTGCTTGCCAACCCACCCAGTTACATAAAAATATTTAAAAAAACATGAGGATAGAGAATATATTATGCTCAGCGTTCCAAAATGATAAAAACAAAATATACGAGTATAATATGGAGAAATAAAAAAATAATGTACAGAATTAATGTAACGTGTGACACCGTCCTAACACAATCCAGAAACAATGTCACGATAGCTTTACCCCACGCGTGGGCGTATGGCAC